>NW_022900924.1:11292486-11293634 GCF_012274545.1 Fukomys damarensis | reverse complement strand
CCGGGAAAAAAAAAAAAAAAAAAAAAAAAAAAAAATCCAGACTTCTAGGTTAATGTTTTAGTCCATTCAGGCTACTACAACTAAATACATACCTGCTATCCCTAAATTGAGTGGCTCTATGAACATCATAAATTTATTTTTCACTATTCTGGAGGCTGGGAAGTGCAAGATGGAGCTGCTTACAGGTTCAGTGTCTGAGAGGGCTTCCTGGTTCTCAGATGGCCCCTTTGGCTGTGTCCTCGAAGAGTAGAAGGGTCAAGGCAGCTCTCTGGGGCTTCTTTTATAAAGACACTAATACCGTGCATGGGGGCCCTGCCCTCTTAAAATAATCACATTGCATATTAGGTTTCTCATACGGATTTTGGGCAGACACAGATATCCAGTCTACAGCATTTAGATCAAAGCGTATTCCTAAAAAAATACAAGGAAAAAAGAAAGAGGAGAAACTGGCTGCTTCTTTCTGTTACTTCAAAAACAGAGTGACATGCCTTTCATTTTAGGGTGGAGGAATTATGACTGTCAGCCTAGATTGCCACCTAAGGGGGGGCATTATCTTGCATAGTGAACATTTGCTAACTTCGATTAAGAAGTCACAACACTGACTACTGTTTGCTGAGTACCTGTCGTGTGCCATGTGCCAAATTAGGCACACCTCATGTTCAGTCACCAGATTGTCCCTGGGGAGTAGTGATTATTATTTCTATTATACAGGATCGGGAATGGAGATGCAGAGAAGCGAATAACTTGCCTTAGGAAGTTTTGGGTCTAGAATTTGAACCGCGATATGGTTTAGATTTAGAATGTCCCCCACAAAGGTCCATGTGCTCAGAGGTAGGGCTTTTGAGGTGACTGGGTCGTGGGGGCCTTACACTCATCAGTGGATAAACCACTGATGTGTTCATAGCTCTATGTGCTGTTAGAAGGCGGGTCCCTGGGGGCGTGACCTGCAGGAGTGCGTCTCCCTCCCGAGCTCATTCCTTTGCCCTCTGCCTCCTGGATGCCATGGATGAACAGCTGTCCTTTACCCTTTTTTAAATCCCATTGAGTTTATTGGTACCTCTTAAGTATACAGTACAGTTACATTCATCATTGGGGTCTTGTACCTTTTCATAACAGATCTTGGATCTCATTTTTTCCCCATACCCCTG
>NW_022900924.1:11291385-11292391 GCF_012274545.1 Fukomys damarensis | reverse complement strand
CCCCCCCACACCTTTAGTCCTTTTCTTCCTATTTCACATTATCAGTTATACAATTTGGATTTTATTTACACTTTTAGTTTTTCACACCAGAGAAACTATTCAGTATTTATGTGTGTCCTATTTATTTCATTTAAGAGTATGGCCTCAATATGCATCCATTTTCCTATGAATAACTCTAGTTTCTCATTCTTTATGGCTGAGTAGTATTCCATTTTATAGAAAAACCACATTTTCTTTATCCAGTCTCCAACTGATGGGCAGTTGGGCTCTTTCCGAGTTTTAGCTGTTACAAACTGTTACCCAGGCCCTTTTACCATGAACTTTCTGCCTTGGAGCTAGCTAATCATGGGGGGAATCCTTTGAAAACCATGAGCCCATATAAACTTCTCCTCTTTTAAGTTGTGGATGTTGGGCATTTTGCCCCAGTTATGAGGAATGTGGCCTAAGACAAACTTCTTTTGAACTACTATAAAGATTGCTTATTTCTTTTTGCTTCTTATTCCATTTTGCCAGTCTATTTCTCTTGATTGGTGAGTTGAGGCCATTGACATTGCTGGTTATAACTGATATGTACTGACTTATTATTGACATATTATTGGCCTTTTGTTGGCTCTTTTTACTGTTTCCCCTTCTCCTTTTAATTTCTTGCCTTGCCTATTTGATTTGCTCTGTTGGGCCTCATGGTGTTGTTGCCTTCACTGTCTTTTTCTAGGATCTTGTTTAGAATTGCTTCTAGTGCTGGTTTGGTATTCATGTAGTTTCTCAGGTGTTCTTTGTCGTGAAAGTGTCTTATTTCCCACTCCATTTTGAAAGAGAGTTTTGCTGGATACATCAGTCTAGGTTGGAGGTTGTTCTCTTTTAGTACTTGAAATATCTCATTCCAGGCTCTCCTTGCCCCAAGGGTTTGTGTTGAAAAGTCTGCTGTGATTCTGATGGGCTTTCCTTTGTATGTGATTTGTTTCTTTTCTCTTACTGCTTGTAGTATTTTGTTCTTCTGTTGGGTTTC
>NW_022900924.1:11290258-11291083 GCF_012274545.1 Fukomys damarensis | reverse complement strand
TTTTAATGGAATGTGCTGAATGTCTATAATTTTGTTCAGATGACTGCAGAACGTGGAAAAGCTGTTGCTGCTATCAATGCATAACATACTATTATTAGTCTCTCTCTCTCTTTCTCTCTCTCTCTCTCTCACACACACACACACACACACACACACACACACACACATATATATATATAAATTGAATTTTGGGAAACTTTAAAGGTGCTGCCAACTTTGGAGAAAGTCATCCCAATTTACTGTGTTGACTTGGCATTGTACAGAAATGGACAACCATATTGGTCTAGAAATGTTAATTTATTTTTTTTCCATGTGTACAGGGGTAACACATCATACTAAATATGTAAGGTCATATCTACTTGGGTTTGATTACAGAAACTAATAAAGTATTCTCTAAATAATGAAAAAAAAGAATAAGATAAGACTATAAGAGCGAGAAGCAATTTAAATATGTTCAGGGACCATTTTCATCTCCAGAATTAAGGATTATTTTGATGTTACATCATTGCCTTTTCTCTTTTACTTTCCTTTTTAGTTTTATTTTAGTATTCCCTATTTTTAATGTTCATACAGAGGTTTTTTTAACTGAAATACTAAATAGTTTCTTTGGTGTGAAAAACTATACTAGTACACAGGATCCTAATGAGATAATTAATAATGTGAAATAGGAAGTAAAGGGCTAAAGGTGTAGGGAAAGTGGGAAGTTTGGGGGAAAGGTAATAAGGGAGAGGAAAAAAAATATGATAAACTGAAAAAATGGAAATAAAGTGTTTGCAAATGGGGAGGGGAGGAGGGGGTGAAGGGAGGGCAGGGACAAGGGGAAAA
>NW_022900924.1:11275879-11290070 GCF_012274545.1 Fukomys damarensis | reverse complement strand
GAAAAATGAAAAATGAGAATCAAGACCTATTATGTAAAGGTACAGAATCCCACTGATGAATGTAATTGTATTGTATACCTAGATTGTACCAATAACCTCAATAAAAAGAAAAAAAAAAGATTGCTTATTTCATTTTTCTTTTTTGTACTGGGGATCGAACTCAAGACCTTGCCCTTGTGAGGCAGATGCAGTGCCACTGGGCTAAATACCCAGTAAAGACTGCTTATTTCTGCATTCACCATTTAGAGCATCAAGCCTGGAACACAGAAGGAACTTAATAAATGCTGTTTGCTTTTTCCAGATAAGTGATGGGCCAGGAGTTTGGCTCAGTGTTTCTGCTGCCTGCCTCTTAAGCTCAAGGGCCCGAGTTGGATCCCCAGTGCCCAAAACAAACAAACACAACAAAAAAACCCCAAAAACAGATAAGTGATAATATAGTGAAAGTTCAGGAGAGAGTTGCACAGTAATATAATGAGGTTTCTTTGTGTCTTGCTAGAGAATGAGTACAGAATCTCCAAATTGACAAACCCAAAAGTTATGACTCACTACAGCTTCCAAATTTCAGGTAAGGATCATGTCAGCTTCAATTGCAGGCTCTACTCTGCTGTTTGCTCCAAGTATTTCCTAGTTGCAGATGTTATTGATCTGACAGTTTATTTCCCAAGACACATTAGTACCAAACTGATGAGATATGAAAGCCTCACTGTAAGGAAATTGGCCTTGTGAATGGTTGTCCTCTGGGAAGATCCTGCTGTACTTATGTCTGTACTAATATGATGAAGAGGTGGCAAATACAATTAGCCAGCTTGGCTGGTGATTTTCCAGTCATGATGTTTGGGGTATATTATTAGCTTAACTATAATTGAGCTTAAGATGATCTGAAAATGTCCAAACTAGTGTGAAAGTCACTTACAGTTTTGGCTCCACTATGGATGTTCATGGACCAGGTGGACCAATGACATTTGGGTGTGCTGAGCCTGGGGGAAGTGTGCCAGAATTTCCATGGCTTGGTTCCCATATTCTGTTTCTTTTTAGTTTGTCACAGTAAGTGATGACTTCTGTATCACCTCCCTCATTATCAGTTGGAGCTTACTACTTATGGTCTTGCTTTTACTTCTCCTACAAGTATAATTTATTTAATGTATGCTAAAGTCATCTTTATAAGGATAGTTTTCATTAGCTGTCTCAATGAACACCTGAAATTTCAGGGTCTCCACAACTGTTGACATTTAGTGCTTAGAGAACAGGGATACTGCTAAAAAATCCCACAATGAACAATATGGCCCCCATCATGAAGAATTATCTGCTTTCCAAATGTTAACAGTGCCAGGGTTGAAAAAATTTAGTAAAAGCAGATTTATCTCATGTAAAAACTGTTCATAAATGATTTTTTATTGTAATGCTCTTGGAAACCTATGCTATTTATCACACAATGGCTTTTCCTCCTTTGACTCAATGGGATGATAGTTTTGTCCCCCAAACACCAAATAAATATGGCATACAAGGTGATATTGTGACATTGCAATTTTAGGCAAAGACATGTTCACTCATGTATGCAGAATAATTTTGAGACTTAAAATATCATGTGGAATGAACTTGTGCTGTGTGTATGTTTGGACACTTCCAAAACCATTTTTTTTGTTGTTGTTGTTGTTTTTGCTTTGCATACATGGGACAAGTGGAACATGAAAAAGTTATATCTGCTATAGTTCTTTAGACTGCTGAGTGCATGTGCTGTTTTTGGTGTGCTATAGAGGGGAGTGCTGTACATATTTTCTCCTGAGGATGTTTTATTTTTCATTCATTTTTTTTAATTCCAAGGATTGAGAATCTTTTGTAAATAGCCAGATAGAAAGTGTTTTAGGCTCTGTGTCATCTGGTCTCTGCAGCAATTAGTCAGCTCTGCTGTGTGGTGATGAACCTACTGTGCCACAGCGGGCTGTTTATATCACTGAAAATGTCTGATATGTTCACCATCACTTTTGTAGTGCAAAAACACTACAAACAATGCTTACAAGAGTGAGCGGTCATCTTTGGTCCAAGAGCTATCATTTGTCAACTCTGTTCTATTGCTTTTAATTTTTATATGCAGCTTGAGCATACGATAAACACAAACCCTATCAAGGTTGAAAGGTTGGTAAAGAAAATGGTCCCTTGCACTTTTTCTGCCACACATTATTGAGTCTTCTCTTCCCCTTTTGGCAAATACATAAACTCTCATTGCATTAAACTGCATTTATTTATTCTCAGAGTTTTTATTGCTAATATAAACTCCATTGTTCAATGGGTGCATTTTTCTATTTGTGAAAATTGGTTGAGTGTTATGAGTCAGGAGGGAGTACATCATAATTTTTTCTCTGGAAATGAATAAAAAGAGATGTGTTTTTATTTAACAGCCTTTCAGCTGGGCCAGGGTGAGTCCTGCAACTTAGCAAGCATGTAGCAGGCTTCAGAGAAGGAATGAAAGTTGTCAAGCCCGGGAGAGGTAGACAGGAGAAAACCGCATGCCATCCCTTCCTTGGGTTCTGAGCAGCCTCTGCCATCACTAAGACAGAAGTCTGTCCAAGGACCTTGCTTCCTTTGAAAATCCAAATAGGACAAGAGTCTCACCACATGCTCTTATTCAACATCATGACCATATTCCTTCCTTTTTCACAAGGCTATGATATATGCAGCTCCTGGTCACAATACAAGAGTCTAATGCAATTTATGGGTCAGCAAAAGGCCATTACAGGTCAACTAATGGTAAGGGGATACACCAGAACGTTTGCTCTCTGGTTATTAGGCCTCATTAAAATTAGCACTCAGCTGCTATATGAAAATCAACATAATTCTTCAATAATGAGTGTCCTGGGAATTTGCAAATATAATACAATGGAAAATTAATTATGTAAAGAATATCTATGTTGAATAATAAAGTGCAAACAATTTCTTAGTGAGCCCATTCAGGTCCACTAATAGTTTTTGAGTACCTATTTCATGCTAGATAGTAAGGATCCATTGCATCCAAACATTGTTGTCTCCAAGAAGCCCAAAGTTTAATGAAGAAATCCTTGCTCTAACTACTGTATAAAGGCAAAATTTTCTTACCTTTTGACTGAATTTAAAGGAAGACATACCTGTTCTTAAATTCACTGATTCCAAAAGTATATGTTCATGGCTACCCATCTATTTATTTCTGTGAATATTCCTTCCATATTCCAGTTGTATTCCTTGATTCTTTCTTTTTCTTCCTGATTTCTTAGGACCGACATGCACCTTAATTAAGAAGGGGCTTCACCAGCCAAACTTTCTTTGGTTCCAAGTGACAATAAATTAACTTACAATGGCTTGAGCTACAAAAGGTTGTTTAGTAGCTTTTGCACTGTCAGAGGAAAACTTCTTGCTTCAGAGTCAGCTAGATCCAGGGGCTCAGGTCATGACATCAGGATTTGGTCTCTTTATGTCTTTATATGTTATACTTTCTGCTATTTTGGCTTTTTATATTGGCAGCTCCATTCCAGATAATCTTTATAATACACAATTGTGCAGATGGAGAAATTATCTGTAGCTAACTTAAAACAAATGGTCCAAGACTGAATCAATCAATGACTAGGAACAGAGGAATTTGAGCAGATCTGTTGTTATGAGTTGAATTTTAACCCTCAAGTTTATGTTGATATCCTAACCTCTAATAGCTTAGAATATAACTGCATTCAGACATAGGGCCTTTAAAGAAATAATTAACATTAAACAAAGTCTTTAGAATAGGTCCTAATCCAATATAACTGGTGTCCTTATAACAGGAGGAGATGACAACTCAGACAGGCGCAGAGAGAAGACCATGTGAAGACTCAGGGATAGGATGGCCATCAACAAGCCAGGGGGATTAGTCTTAGAAGACCAACTCTGCCAATACTGTTGTCTTAAACTTCTAGACCTCAGAACTGTGGCAACATAAATATCTTCTGTCTTAGCTGTCTAGTCTGTTGATTCATATGGCAGCTTTGGAAAACTAGTGCACCGATTTAACTCTAGAATTAGGGGTGAGTTTACTTAGTCCCATGCAAACCACCCCATATGTAGAGAAGGGTTAGGGATTCACCATATGGAAAAATGACAGATCATTCATCAGTGGATTAGATTCATAATTATTATTAAGCATTCATTATGCATTAGTTTTTTTTTGTTGTTGTTGTTCTTGTTTTTTGGTACCAGGGATCGAACTTGTGTCCTTGTGCTTGCAAGATAGGCCACAGAACCACTGAGCTATATCCCTGGCTGCATTAGGTATTAAGATCACCTGATAGTAATACAACAATCTCTTGAAGTAGACATGATTTTGCTTATTTTCTAGGTGAGTTAACAGGGGCACAGACAGGTTAAGTGACTTATCCAAGATCGTGCAATCAACAAGTGACAATGCCAGGATTCACTCCACACTCAACTAACTCCAGGACCTTAGCTTTTTCCCACTGTTCTTTTTTTCTGAGAACAAACAACTAGTTTTGGATTCTATTGCTCTTCTCTCTGCAAGACTGGAAAAGCTCTTGCCTGAGTCATAGGAAGGGCATGTGTTTAGATGTTAATTATGGAAACTGCATAGTTTACAGAATTCACAAGTTCATTTTCAGTGCTGTTTCTTTTTTAGGCAAACCTTTGCCTGATTTGAATTAATTAGAATAGCAGAATATGAAATCTTTGCTGTTGTGCCTCAAAACTTGGGACAGAAAATGCTCAATGACCTGTAACCACTTCATCCCTGACTCCTAAAGACTGAGGATCAGAAACCAAACCTTCAGTAAAGTGGAAAGATGGAGAAATCCATCAGTTCCTCTGCTGCTGCTTCTTTTTTTTCCCCTTCTTTCCTTTTCCCTATCCCTCTCACTTCCCCTTCCCCTTTGAACCTTTTCTTCCTATTTCACATTATCTATTATACATTTTGATCTTTATTTATACTTGTAGTTTCTCACAGGCTGCTTCTTATGTGTTTACAATGTTTTTTGGTCACATGATTAGCAGATGCATACTTGGATCCCAGGTTGGTTACTGGATCATAAGTTAGTATCTTCAGCTGAGCTTGACAATGCAGGCTGATATTTGAATATATTGTTAGGAAACAAATTTAAAAAATATCAGACCCTTACATGGTCATCACGTGTTAATCTCCAATTGGGTTTGATATTTCTGTTGAAGCCATCTAGTGATCCTGTCATAAATCCTAACTTGTCTTTGGCAATACTCATTGGTGGCAAGAAAGGGCAATTAAATGCAAGCTAGTTCAAAAAAAAATTCAAGAGTAATGAATATCATCTGTACCCCTGTGGTAGTGAAGTTGTTGAAAGAAGCAAGTCTTGTTACAATTTTTTCAATAATTATGTAATTTCAATGATTAAAAAAGTTGTTTGAATGATTGTCTCCCTTCAACACTGGTGTAAATCTTTTTCTACCACAACTGCTTTCTTGCAGGCTCAGTCTCTTGAGGGCCCCCTGGACTTTGAATGCCTATCACATGTCCTTGAATGGACTGTTTTTTTCTTGCAACCAGTGAGTCTTGTCCAAGAAAATCAGTCTTTCATCGACTGTTTGACCCTGGTGCATACACAATGTGATTCAAATGCAAACATTTGATTGAAAATCTCACCCAAGATGCACGATTCCATGAAGCTGATGAAAGTGTTGTTGAAACTTGCTTAAAGAACAGACAAAATCACAGATGACTCCTGAGAATCAGGCAGCCTTAGAGTCAGTGTGGATATTCTGCTGGAATCCAATAGGTCTAGCCATATTGGTTGTCATGGTGACTGCAGATTGGTTGACACTTGTATCATACTGGTTATTCAATATTTTTATTATAATCCCAAGAAGAGTTAAGAAGTGAAGAAGAAAAATGACAAGGAAAATGACACAGTAAGCACTTCAAAAGAGAAAGATTTAAATATCAAAAGAGTCAAGAGGCCCTGAGGAAAAATTGGTAAAGCCCTTGAATATTTTTTTAAACAACCTTTTGCTATCATGCTGTGAAAGCCAAACCCGAAGTGAAAGATTTTGTAAGAAAAATTACACCAAAATCCTACTACTTAATTCATTTTTCTGTTCTTTATCATAATTCATGCATGGTTGAAATGGTAACCTAAATTTTGTTATTTTGATAAGGTTTAGTTTCTTTTATAAAGATAACATTTGAAATCACCCCCCTTCCTACCTCCAAAATTTGCCATGATAATGTGAGCTTTAGTAGTAAGAATCACTTTAAATGTCTTCTATCAGGATTGATATTCCCTCCCACGGATGAAACTAAGAAAGCCAGGGAAGAAAACCCTTCCCTACTTTCTCATGGGGTTGTACAGTTTTCCTGTTCTGCTTCTTACCATGATGGTTTCACTTCTGTGTTCCTCTCTTTACATCTGTGCCTTCTGCTCACTTGTAGTGAGTTGTGATGGTTAATCTTGATGGCCACTTTGACTGGGTCGGGAGGCACTTAGATTAGTAAAGTGTTATTTGTGGGTGTGTTTGGATGGGTCATGGGGGTATGACCTCGGGGACTATATCTGGTCCTGGCCCCTTCCTCATGGGCTCATTCCCTGCTCTCTGGTTCCCACATGCCATGATGTAAGCAGTTTTCCTCCACCATGCCTTTCTGCCATGTTTTTGCCTTAGAGCCAGTTGACTATGGACTGAAACCTCTGAAACTGTGAGTGCAAATAAAACTTT
This sequence comes from Fukomys damarensis, assembly GCF_012274545.1. Classification (NCBI taxonomy): domain Eukaryota; kingdom Metazoa; phylum Chordata; class Mammalia; order Rodentia; family Bathyergidae; genus Fukomys; species Fukomys damarensis. Next base: position 11,283,377 of record NW_022900924.1, on the reverse strand, counting down.
TCCCCTTTAAGTTGTGGGTGTCAGGTGTTTTTTTCTAGCAGCAGGAAACATAACCAATACAGGAGCTAAGACATTCCTGTTTCATACCATTTGTCACTCTTCTCCAGCAATAGGTTCTAGGATGACCTGTGACCCAAGAACAGGTATTCCATAGACTGGTCAATGACCAGACTTCTTGAACAAGACAATGATGCAGCTGATGAAGTTGAACTAATCATATTTACTCTCAAGAATCTCTGATGATGGCCGGGAATTTAGCTCAGTGGTTTGGTGGCCTGCCTTGCAAGTGCAAGGACCCGAGTTCAATCCCCAGTACCAAAAAAAAAAATCTCTGATGAATACGATCAGACATAGCGAGATACCATGGTGGCCTGATAGTTTAGATGCTGTGAAGTCATGGAGGGCAAATTGCAAGCTTCAGGAGTAAAGTTTAGTAACCTAGCAGCTCCAAGGTGTTGACTCACCTTGGGTCCTCACCCACTGCTCTTCAACTGTGTCACACACTGTAGATTGGGCAGCTAGCTATTTACCCTCCTCCTGATGACAATATGCTAAAGTTTCCGTCTCTGAAACATAGGAAGAATTGATCCTATTTTAGACATAGGGTCGTTGTGCAAATCAGCACTGGCCAATCAGCTGTTTATGTACTGTTGACCATAATGGTTATTTATTGGATGAGCACATTGTCCAGCTTGGGCCACTAAACATCAAGTGAGGGACCTGCATCATACTGGCTGTTCAATATTTTTCTTATTAGAAAGTAGTAAAGTATTAGAAAAAGAGACCCTCAGAGGATGTGCCCCTGAAGTTGCTGGTGGTCACTGTTGAGAAATGAAGTGATGTGGAGGAAATTAGGACTGAGAGTTGGAGAGAAATGGGTCTTACTGACCATGTATGGCTTGCTCAGTGTCGTCAGGCCTGGTATGAGCTACTTCAGACATCCAGGCAACATTTCTCTCTTTGCTTAAGCTGATTTGATTTGGGTTTCAAAAGAGTCATAGCCTACACCCCATCTTATTTTATTATGGTAATAATAATCCCTTTTAACAATTTCAAGATTCTTTTTCAGCCATCATCCCTTTTAATTCTTTCAACAACCATGTGATACAGACAAGCAAGGATTATCTTCTTGATGAAGATTGCTGCCAAATTTAGGTAGCCACAGCAGTGTTTTCTCAAGTACTTGGGAAGCACAGGAAAATGAAGATTGCCTTCTGAGAGTTAAATCATGAAGTCAATATATTATAGATCAAAGCAGAGCAGTGCAGTCACCTTAAAGATGGCTCCCAGGCCTGCAAGACTGGGCTGTCATGCAATTGAATGCATTAGCATACTTAAAGAGGCACTGTAGCCATCACGACCCACCAGAGAATCCTGGAGGACACAGAACTTCAAGAACTTCTTCTCCAATGGACAGGAAGTCTCAGGCTTTGAGTCTTTCTTTTTTTTCTTTCTTTTTTTTTTTTTTTTTTTTTTTTTTTTGGTACCGGGGATTGAACTAGGGACCTTGCACTTTGTGAGTCTTTCTTGATTCAGTGGCAAGGGTAGGTTTAGAGAAGTGCTTTCAGGTACAAATTGTATAAAAGCAGATTGATAACTATGGTCAAATGTGACTTTAATTTATTTGCCCTTAATTATGAGGACAGTATCTTCCCCTTCCCCTTGAATCAGGGGTCACATTCCAACTTACTTTGAAAAATAGAAAGAAAAAATAGAAGTAATGTGGGGTAATTTCCAAGGCTGGAATGTAAAAAAGGCAGCCTTTACTTTTGCACACTGGGAAAACTCCCTTTGGAACCCACCTTCCATGCTGTGAAAAGTCTGAGTCACATGGAAAGGCCAGCATCCCAGCCAATAGTCAGCACCTATTGCCAGCTGTGGGAACAAACTATTTTGGGCATTCCAGTCTATCTGAACTTCCAGATGACTGCAGGCCCAGTGTATACTCTGTGGGTTAGAGTAATCTCACAGCTGAGTCCAGTCAACTCAAAGAATTAAGAGGACAAATGGTTAACCCGCTAAAGTTTGCAGTGATTTGTAATAACGCAGCAGATAACTGAAACAGCTAACAATGGTTTAAACAACAAAGATTTTCAATCATCTCCTGTAATGGCAAGTTTAAATATAGGAAATTTTGGATTTGGTGCAGGAAATTAACAGTGTTATCAACCATTTATGCTCTTTCTTACCATTCTAAAATCCTTAGCATGTTGGCTTTTCATCCTCCTCATGGTTATAATTTCATAGTTTCAATATGGCTGCCTCAGCTCCAGAAAGAAGTTGTACCAGTGAGCTCTTCTGTTGCCTATGTGCCTTTCATCAGGAAGCCAAATGTCTTGCGCAAAGCTCCTGGAATGACTTTCTATTGTGTCTCATTGGCCAGATGTGGCCACCTTTAGTTACTTTAATTGCAAGGGAAGTGAGTATGAATTTATCTAATCATGAAAATGTAAAACAGCTTTGGGAAAGGTTGCCAATGGCCCTTGGGCAGCAACCAAAATTTTCTTCCATGGGGTGAACAGAGCTGTAATCATCTAACATGTGATAGTTTTGATCCCACCTGTACTGTCTTTTCCTGGAGAAGCTGGCTCCTAGCCACTGAAGTCTGGTGCCTCTAAACATTCAGCAAATGCACCCATTTTTCTTTGCCCTCACATAGAAACCAGATTATCATTTATTTCCCTAGCCTGGCCTTATCAGGAAGGAATGTTCTGGTTGTAAGCTATTTCTCTTTGTAAATGAATGAATTGCTGTCTGCTTTCTTTATACATCAGTCATGAAATATGGCTAGTGTGAGTCTAACCCTGAGAGATGTGTGTTTTGAGAAAGTCAAGTTGCCATGTTTTTAAGGATCATCCAACCTTCATGCAGTTACATGAATCTCTTTGGGAGACAGATCACTGGTTCTCTCTTCTGGTTGGGAGACAATTCATGCTTGGGGGAAGACATCCGGAATTGCTGCAGAGATGAAGATGAATAGAGCTGACTACCACATGTCCTGCTCCCTACCATAACTCCCTCAATGGCTTCGTGGAAGCATCTGACATCATATCCCACATGTTATGATTCTATACATATTTAAGTTGTTTGCCCATCATCCTTAACAGACTGGCATAATGGTTAAGAACATCAGCTCAGACTTGTCTCTCAGCTCTACCACGCATTGATTATGTGGCAATCGGAAATATTTCCTCCTCTTCGAGTCTCAGTTTCTTTTTCTCTAAAATGGAGACAATATCTAGACTTCACTTTACTAGGAAAACATTAGTATTGACAGCTCCTATGCAAGCAGAGTGCTAGGCATACTCTCTCCCTGGAACTCATGCTCACTAAGCAATTGCTATTTATATTTTTACAGACCTTGAGTTGCAATTGGAGGTCAGCAAACGTGGTCACCCAGAGCTCTGCTGTCTTCATCCTTAAAGTCCCCGTTCATATATTCTGTAATTATTCAGCAAGGGTCAGCGATGCACAAAACACCACACTGGTCATTGAGTGTGGCAAATAAAAGAATGTAGGACATGCTTCTAGAGCTCAAGGAAGGTACGCCCTGGCTGGAGAAGTGATGCATAAAAACATCAAATGGTTAAGTAATCATGCACAACAAATGAAGATGATGGGGTGGTTGGGAGTGCAGTGAAAGTTGCTTCAGCCCCACTTGTCTTCTCCTGGTTTAGTGGAAATAACCATGGGCTTGGAGCCAGACAGCTCTCCCATGCTCCCCACTCCAGGCTGGGTTAAGAATCCTCATCTACCCCTAAATCCCCTTGGCAGTGATCACCACCCTGAAGTGTAATTGTCTGTCTGCTGGTTGTTTGCCATGGACATGGGAACTGTAGTGGGTGGGCAGTCATTCGTTTGTTCATCCACTGAGCACATTGATATTGGGCATCTGTCATGTGCCAAGCATTGTCCTGGGCAATGAGAGCAAGACAGCCATTTCCTACGTCTTTGCAAACCTCAAGACACAGATATGCACAGTGTCAGGCGAAGCCTGGGAAGAACACAAAGCAGGATGAGGAATATTATAGGCATGAGATGCCCTGCCCACTTCCAAGGAAGCTCTAGCTGTCTGCCTTCAGGGAGAATGGCCAGCAGACAGCCCCACCGGCCATCTCCTTCTAGGCCCTCTCAGCTGCAGGAGTCACTTTGCTGAGGCTCATGTCCATCCCAGGGCAACCTGCATCCTGTAACTAAGGCAGGGGGCAAAGGTCAGCCATCCTGACCCATGACTTGGGATGCTGATGGGCAGTGCTTGCTGCAGAGCTCTTCCCCAGGGCAGATGAGACTCTGTGGAGCCTGGAGTGGAAGTGGACTCTTGGAAATGCAAGAGGCAGCCATAAGTTCATACATTCAGGGGCATCACCACCTTCGATCCCTACTGCTGGCATATGGTAGGTGCTCAATAAGTGTCTGTTAACACTAACCATGTTCTCATTTCTGCTCCTTTCTTCCATGTGTGACCTCAGGTAGTTACTGAACGTTCCAGTGCCTCAGTTTCCCACCTGTAATCAGCAGCATGGATGGGATTCCTGAGCTCTACTTTGAAGCTCTCACTGCCTTACTGTCTTTTTCTTCTTGCAATCCCCTCTCTTTCCCCTCTTTCTCCCTCCGGGAATTTAGAAAACACCTGGTCCCACCTCCAGGCTCTGGGAAGATGGTTTCCGCTGAAAGAGTAGACGTTCTTGCCAGCTCATCCTCATATCCTGGATCCCCTGGGCTGAGAAGTAGCCGTGTTGGGGGGTAGGTGGAGGAGGTGGCAGAAGCAGAAGGGAGTGTTTGATTACTCCTCTCTGATAATAAATAAACTTGATTAAGGCATCCCTTCCTCCATGGGACTGGGTGCTCCTTTGGTGGGCCTTGTTGCTTTGATAAAAGCTGCAATATCTGAAAATTGTCTCAGGTGCCTGAGAACTCCCATTTTATTACTTGCACATGCCTGGGATAAATTGCTTTTCCTACCTTGTTATATATAATTCAGATCCTTATGGATGCTGGTGGGATGCACATCGCTCTCCTGTAATGATTTATTCATTCGGGAGAAGTGCAGTGCAGCCACTGGGATCTGCCTGGACTGCCTGACAGCTTACAAGGTTGGCATTGCAGGCATATCTTGGATTCATTTTGACAGGTAGGAGCTACTTTGGGTTCCTAGTTTTCCTGGAAAGTAGAACTTCTGGGTGAGGGCCATGTGTCAATCCAAGGATTTTTTCAGGGCTGCCACTAGCTGTGCTAGGGGCTTTGCAAGTGTGACTTGGAGCTTCCTCACCATCACCTCAGGGATGTAGGGTATTTGAATCCTCATTCCTGTTGAGGAAATAAAGCTGAGAGAAGTGACAAGTCTTGCCTGTGGTCACCCAGCTAAGCAGGGATGGGATCCTAACATCAGTGGGTTGGCCCTTCACACCTGAGCCAGCTGCTTGTGAACATATGGATTCACTTCCTCTTTGGCTCCACCCAGAGAGATGCAAGTGTTTTATTTCCCCATTTTATAGACAGGAAAATGAGGCTCAGAGAGAGGAGTGGCCAGGTGGACCCCTCTGGGAATTGAATGCCTAGGATTTTAACATTCATTCATTCATTTGCTTGCTTCTCTGTGCCTCTGTTTACTTATGTATCAGCTGGGGATGGTATTAGTGTCTTTCTTGTAGGATAATTGGGGGAATTAAATGAAGGGTAAAAAATTAACACAGTTAAAGTGCACAGAACAGTATCTGCCCCAGAGAGGAGTGTGCAACAAATTTTAACTGCAATAACAATTATTTTTATTATATATTTTTTTACCTGAGGCAAGTCTTTATTGGGGAAAGAGGTGCTGTGACACCTTGAACAAAGGCAAGAGAGGGCAAGACTCACTGGGCTGAGGTTTATATGGGTGGTGCAGTGGGGAAAGTATCCTGAGAGTGGAGCCATGGGACACCAGGTGATTGGGAGGGGAGGATCATGTGGGTAACAGGGTGGAGCAACAAGTCAGGTTTTGCTTCTCCAGAGGGGGCAGGTTTCACCCCCCACAACAAGTGGCTCATTTTCGTAAGCAGGAACTATTTCAGAAATAGGGGTCATTTTAGAATGTAGGACTGTTGGGGCCATTTTGTCTGGCAGAGAACTCTGTCATTCCAGACTCTTGTTTTTATGGAATAGGGCGAAGTTCTCTTTTTCTGTAGTTGCTTCTTGCTGGCAAAGGGGCATGGTTAGGTGAAGGCTTTAGATGGCTGAGGTGTGGTGTCGGTAGCTGGAGTAGTGAGGGGCTGGTAGCCAGCCACGATGAGTTCGCTGACTGGTTGGTAAAGGTCTGCATGCATTCCAAAGATGCAGGATCCTGTAGAAAAGGTTCCCTCATGTCCTGGCTTCTTTGTTGACCTTGAGGGGCTAGGGCCCAAATATTGGCAGTCCTCTTAGCCCAGTTACCTTTCTAGTTTGGTCTGCAAACTTATGATAGGATGCCATCTAAGAAAAATTTTGGGTCCTATAAATGTACCTGTTAGTGTGAGTAGTTGGAGCAGAAGACAAGGGCACATACCCAGAGATTAGGGACCACTGTGGATTCAGGGTGTCAGCAATGGCAAAGGTGAAGGCCCCTGGTCAAGTGCTTGTCCAGCAGGGCCTGGGAAGGACGGCCGGGGGGCCAATCAACCCTGACTAGCAGGGGATTGTCTCAAAGTCGCGACTGTGGCCTTCCCGAGTTTCGGCAGTAGAACGAAAGAGAAGGAGCCAAAGCAGGAGCACCTGAGACAAGGCTTTATTCATGATAACAATTATTTTATCATTCACTTACTCATCCTTCTGGTCCACAAGTACTTTTAGGCCACCTACTCTGTGATGGGTGTTTTTTTAGGTGGATTGCCTGCAGGAGCTTATTTGTGTTTTCACGTCTGCCCTCATCTTCCATGGGAAACAGTTTCAAGAGATGAAATAAATTGACGTCGTTCTCCCAGTTAGACAGCAAATGAATTCCATTTTCCAAAGTAGGCCAACATGCATTCAGTCATACTTTCTTTCACTTATCTGGTATGTTTTCTTAATTAAGAATATAGTATGTGTGCTTTAGGCATTGCATATATTTTTCGCTAAATAAATGCATGGATGGATACAAGGGTGGGGAAGGCCAGTTCCTGCTCCAAACACATGTAGGCAAGCAGACTGAAAATGATTACATGTCATGAAGTCTATGATGTGTGCTTTCTCTACATACTGATCTCTCTGAAGTCAGGGTACATCTCACTGTCATGAAGGCAAGCAGTGGTCAGGACTAGGTTGGCCTTGCCAGGGAGTGGGAGCCCAGCTCTCTTTTAAGGTTTCTTGTATCTCTCATGTTCTTTATGGTGCAGAAGACAACATCTTGTAGGAAAACGTAGACCTTGGCAACTACAATTTAAACACTTTTTGTTCAGAGCTGAAAATTATTCAGGGGATGTGTCTGGAATTTGGATCACAGACACTTTTGGAATACCTTAGCCAATATATTTTACTTCTGTTTTTTTTTTTTTTTTTTTTTTTT
>NW_022900924.1:11231908-11275427 GCF_012274545.1 Fukomys damarensis | reverse complement strand
ACAATTTTTTGAATTCCTTTGGTAATTTTTTTTTTTTTTTTTTTTTTTTTTTTTTTTTTTTTAAAGTGTGTGCAGAGTGATGTGATAAGAACCAATATCTTCCATTCAAGTACTAACCAGTCCTGACCCTGCTTAGCTTCCGAGATCGGGCACGTTCAGGGTGGTACGGCCGTAGACAAGAACCAATAGCTAAATAAATAAATAAGTGCTTTTTGACTAAGGATAAATAAAAATTCTAAGTGATAAGAAAGCACTGTGACTCCTAGGTATATACCTAGGAGAACTGGAAATGTATATCTGTAGGAAAACATGAAACAACTATCTATAGCAACATTATTCACAATAGCCAGAATGTGGAGACACTTTGTATGTCCACCAACTAATAAACAGATAAAGAAAATGTGCTCTGTCCATACAGTGGGATATTATTTGGCCACTAAAGGAAATAATGCTGATGATACATGCTTCAGTGTGAATGAGCTTAGAAAACATTGTGTAAAGTGAAAGAAATCAGCTATGCAAGTTTGTATATTATGTGACTCCATTCATGTGAAAATCTGGGGTATGGAAATCTGTAGAGACAGAAAGTGGGTTAGTTAGTGGCAGAGGGTGGGGGAAGAGGGCTGAGAGCTGGTGAGCACAGGTTTCTTTTAGAGTTGATGAAAACGTTCTAAAATTGGCTGGGATGGTGGCTGCACAATTCTGTGACTATGCCAAACCCATTGAATTGTGCACTTTAAATGTTTGAATTGTGGGGTAGCAAATTATGTCTCCATAAAGCTGTTAAAACAAAAGGAAGACATTCTGTCAGGCTGTTTCTTAGGCTAACACAAGCAATGATGGTAGCTTAGATCTGATGTCATACAGTGTAATAAAATGTGGTGAATGTTCCACGCAGGGCCGGGGTGGGGGGAGTGCTGTGGGGTGGAGATGCTGTGGTGCATCCAGGCCTGTTCAGGGGCGCAGGGAAGACTTCTGAGAGGTGGGGGTGGCTAGGAGATGTGTAAGCCGAAGTGATGAGGATAAGTAGGGGAGTGGAGTAAGAGTGATCCAGGCTGAGGTCAAGTGCCTGTTCAGAGATGAGAGGTGAGAATGTCCTAACCTGAAGGACATGGCCTTTTTGCTATTTGAATACCTGAAACCACCCCCTAGGTCAGTGGTGGCAAACCTATGGCATGTGTGCTGCAATGGGCAGGGAGAGCCCTCTCTGCTCCAGCATGCCCCAGCGGCTGAGCATTGGATAGCAGCACTCATGGGGGCCATGTTATGCTCAGAAAGGGGTATCAGAGCCAGGCAATAGTGTCATCAGCAGTTTGGGCACTTGGTCTCTGAAAGGTTCATCACTGCTGTAGGTCTTTGAGGGTCACACAGCAGAGTGAGGCTTGAGGCCTAGCTTTGTGGATAAAGCATTAGAGCCCATCATCCTAAATTGACTCCAGGAAATGTTTTCTCAGATGTATCCAAAGAGAGAAGAGACAGAGAGGATAGAGACTCTCTTCTGGATTGGGTTTTGAAAAGTCAGAGGGCTGTGACAGTTTCTGATTGGCTAGTGGGAGAGTAAACCACACAGCCTTTGCAGAAGGCTTGGCTGAGGGGAACATTCATGGCCCAGCTGTCTGCTCACAAGGACCTTCTTTAACACATCTGCTTAGCAAAGGGCAAGTCTTGGATCACATGGGGGTGGGCAAGCATGGATTCTAGACAGACAGCGCCATAATCAAAGATGTCCTCAGGTGGATGTGTATGTCATGTATGTCATTAAGAGCAGACCTGGGTGTCAGACACACTTGCTTTTAAGACAGGACTGCATCTTGACCTTGGGCACGGCTCCTGACAGCCTCAGTTTCCTCATGTATACAATGGGGATGAAATAATGGCACTGACACCCTAGGTTCAGGGGGAGGAGGTACATGGGGATCTGAAAAGTGGAACCGACAGGGTGCAGCGCACGAATAGTAGCTTTAGTGATTATTTTATTATTGTACCAAGATAAAGGATGCACTTGAAGGCTGTTCAGTGATATCAGAAGATAATCAAGATCTATCATTGAGTGAAAATATGCAACTGAGAAGGGACCTCATTTCCCTATATGTCTATGTAGATATAATTTATTTTTCTTTCTTGGTACTTTAATAATTTCCTCAAATGAATGAATAGATGGATGAAGAATGAATGTTGTCACAGAGTGGGAAGAATGTTTTGTTTTCTAAAGAGGTGCATGGAGGACACGCATGTCATCACAAGAACACAGAGCAAACTTCAGCCCCACCTTCCATTGCCCATGAGGGGACTTCCCGGCAGCAGGGCTCCAGCCCGTCATCACTTGGACGTGACTTGAAACACAGCGCAGGCTGTGCCATCTAAATATAGGCGGGAGCCCCCGAGCCTGTAGCTCTCTTAGCTCCTCCTGTGCTGATGAGGCACCTTGAGTAGCAGAGAGCCAAAGTCAAACCTGGCAGCGCTGGAGGCAGCTGTCTTGGGTGGGGAGTTTCGCTGTGGCCCAGCCTTCCAGCTTGGAAGGCTCTGGTCTGGGAGCTGGGGCTCATTGTGCTGGAGCTCTTGCCAGGGATTTTCACTGGTCCTGCGAAGTCCCCAGGTGCTGTGTGTGCTCCAGGGTTGAAGCGGAAGGGAAGTGAGGTGTGGCGAAGGCTCACAGTGACTGAACAACTGCCATGGCCTCAGGAGGCCACTTTCTCTTCCAAACTGCTCAGGGAGGAGCCGGAGCAGTGCTGTCAAGTCCACTCCCTTTTCTGTTTCTACTGCTGTCAGCCTGACCCGTCCTGTCATCACTTGTTTTTTCTTTTTGTTATTTTTCTTCTTTTAAAATTGAGGTATAACACATGGCATAAAGCATATAGAATTTAAGCACACAGCTTGATGTATTTTACACACACATCCACAGAGCTAACAGAGAAACCAAGAGGTAGAGCATTTCTCAGACCCCAGCGGGCTCTCCCGTCCCCTCCCAGTCACAATCCAGTCTCCACCACCACAGGATTATCCTGCCTGTTTAGAACTTCCTGTAAATGGAACCAGACAAAACAAGTACTGTTTTGTGCCTGGCTACTCCACATTGTGTCAAACAACCTCTCTATCTTCTTGCCAGTATCCTCTCCTTTTTCATTGCTGTGTCATATTCTGAGTGAATGGACGACTATTTCTACTTTCTACAGTTGATGGGCTCACGACTTGTTCCCAGTTTGTGGCTTTTACGAAAAATGCTCCTATGGACATGCCTGAGTCTTTTTGTGAACATAAACCTTTATTTCCACCGTTTCTTGTGTGGACAACTTCAGTAGTCTCTTCACTAATGTTCCAGCTTCTGTGTTCTCCTTCCTTTAATCTATTCCATGTATAATTGCCTGTGTAATCTTAAATGAGATTGAATGATTCAATTGCTTGAGCTTCCCAAGGCCTCCTATGGCCTCTAAAAATTTTACAAGATCTGGCCTTTGCCTGCTGCCCTTCTTAGGTTTTAAAAAAATCCATTCTCCCCTTCACTGCACTTCAGCTACTCTAGCTTTCTTTCTGTTCCTTGAAGATGGCATACCTCCTCCTGCATGGACTTTGCACCACTTGCTTCTTGGGATTCCCTTCTCTAAGCCGTCTTCCACATTGGTTCCTTCTGGTCATCCATGTCTCCTCTTTAGCAAGATATTCCCTGAGCAGCCCATCAGGAAGCATCTCCATAGTCGTTGGCCAGCATGTCCGCCCTCTGGTGCTCTTGCCTCTTCCTTCCATGGAAACAGAACTTTTTCTGTTCATTCACATCTGTGTTTAGCTCAGGTGACTAGCTCAGGGCCTGGCATGCTGCAGTGCTTCTGAATGTCTGTCGAGTGAATGAATGAAGACAGCACTTGGGGACACCTGCATTCTGTTTGAGGAATGGAGAGACAGTGTCATCTGGTGTGGACGACTGTGGAGCTCAGACATCAGACTGTGTGAGCCTGAGGCAGATCTGCCCCTTTTACTAGCTGTAAAATAATCATAATCATCCCACCCCTCCATGCCTCGGTTGTCCCATCTGTACAGTGGAAATAATAGATTCTTCAGGCACCTGGGAACTGTTTACAGGAGAGCTGTTTCACAGGGCAGCTGTATCATTGCTATTTTATAGACATAGAGGGACAAAAAACTGGTTGAGTGCAAATAGGGTCCAAAGACTGCTCAGATCCACAAGTAATGTGGATCCAGTACCTGGATTTGAACCTAGGCCAGGCTGACCTTGGAACCCACATAAACTCCTACAGGAAGTACCCAATCTGTGAACGAACTGAGGTCCTTGTTCTGGTCGGGTGGTTGCATGTTGAAGGCTTATATAACAATAGGACTTCACTTGCCATATCAGTAGCTCTGTAAGGTTTGTAAGACATTTCTGCCTGATTGTTTCCCTTGGTTGTCTTAGAAGGGATCTGGGGTCTGAGGCAGGGAAGGGATCTGAAGTCCAAGACTTGCCTGCATCGCTCAGTGGTTCCTTTGTGTCCTGCTATCCCTGCTCCCAGTAACTCCTGACACTTGGGTGGTATTACTTAGTGGTTTCAGCATTCTTGTGCCTTTTGCCTTGCTGTTTACACAGTTACAGACTTTTGCATGCTACCTTTCCCATCTGCTCACTTAAAAAGCAAAACTGAAAACTAAAAAGCTTGGCCTAACCCTAAGCATGGTTATTAGGAAACTCGTGGTTTGATATTCATTCAACAAATACTTATTGACTACCTACTATATATGCTAGACACCATTTCAGGCATAGAGAATACATCCATGCACCAAAAAGCGAAAGCCACATGTGGACCCTGTAGTGGGGGAGCCACACATGAATGAAGTAATAAATACATTTATGCAGTGTTAGGCAGTGACTAGTGATGTGAAGTTAGATAAAACAAAGGAAGCTAGAAATCAGCAGGGTAATACAGTGACTATATATCAATTTTCTGATGCACATAAAATCAAAGCAGGACTGTTAGAAGAAAAGTGTCCATTCAGGCGCCATCTCGATTTCTCTTCAGGCAAAATACACATTTGCATTTGGAAAACTTCTCAGCAGCCCCAAGAGGAAGGCATACCCAGTGGGACCACCATCTCACTACGCGGGGAGATAGGTCCTGAGAGGTGAGATTTGCTCAGACTGGAGGTGCTGGAACTGAGTCTCTGGCTATTTTCCAAAGTGGATTCAGACTTACCCCCCAAGAGAGTTCCATCCTGCAGCTGATCTAATTTCCCCACGGATGTGGACACCCACACCCCACCTGGCGCTTAGCCTGGCAGATGTGGTCTGATGGCACCTTCCAGCAACCTTGGAGGGTAGAAGTGTTGTAATTGATCTCGCTGTTGTCTTTGCTTCCCTGCCCAAACTGAGCTGCTGCCAGAGATAAACAGGCTGGCATTTCATTGTGAAGATAACATCTCTCCAGCCCTCCCTCCTTAATAAGCTTCTGGTCACTGGAGGTGGCAATTACCTTATCTCCTTATACAGATGTCCCCCCTGGTCTCCCAGCTCCTCATGCAGTCCAGTTCCCCAGGGACCAGGATCCCACCTACCTATTCAAGAGGAAAAGCAAAACAAGGCCCTTCTACTCACAGCACCAACACTCACCCCGTGCAGTGCTTTTGAAGTGTGATGCCTCCTTCAAGGCTGTTGTCTCATTTGACCTCAAAGTTTCTTCTCATGTGAGGTGTCCCTGGCTGATTTTTGTACTCGGTTTTCATTTGGGCAACATGAAGCTCAGAGAGGTCAAGTGACTTATCGAGGATTGCAGACAGCATAGTGGAGAACAGCTTTAAATGAAGACAGGAATAATAACCCAGAGATCTGAAGTCTAAGATTCAAATGGAAGTACTTTGCAGACCGCTTTGTGCTTGAGCAAGCTGCTTAATTCCTCTGTGCCTGTTTTGCCATCTGTAAAGATAAGGGTACTAAAAGAAGTTACTGCTTAGGGTTATGATGTTTAAATGAACTAATGCAGTAGAGATGTGTCTAGTACAGTATTTGACACATAGCAGATACTCATAAGTGGTCATCCTCCTCCTCACTGATTCAGTGGAGAGGAAATTCAGCTTGCTTCTTACTCTGTCAATGCCAAAGTAAATGTGGTAGGCAGGGTTAACAAGAGCAGACTCAAGAGAGATTTGTTTCCTGTCGCTCTAAGTGTGATGTGTGTATCTGGAGCTGGATAGAAATGCAGAGTTGCAGGCCTGGCCCAGACCTGCTGAATCTAAGATCCCCAGGTGTTCCTGTGTACTGGGCATGTGAGAAGCATCAGTCTAGAGCAATCGTGCTCTAGATCCCTGTGCGTTGGAATTAGCTGGGCAAGCTTCCAGCTGTTTAGATGCCTGGGCTCCCTCCAATAGGTTTTGATTCCATTGTTCTAGAATACATTTCAGACACCATTTTTTTTTAAAGCCACCCCTTACCTCTGATGCATAGCAAGAGTTGAGAATCCCAGGTGTGGTGGGGTAGCTTTCTTTGGAGTTGCGCAGTATTCAGTTTGCCGCCAAGGCCTTTTCACTTCCCAGTTGTGCGACCATAGGTGATTTGCTTAACTTCTCTGATCCTCAGTTTCTCCACTGTACTATGAGAAGGACAATCCTTCCTTCTCAGGGTTGTTATAAGGATAAAATGGACACTGACCATGTAGAAGAGCCTGGTAACAAGCTATTTATTGCTAGATGTTGATGACTCACTGTCCTGTGTGAAACCCCACTGTGCCAGATGGTGTGCTATTATAGTTATCGTGGTCAATATTACTAACGCTGGTGGTATTGTCCTTAAATATTAAGGGTTAGGAGACTACTGGGGCATGCCATATCCCTGTGGTGATCACATCTGTCAGTGAATTGAGAAGACAGCCCCAGCAGGGTTGATGAGATAATGATATTTGGCATCATCTGGTAAGCACTAACTGTGTACCAACATTGCCCTGTGTATGTTGTAAGAATATTTTAAAAATTAAAGTGTAAATACTTGGGAGGCTAAGAGGCAGGAGAATCAATTATTTGGGGTTAGCCTGGGCAACTTAGTGAGATACTGTCTTAAAAAGGAGGGGGCTGGGGATGTAGCTCAGTGATAGAGAGCCCCTGGGTCCCATCCTCAGTACTCCCCCTACACACAGAAAATTAAAGTTATTCATGCACTTAATTTAGACCCGTGGTTCTCAGCCGGGTCTGGAGAGGGTGACTGGGGGGGCAGTTTTGGTTGTCACAGCTGGGGAAGGGGAGGTGCTCCTGGGCTCTGGTGGGTGAAGGTCAGAGTTGCTGCTCAGTGTTGTAGAAACAGTAGTGTCCCAGCTGCTAGCCTCCTGCCCTTACTCCAGAGACAACTACTTTGGCCTTGTTGGTGGGCTGTTTACCTGCTCTTCTGTGGGTAGCCTGCTTCTGTCGTGATTCCTCCATTCTGGACTTTATCTTGGCTTCTCACAGTGGAGTGTGAGCTGACTCTTTCTCGGTCCCCACCTTCGGATGCCTGTACGTGGCCCTCCCCTCCCCGCCCCAGGTTAATATTCAGGGTGCTCGCTGTGGTCAACTAGGATGACTTGCCCCTCCCACAAAACTGCTTGTTCTTTGAAGTTAATAATTGCCTTGTTTTCCCCTTGGCTTCACGTTCTATGTACTTTCCACTAAATTCAGTCCTCAACTCTTTGCCAGTGGTCTCAATTTCTTTTCAAGGTATTCAGACCTGTCAGGGAGGAAATCTAGCAAGTTGGCCTCTCTGAAGGAGTCTCTCCAGGAGCAGGCTGAGTGTTCTTTTTTTTTTTTTTAATTGAGGTTATTGGTACAATCTAGGTATACAATACAGTCACATTCATCATTGGGATTCTGTACCTTTACATAATAGGTCTTGATTCTCATTTTTTCCCCTTGTCCCTGCCCTTCCTTCACCCCCTCCTCCCCTCCCCATTTCCAAACACTTTATTTCCATTTTTTCAGTTTCTCATATTTTTTCCTCTCCCTTATTACCTTTCCCCCACCCTTCCCACTTTCCCTACAGCTTTAGCCCTTTACTTCCTATTTCACATTATTAATTATCTCATTAGGATCCTGTGTACTACTATAGTTTTTCACACCAAAGAAACTATTCGATATTTCAGTTAAAGAAATCTCTGTATGAACATTAAAAATAGGGAATCCTGAAATAAAACTAAAAAGGAAAGTAAAAGAGAAAAGGCAGTGATGTAACATTAAAATAATCCTTAATTCTGGAGATGAAAATGGTCCCCGAACATATTTAATTGCTTCTCAGGCTGAATGTTCTGCAGGAACACTTTTATGTAAGACTCACGACAGCTCTGTGAAGTAGATACTATTATTGCCATTAGCATTCATCATTTGAAAGCTGTGTGTAGACTTGGCTCTCAGAGAAGTTGTTTGGTTTCCAAGGTCACACAGCAGTAGGTGGAAGAGTTTGGGCTTGCTGTGGTTCGAATGTGCCCCCACCCCGAAGTCCATGTGTTGGAAATGTTGTCCCACATTTGTGTGTTGATGGTCTTTGGGGGTGGAACTTTTGGGAAGTGATTAGGGTTAAATGAGGTCATGAAGGTGGGCCCTATAGTGGCACTAGTGGCTTTCTGAGATGAGAGAGACGCACAGCTGCCAGCACTTGTCTTGCAATGGATGCCCTCTGCCACGTCACGGCACAGCAGGAAAGCCCTCTCCAGATGTCTATACCACAATTTTGGGCTTCCCAGCCTCCATTACCGTGAACCAAATAAATAAATTTCTATTCTTTCTAAATGATCTGGCCTCAAGTATTTTTGAGGTAGCAACAGAAAGTGGACTTAGACAGGATTGGGTTCCAGGAGCAAGGGACTCTGGAGGTCACGCAGGGAGAAAGCCCATGAAATACCTCTGAAGACTAGGCCATGACCTTCCTCCATGAGATCTGCAGTAGTTTATTCATTTCTGGATCTGCAGCAGCCATCGTCAAAGCAGGCAGGGCGCAAGACTGAGCCCTTCTTGTCGAATGAATCAATGAAAAATTATGAGAAGCAGTGGGAGGAGGGCACAGTGATTCCGGGCAGCGGATCCGACGTACTGGGGCTTAGCCAGGTTACTGCAGGAAAGTTGCTTGAGTTCTTCAGCCGCAGTCTTGATCTGTGCAAAGTAGAGCTGAGCACACCTGCTCGCGCCGGGCTGTATGCAAGCAGCCGGGAGGAGCCAGCAACTGCAAACACTGAGAGCCTGGAGACCACGCCACGGGAGACACACAGGCGCACCAGTCACTAGGTTGGGAAGCAGAGTCCTGCAGAGCTTGCCTGCCTTCCCTTCCTCCGCCCGCAGTCTCTCCGTCCAGTCGTTCGTTTGCTCCTCTCTCTTCCATTCCTTCCTGTCTTGCAAGCAAAACGCGACAAAACTAAGTTAGAAAGAAAAAGGAATGCCTCACAGTTGAGAAAAAGATATATTATAGCTCAAGCTAGTTCTAATATGATAAAATATTTATATTAATGTGTCATAAAAATTGATTTGCTCTTCTCCTGCGTGGTATCATTAATGGGTAGATGTGTAACATCTTATTTTCTTACTTCATTTTTTCTCTCTCTTTTTCTCTCTTCTAAAACTAAGGTTTCATTAAAAAAATTAGAAATAAGGCTTCACATGACTGAGAGGAAACCATTTTTCATGAATAAAAATAACGGAACAAAAGATACTTGTTTAGTGCTTCATATGTACCACCCAGCACCACAAGCCCTTTTCTACGTGAACAAACTTAGGTTAACTTACAGCCCCGGGAGACAGGTACTGTCATTATTCCTCTTTGACAAGTGGGGAAACTGAGGCACACAGCGATCACTGGCTCACACCCATCTGTTCAAACTACAGTGCCCTTGCTCCTCTAACCATTCCCTTTAGCAACCTGCAAATAGAGGCCAGGTGTCCTGTGGTGTTTCACAAGAAGACATTTAACATTTGAAGCCTTGTCATCTCGCAGTAAATAGATGTACCAAGAATTCTGAATTTCCACAGTTCGAATTTTGGCTGATGAGGGAGGCTTTCTAGCCAGGAGGGAAGGAATCTAAAAACCTATTGTCAGCAGGTTTTCGGTTTTGGTAATGTAACTTTGGCAGTAGTGCAGCACTGGTGCATGAAGGAGTCCCCACAACAGATCCTGTGACAGTCCTTTCTAGGCCAGTCTTGCTGTCTTAGGGATACAGTATTTTTTCCCTTAAGGGACATTTTGGGAGTACAATAGAAATACAATATTTTTTAGTGCCCACATCTTTACTCTCTGGTGTTGTCTGCCTTGAGGCTTCAACATCAACTCTTTCTAATCACGATGTGCGCTAATCCCTGAAGAATTTAGAATCAGTGCCAGGCTGTGAAGAACTACCAGACCCATGGGGACTCTGGGACCAACTCAATCCCAGATAAACATGCACACACATGGGCAACTGTGTACAGACACAAAGAGACACACAGACATATAGGCACAGAAAGATGACGCACGGACACATAGATACACAGAAACATACAAATACCAACACCTACATACAGGTACCCAAATGCACAGAGACACACAGATACACACAGACCCATACATACTATAGATAGCTACGTAGGGGTAGACACGGATATACACAGGCATTCAGATACAGAGACAGAAACATACACACAGAGACACACAGACACACACATCCCTCTGCTCATTTGTTCCAGACACTGTTATTTTAGTTACATCTCCCCAGCCCTTAGTATGAGGACCTGGCACACCTTGGTGCTCACCAAATGTCTACAAGAGGAGCAAGGGCAGTAATACTTCCGTTGTTCTCACCTCACCCAGTCCTTGAGTATTTTGGCATTTATGGCTTTGCCCAGATATAACTGGAAAAGAGAAACAGAAGGGAATTCCAGTATTCATTTTGGGAAAATGCCAAGCTCCTTAGCATGGTTTGTAAGGTTCTTCATTTATCTGGCTCTTGCTTTTTTTTTTTTTTTCAGCATTTCCTACAACCCTTTGGTGTGCCCAGCAATTTGTAATGTCTTCTGACTCACAGAATTCTTTCAGGATCTGATGAAAGCTGCAGAGCTTCGTCTTTAATATATGGCCATCTGCATGTTCAGTATTCTATACACAATTTCCAGGGATCCTTAACACCTATTCTTGGATCTCCAAGAAATGCATAGGATCTAGGTTAGGAACCACTGTACTGCATTATTACTTGAGCATATAGGGCTAGGTAACCCCAGAAAGGGGAAGCACCTTGCCTAGGATCATGAATGAAGGCACTGGAACCAGGACCCAAGTCTCTGGATCTCAAAGTCAGGGCTCTTTCCTTTTCCTTCTCCCACGCTGATGAATGAACACCATGTAATTATTTGATACCATAAACAATTAAATCAGACATTCTCCTCAGTCTTCTCCATCCGTCAAACCCTCATAACTGGCAGCTCTGTCAGGTGCTCAAACACAAATGATTCCTGGAGTACAGCATCTTTCCTTGTAGTTCAGTGTTTTCTTGATGATTATAAATGGGAGTGATTACAGCAGGGGGCCTGCTGCCTGGTCCAGTGAGCATCTGCCATGTAACTGAGAAGGTACATCCTCTAAGTTGCAGACCAGAATCAAAATAAAGGCTGTTTGGCCCAACAATAGTGATCTACTATATTCAGAACTCCTGGGTCTAACATTGGTGGTGAACTTATGGCACATGTGCCCCAGTGTGCTGTTTATATCATTGAAAGCTCTAAAAGGTTCACCATCACTGGTCTAGGAGATGTGTTTAGTTCATTCTTCAGTGCTCTCTGTCATATTTAATGGCTCCACCATAACCTAATATCTCTCTTTCCTTGCCCCCTTGTTCGACTCTATCACCAACACTTGCCTCTTTTCACCATGCATCCAATATATCTGACATCTTTGCTACCATTATTTTTACCCCTGAGGTCACCATTGTTTGTAGTCTGGAGAATGGTTACAAAATCCCCTGGGATGGGTGGCCTGCTGAGATATTAACTAGTGACTTATGTTTAATTAATTGGTTTTTTTTTTTTTAACTTTTCACCATTCTGTGCTTGGGCCAGAATGGTGTAGTAGTTAGTTAGGATAAGGCAATGCTATGCTGCTGTGACAATATGTTCAAGGCAAAAGTTGGCTACCAATCTCAGTGATGCTTCAGGGCAGCTGTCTCCTGTGATTAGCCCAGCATTCCAGGCTGCTTTGACCTTGTGGTTCCTTCATATTAGTGGATACTTCTCTGACTGGTTCAGGGAAATAAAAGAGAGAGAAAGAGAAGAATTGTTCCAGCAGTTTTGAAATGCTTCTACTCTATCACTTCTCAGCCTTTTGCCTAAGATCAAGTGTAGTATCTTAAATGTTTCCACCCAGAAGCAATCTGTTGGTCACATTTCATTGGCCTCAGCAAGACACATGACCATGTATAATTCAAAAGAACAGGGGAGAGATTAGAAGAAGAGAAGTTATAAATACTGGTGAGTAGAACTCATATCCATAGGAAATGGGCAGAAGTGGAGGTGAAAATAAAAGCAGTGATTTATCATCTTTTTAATCTAAAATGTTGATTCAGCTGTGTGACACGATGATTCCGGACATCCGTACCAGCCAGATTCCATTCCTCTGCCTTGGACCACAGGTCAATGGGGGGAAAGCTGGAAGAGGAAGAGAGGAAGGGAGAAGGAGAGGGAGAGGGAAGAGGTGAGTGAGAGGGAGGGGAAAAGGAGGAGGAGAAGGAAGAAGAGGAAGAGGAGAACGGAAAAGCGGAAGGAAGAGAAGGAGGAAAGGGAAAAAGGAAGGAAGAAGATAGAAACAGCCTTCAGTGTATCTGTTGCACCTGTGTAAACTGAATAATGTAACTGTGGGTATCAAGGGTAAGAAACACTGTGTCTTGGGCTTCTCTGATACTTTGATAATTTTCAGTCTTGCTCTCTTTAAGAGCAAGAGAGAGCTAAAGGTCAAAGATGGTTGTGAGACCTGTAAGTATGAAGATGGCCTCAGTGGGAGCAGGAAAAACTTTTGGGTGAGGCAAGGACAGACAGAGGCATTAGGAGGAGATCAGGCTGTCCCGGAAGGAGGGGACATGCGCAGCAGAGGGTGCTGCTGAGGGAAGCAGGTAAGCATCTCAGTGAAGTCAGCGCAGGACAGAATACCGGCTCAAGGACCAGAAGGGGTGTGCTACATCCCAGCTGGAGAGATATAAGGGCTAAAAGCAGCAGCCCCTGCCCCACCCAGGACTTTGGGCAGGTGTACACTTGAACTGCTGGAGTGGGCAGGTGGAAGGGATGAGGGGATGGAGGGAAATAAACACCCCCGTGTGTGAGGAGCAGTCTGCAGGCTTATCTGCAGGGGCTGCAAGCATTATTTCCTCCATCAGGCTGAAAGAGGCTGGATGTCACATACTGAGCAAGTGCTGAGAAAATAGTTTTCCTTGGGATGCTGGAATCTCCCTTGGGATCATGAATATGCTAGACTAGTGCTCCTTAAGCCATCATCTATAGACGAGCGATGGTCAGTAAACTGTTACTGGCTCACAGTGGGTATAATTGGGAGTGAGTGTTTGGAAAGTTTTATAGAAATTTGACATTGTTGTGATATTCAAATGAATTTTTGTGGTATTTAGCAGAACTATAGGTATGTGGTGGCCTGGGGAAAAATGGTCCTTCCAGACAGATAATCTAAGGAACACTGTACAGGGTTGCTAAGTGGGTTTTCTCAATCCACACAGGTCCCTTTCTAATGTATTTTCATACACATTCTCTCTAAAATGCAGGTAGGATCCTGATACGTCCATGTGTACAACCACCAAGGCCTTCTGGATAAAGACCAGATTCTTTACATTGTCCGGCCACACTCTGTATGCCTGGTCCCTGCTCACCTCCGGAGCCTCCTTTTCCTTCTTTTCTCTCTCCCACATAGTGACTTCCTTCCCGGCCACACCTCCTTTCTCAGAGCTGCAAGAGCAAGTTCCTTCCTACCTCAGAGCCTTTCCATGAGTTGTGTCCCCTGCCTGGCACTCTTCCCTCTCCATCTTGGTGCAGTTAACTCCTCTTCTGCGGTTGGCTCATGTCCCGAGAAACCACCCGCCTCAGAGAGGCCACCTCTGCCTCCTGGGCTAGGTGAGGCTCCCTACTTCTTGCCTTGAGAAGACCCGTACTTACTTGAATGCTCTGTAAATGACTGGTACTGTGTCTCCCCTCCTCACAGATGTATGAGCTCTTAAGAGAGCACAGGCCTCATCTCTGCTTGTGGTGGGTGGGCTTACTTGTCAGTTTGGTTGGCTTAGGAGCTGTCTAGGGGATTAGTAAAACACACCCTAGGTGTGTCTGGGTGGGTCATGGAGGTGTGACCTTGTGCACTGTGCTTGCCTCTGGCTCCTTTCTCTCTGGCACTGTTCCCCTGCTCTGCTTCCTGGCTGCCATGAGTTAAGTGGCTATGCTCTGCCATGCCCTTCTGCCATGATTTTCCTATCTTGGAGCCCTCCAACCATGGACAGAATCCCCACAGGAAGAATACACTGCTTCATCCCTGTATCTCACAGGCCTAACCTAACTCGTGGTTGTCAGCAAATGTTAGTTGAATGAACAAATGAGAGTAACATCCATACTCTTGGCTTAGGTACTTGAGATTTTGCAGTGTGCTTTGGAGGTCAGCACTTTATTTAGTAAGATAGTCCCCAGGCCTCCTTCCTCTGCCCAGAGCTGGCAGCCTGTCCCAAGCTCCTGCTGATAAATCATTTTATTGGCGCAGCTGGACAGGAAAGGACAGAGTGAGTAATGGGAGTCGGGGACCGTGTCGTGGACAAAGGCCTGAGTTGACATGGTAACAACAGGCAGACCGGTGTGGCTGGGCTGTCGTCTGGCCCCTTGACATGTCTGCGAACAAGCCCCAGGTCATTTTTCCTCTGTGCTGAGGAGCGTGGAAAGGCCAGGAAGGGAAAGCAGCAGGCGACTGGGGGAGCCTGACTTCTCTCTGCACAGGATGGGCACAGCTTCAGCCACTGGTGGTGGTGCCCTTCGTGTGGGGGCATAAGAAAGCCTTTGACTAGTTACTTCTGATATAGAAGTTGAGTATGCCTGTCTGCAGTGTTCAGGACCAGAAGTGTTTCAGATTTTGGATTTTTTTTTTCACATTTTGAAGTGTTTACACACATACACACATAAAATGAGACATTTTAGGAGTAGGAACCAAATCTGTACACTGAATTTACTTATTTTTATAGATGCCTTATGCCATATAGATGCCTTATGCAATATCATTTTCTGTATTTGGATTGAGGTGACCCTAGATTGCTCATTCTCACAGGGACTTGAATGAAGCAAATATAAATTACCCATGCCTGAAGTTGACATAATCATAGGTCTTAAAATACTTCCACAAACAAGATGAAAATACAGTGTCCAGCCTGAAATGAAACAATTATGAGCCACATGAGAAAATGAGACAAAAGCAATAAAAATCAGAAGAAACATCAGACTACAGAACCAAGCCAGGGACTCCAAGTATTGGCATTACCAGACAAGACTTTACAGTATCTCTGCTTGTCAAGTTTAAAGAAATAAAAGACAATGTGGCCGGGGATTTAGCTCAGCAGTTCGGTGGCCTGCCTTGAAAGCACAAGGACCCGAATTCGATCCCCAGTCCCCCCCCCCCAAAAAAAGACAAAATTGAGAATTCGATAGAAAAATTGCAAATAAGAAGCAATTGGAAATTCTAGAAATGAAAACAAGATGATTTAAATTAAGAACTCAGCAGATGGGCTGAATAGCAGATTAGGTCTGAAGAGAGACTTGGTGAATTAGAAGATAAATCAGAGGAAAATATTTTGAATCAAGAAAGGAGAGCCAAAGGTTGATAACTTCTGAAAAGAAATGCTTGAAGTACATTTACAAAAGTCTAAGTGGAGTCCTAGAAGAAGAACAAAGGAATTCCGTAGGAGATATTTGTAGAAATAATGGCTAAAAATTTTCCAAACCATGAAAGACATTAAGCGTAGATTTAAGATGTCCTACAAACTCCAAGAAAGATAAATATAAAGAGACTAGTATCTAGGAACATTATAGAAAAATTGTAGAAAACTAAAACAAAAATAAAACTCTTCTTACATGGCTTTAGGGTCAACAGAGTATTCCCTACCAACTCATCTATAGTGAGGCTGGCAATCACCTGTTACAACAAAACTCTACTCCTTATCCTATGGCTGTCTTTTTCTATACCCTGGGAAGAGGTATGGGGTGAGAGTTGGGGTATGGAGATCTGGTTGTGCTTCCGCTGGTAAGCCTGTGAAGTAGGTGTCTGACCTCAGCGTTAGGTGGCTCTTTTTAAAGTGTAGAGATATCTAAGATCCTATTCATATTAGCTTTGGGCTGTAGTCACAACTCTGGAGTATTTTTTATGTATATTTATTTGATATATACTTATTGATGACTGATTAGTGTGCCAGGCATTCGGGATGCATCAGCAAACAAAACAGATGAAAAATCTGTGGTGTCATTGCATTTATTTATTATTTATTTATTTATTCATTGCATTTAAATACTAATGGGCAAGTGAGCAATAAGCAGAAGAAAGGAATGTTCAGTATGTTAGATGGTTAGATGTGACACAAGAAAAATGGTCAGACAGGAAGGATAGGAGTGTTGTAGTGCTTAGTAGAGTGGTCAGAGGTCAACTTACTGAGAGGTAACGTCTGAGCAAAGATCTGCAGAAAAACGGGAGTAAGCCATGTGGACATCCGGAGGGAGAGTGGCTCTTACATTTTTTGTAAGCGCATAGTTTAATTAAATATTACAAATCACAGGTGAAATGTGAGTTGAAAGAGTTGTTTCTATGAACACTGAGTCAAATGCTTTGAAAGACTAGAAAAAATGCTTTGCAAAGAAGTGCTGTCAAGTTAGGGGATGAATCCTGAGAAACTGGCAAAAAAAAATAATAATTTTGGAAGAGAGCTACATTCAGGCTACTTCACATCTACGTTTAAAGTGCTGCACTATAAAGACATTGGAATTGGATATCAGATGTAGTATATTATGGCTCTCATTTGTGCAAGAAAGACAAAGGAATTCCATTAGGGCTCCTGTTCTCTCAGACAATAACTTCTCCCTACATCAAAAGACTGGCGAACAGATAACATTGCTTTGTTTTAGGTTAAATGAAAACATTTAAGGAATGAATGCATTGTGCTTTTCGAGTCTTCCCTTTGGCTTTCTTAAATAATCTACCAACTAGTGGTTCTGCTGTTAGAAGTAGGCCAATGTGCCGAATATCCATGAGCTGAAAGCTATTTTTCAGAAAATTGATGTGTCTAAACCTAATTGTTTCATCCCCCACCGGAGGTCTCTGCAGAGAACGGGCAGAAGAGGGAAGGAATTGGGATAATGTGCAGGAGAAGAGTCAAAGGCAGGTGACCTAGCCTAGGTTCAGATCCTTTTATTAACCGGGAGACCTTGGGCAAGATGTACCTCTTGGAACTTTGGTCTGTCCATCGTAACGTGTGCACATAATCAACCCTACTTGACGGGGTTCTTGTAGGAATTAAGTGAGGTGGTGTCGCTGAGATATTTAGGATGAGATGTGATAGAAAAATATGGCAAATATTTAAATTTTAATAATTTATTGCAATAGAATATATATTGTCGTTCATTCCTTTTAAAATACTCCATTTCACTTAAAACACCCTTATCATTCTGGGCACTTTCTGAAATAGTTTTAGAAGGCAGTTCTCTTTGGTGTCTTTATGAGAAGGGATCAAAAATATGATGAATGCTGCTGTTAAGTGCCATCCAACGGAAATGCAGGGTGGTGAAAAGATTCTGCTGTGTCCCATTCTACCTTATTCGTTGGTTCTGGCATTTGCAATTTATGATTCTTCTGCAAAGTCGAAATGACTATGACAAGTAAATGTTTTTAATCATTTAAGGACACGGAGGCAGCTACTACAATGCAACTAAAGGCGCTCATGAAAGAGGACGTCCAGAGCTGCTTCACAAAATGGCAAGATTGAGGGGATGAGTGTGTTTAAAGTTGAGAGTCTTTTGAAAAGAACTAAGGCAATGTATATTTTACTGTAATGAATTTTAAAAAACTGAAATGTTTACCATAGTTTTCCAGCACATCTTCTAAACCTTGTGTGATACCCTGCATATTGTCTGTGCAAAGGAGAAAGGAGACTGTAATTTTCTTCTGTTGAAGTACATTTAAACTCGAATTACTATATTGTATTCAATGGCATATCATCTCTTACAAAGCTGGAGTAGGAAAACAGGAACAGACTCAAAAGAGAAGAGGGTTCTGTACCAATGGGAACAAACAGAATCTCGAGGAGATGGGGAAGTGTAGACCTCAAGTGGCACATGTGACGGTTGCCTTCTGGGTATGAGTGTCTCTGATGGTGTTTAGATAGTGGAGCCTCATTTTGCACAAAGAAAGGTCAGCCCCAAATGCCAAAAGCCCTGGCTGGGATTGAGACTTGGCGAGCAGAGTGTCACCATGAATTTGCTGATGAACCCAGGAAGTGGTGTAGTTGGCACCATTTTCAGATGTGCCATTCTGGATTCTGAGGGAGGGGTAGAGAGACCACTTCATGATGTGGAACTTGTGGTGTACCTCCTCTGGCTGTATAGGTTGCTCTTTGACTTAGCATTCCCCAAACTTAGTTCTGCTGTGCTTCATGAGATGATAACATGTTCTGTTGAAAGGTTCCAATATTCTGTAAATCTTTGAAACATAACACACTATGGTAAGAATAATTGTGGCCAAATAATTTTGGGGGGAGGTGACCGTCACATGCAGGAAGTCTACTAAGTATTTCCTAGAGTTTGTCTCATTTAATTCTCTCAGTGTTCCAATGAGGCTGATAAAATCACCAGCCCCTTTTCGCTTGTGAGAAAATGGAATGTCAAGAAATGATGCTTAGAGAGTTTAGTTGACATACCTAAGGTTGCACAGCAAGTGAACAGAACAAGGATTTTAATCCAGCTTTCAAAATCTAAATGAGTTCATTGTTAACTTAAACTAAGAGTTTTTCCTTGTAATTCATGATTTGCAATGGGATGACGAAGAGATGTATCCGGTACTTCGTTTAGAAATATTTGAGTTTAGCAGAGACTTTGTTTTCAAGCTCAGAGGAATGTTATATAGGTAAATGCAAGGCATGCTTACTTCCTGTTGGCAGTATTATGTCTATTTGAAAGGATAGCAGTTGTTTCTATTGTCAGAGTCAATCTGTGCCCCCCTTCTTTATTCATTCAAGATTGAACCTAATGAAAGGCGCTAGCGTCCTGTAGTAAAGAAAGCTCTTCACCTTCTTTAACCCCGCTTATCTCACTTTATTTTTTACCCAGAATTCCTTCCTTGCCCCCTATTTACTTTCAAAATATTTATTAGCATCCACAGGAGAGTCGATCCATGAAACACACTTGATGTAATTTCTCTTTATAGGAGAGGCATTTAAAGCTGTCTTTAATTTATTCTCCACAGAAAAACAACAAAACAAACAACCAAACAAATAAAAAATTTTTTACCACATATCCCATGCTTGTAGGGAGTTGTTCTTTGCATAAAGGGTGACATAAAATGAACCGAGATGTACCCAGTAAAGCCTCCTAGAAGATATTGTCCTAGGGATTAAGTACTTGGAATTTCACAACAGGGGAGGTATTCGTGGGAAATAGCAAATCCTGATGTATTGATGTACCCAGAAATTTTCAGTGTGTCATAAATGGGAACTTGACAAGAGCTAACTTCCTAAAAGTCTTGGATGACATTGGCTTGAAATTGGCTTATGATATTTTCATATCTCTTTTGTAGACCTAGTCCTGAATGACTATGGAAATAATATCTTCCTTTTGAAAGTTTTTTCATTCTTCGCATCATTTTCTTGGTCCTCAGCGGGATATCTTAGGGAGCTGTATTCATTTCTAGTCCATGGAAAAGAAAGCATGTCTCTCCTCAAGACTCTAACCTCTGCAAAGCATGCAGGATAATGATAGTGTCAAACAGTGATACAGACTTTAAATAGCTATTAATGTAAAAACAAAACTAAGACCCAGGAATAAAAGCTGCTAGAACACAATCCAGAAGGGAAAATAAGCTTGAGGGAATGTATGCAAACACTCAAAGATACAGCCAGTATAACACTGTCAGGAAGTGGTACTGCAGGAGAGTACTTGCTGATTGTGAGGTTAACTTCCATTCTTCCTAGGCTCACAGATAGACTACATTTCCCAGCCTCCCTTGCAATCTGTGTCACCACGTCCCTTAATTCTATCCAGTGAAGTGCAAATAAATAATGTACCCCCTTCCCCCCAGCCCACACTAGTACTTACTCACAATCTTTTTTTGGCTTAGTCCATTGCCAACCTTGAAAGCCCTTTTGTTTTTGAAGATGGTGAAGCCAGGAGCTGGAAGCTTTCTGGGTTGTTGACGTACTGTTTGGAGGAAGCTGTCTGCCGCTCAAAAACACTGGCTATTACATGAATGAGAAATAAATTTCTGTTATGTTTCAGCAACTGTGCCTTTTGGGGCTTGCTTGCTATTATGGCTGGAAGTCTGGACAGGGAGATTGTCTTTTGGGGTGGGTGGTCAAAGTTCTCGTAGAAAAAGGACATTACGAAGTTGAAAGACCGTGGGCTGCAGACTGTGATAGATGGAGATTAAAAGTTTGACTCTGCCATTCACTTGACTCCTTGATCTTTGGCAGGTTCCTTAATTTTCCTCACTGTTTCTCCTCTAGAAAACAGAAATCATATTTTCCCCGTAGGCTTGTTTTGAAAGTTTAAATAAAACATATTTAAAGTGTCTGGTACTGTACAGTGATGGGAATATTATAGGTACTCAGTAAATGGTAGCTATGGTTCCTGACTTTTCCAATCACTTCTTAAAGAAATCTGTTCTCCTTTTTTGATTCTGCAAGTTATAATTGGGACACCTTCCATAAATCGGTATCCTCAAACTAAACAAAAATGACCCCAAACTGAAAGATGAAAGATTTGCCCTATCTGTTCAGTTCACCATAGTTATCATTAAATAGTTATTTAAATAATGATCATTTTAATAGATCTTTTTCTAGATTGGCTCTATGAGGGCAGGAATTATGTCTGCTCTGGTCTCCTTTGTTTGCCCTGCCTTGCACCTAGCCTCACACATAGGAGCAAGGCCATAAATATTGATTCAATTCACGAATTGATAAGGATGCACATCCTGCACCTGTAAACGTTGCAGGGCTCCATAAACATGGAGCTCGCCCCAGGAGGGGAGAGACACTGCGAGGCCAGCTAGCTCGGGGGTGTCTCCTCACCCATTCTCCCCACAATCAAGCCCATCACCACGCTTTCCCCTCACTTACTCTGTCTCTTCAGTGGCATTGGTGCTCTCCGTGTGACCTGCATTGCCCAACTTGTTCAGCCCCTGCGAGTAACAGACTGTGTTCTCAGTGGCCACTTGTTGGCCTCACTCTGTCTGAGCAATAATAACTTTCTATTTAAAAGCACACTGCTGGGCCTGAGTTTGCTAATGGCCCCATTCCTCTGCCTGTGTTTACATCTCCTTTTGGGAGGTCCTCTACCACGTCATCGCTCTTGCCGGATACTGGTCTCTCCACTCATTCGCTTCTTATGATCTTCATGGTGATGACTCCTTGGGTACCTCCCTGTACCTTTCTAGTTCCATCAACTAGTCCCATTTGGTTATAAATCATTTAAACATTTCCCAAAGAATTCTTTGAGAACATAAGCCAAAACCTGGACTGATAAGCACTTTAGAGTTTCTGGAGTATTTTTACTTTCTTTATCTCTGAGATTGATAATTATCTTTGTGAAATGGGTAGGGTCATCCTCATTTTAACAGTGAAGAAACTGATGTTCTGATGTTAGCCAACCTGCTCAAAGTCAGTCTTTTGCCTCCAAATAAGATTCTCTTCCAAACACACAGTACTGACGCATCTGTCTTGTTCACTGCTGTGTATTCAGTTGTAGTACCTGGTATATTGTAGCTACTCAAGTAGCATTTCTTGAAAAGAAGAAAATAAGTAACCAGAAAGTGATATCTTGAATGAGACAGAAGATAAGTAATGTTTTCCCTAATGACAGAAATTAGAGATTGTCCCAAGTGAAATGCCTCGGATATAGTGGATGCTCAGTAAGTTCTTTTCAGATGTTGCAGGTATCAATAGGCCTCTGAAGATGGACCTTCCTGGGACACCCCATCATGACCTATGGTGTTGGGTGTTTGATGTGGGAGTCCCCAGAATTAAACTGCCAGACATAAACCCCAGCTGCTTCACAGTCTGACCAGACCACCTTGTCTTTTCTGTTCCACCACCGTCCAGAACAGGGAATGAGGCCAAACCAAACTGTACCTCATTGCTACCTGGCTTTGTGCTCATTCATTCCCTGATTCCTGGGGTTTGCTAAACACAGGTATCAGTTTGCAGATGCTAAACAGCTGGCTCTGCAAGAGGCTGGCAGCTGAGGGCTAACAGGGCTGAAGTGTTTAGCATTTGAGCGGCTTTGTGGGATTTGTATTTCTGTGGGATGTCTCTCTGTGCTTCTGATTGTGAGGCTCAGAACAATGCAGGGGCCCATTAGCAGCATTTTTCTAAGAGACAGGAAAGAGAGATGGAGGAATGGGTGTTGTCCCCATCTTGTTATTTACTTTTGCGTTAGGATGGGTCTTTAAGATAACGTACATCAGGAGATCTTCTCAGAGTGCCACTTGGATGACATTTCATAGTTTGCTGAGCAGATTCTCTCTTGGTGCCAATGGCCCCTCTGCTTGATTAATGGCACCTCCTTCAACCGGGCGCCGTGTGCCTTTCATGTCTCTCTGGGTCCCCTGCAGAGATGCCCGGCTGGCTGCTCACATGCTGACAGCTGACACAGAGTGGCTTCATTGCAAATTTCAAGGTTACCTCCTCAGTTCCACTACTGCCCCATCATACACACACACACACATACACACACACACACACACACACACACACACTAATGAAACTGGCTCACTAGAAGAGGCTTCAAGGTGCAGACTGCTACCTAAAAAACCCTGCGTACTATCTTCTAAAGATACCCATATTTTCTGAGCATTAACTATAAAGGTATAGCCCAGTGATGGCATGAGAGGAAGACAGAACTGAAGTCTCAGGCAGTATAGTAGGTTGATTAAGAACATAGAATCAGACATGCTAAGGTTTCTTAAATTCATCGCTGGGTCTCTGAGTCTCAAAATCCTCCTTTGCCAAATGAGGATGATAGTACAAAGCCATAAGTTTACACTGGAAGGCAAATGAGAGGAAGCACATGTAGCACTTTGCATACGGTAACTGCTCAATAAATATTAGCTGTATTATTATAACTTGTACAAATAATAATTCGGCCATTCCTCCAAACATCCTAACAGGTGAAACAAGCTGCTACCACAATCTGAGGGAAAGACTTAAAGATAGGGCCAGGGATTTTAGTTCAGTGATTCCGCCGCCTGCCTTGCAAAGGCAAAGTCCTGAGTTCCATCCCCAGTACCAAAAAAAAAAAAAAAAAAAAAAAAGCCTTGAAGATAGACATGGTGCTCAGGGCCTTATATTTGGTTTACAGTCATGAAGAAAGTTGTGTCTAACAACCAAGTTAGGAGGCTGTAAAGGAATCAGAGATATAAGATGTTTGAATCGGGTTTCAAACTGGGGAAACAGAAACCTTCTGAGGTTTTAATACAAAAGGAATTTAATGCACATATAAGTTATGCAGATGACTGAAGAATGAAAAAGCCAAACTGAAATACTGAAGCAATTCAGAGATTGGCAACATCAGGAAGCTCATAGTCCCAGAAGAATACATGGATAAGCTGATGTGGCCTGAGCCGAGGGCTGCAGCTACCTTTCAGAAACAGGCTATAGAGAGATTTCTAGAAGGAGCTGGAGTTACAGAGGGAAAGGATGAAGAGACAGACTTTGACTTCACTCTTACCATCAGGCACAGGGCTTTCCACTGGCCAAACCCAGCCAGAAGCAAGTTAGCAAAGGATTCTGGGAAATGCAGTGTACACATATCAAGTCTGTGTGACTCAGAGCCAAGGGGCAAATACTCCAGGTTTGGAAAAGGGGTTGAAGTAGGGTTTCTGCATAAAATATAGGTTTCCCAGTTTAGTTTGAATTAAGGATAATGAGATAATTTTTTAGTGTAAACTATGTAAAAGTTATTTATTGTTTATCTGAAATTCAAACTTTACTGGTGTCCTGTGGGTTATATTTGGTAGATTTGCTGAATCACTCAAATCTGATGGGTTTTTTTTTTCCCTCTCTGTTGCAGGAAGTAAAGACCTAAGACATAACCATTTTTTACTTTCTACCAAAGTAAACATAAATACACAAAGCATTACTGTATTTATTTGATTATAAAAAGTACACTAAAACATTTCATCATTTTATAATTGGGCTGCATTTTAAAATCAATGGTCTTTTATAGTCACTGCCGGCTAGATGGTCATTTTTATGTGGTTCTCTTCGTCTGAACATTTGCAAATTTGCTTCTTATTCCCAGTAACCTCACTAGACAACTTGGATCTGTAATGCTTTAGTCAACAAACTTTTAAGGACCATTTGAAGAAAGACTTTGGATTCTGGTTGTTATTTGAAAAGCTTCCATTGACAGTTCTGGTAAGATTGAGAAAGTGCCAGTATCAGAAATTGCAGACAGGGTCAACGTTTGGGAAGAAGCTCCAGACAATTGTGTGATGCTCTTTAAGGAGAAAGCTGTGTCATCAGTGCAATGGTATGACAGAAGACGCGTGTGGAAAAACCAAACACAGACATCCTTGAATGTGAGTCAAAAGTGATTTAAAATAATTGGATCCTAAATGTGAGGAATTTTAGAACTCACCTGCATTCTTTCACTTATGTGTTCCTTTGCAAGAGCGCCTAAGAATAAATGTGATAAAAATATGAACAAATGGGTGTAACAGAGCTAAGGCACACCCTGAGGCCAGTGCTAGAACTGCTATATTAAAGTTTGAAAGGAGTTACAGTATTTACTTCTAGGTCTTGATATCATATGCATTAAAAATATGTTTGCTTCCTTATATTTTCTAAATTGTCCATTATTAGCATATATTATGTTTGCATTAAGGGAAGAACTAATTTAAAAATATATGCTGGAATTCTACACCATGTTAGGTTGTGTTTGGTGTTGGTGCCAGTGGACACTGTTACAGTCTCAAGAAGCTTTCTATAGTGCAGTAAATTTTCTGTCCTGAAGGGGTTCTTCGTAGCATTAAGCACAGAGAAGTTACCTGGGTTTCCACTTGAAAGAGCTCTGTGAAGTCTCATCATTTGGAATGGTCCAAGCTTTTACTTGCCCAAGCTCTCTATCTGGGTCTTTTGTCTTGTGCAACAGAAGTGTGACTATACAGAACTTTGGACAGATGTTATCGGTGGGAAGCAAACATAAAATTGGTTTGAAATACTCTTTTTTGCCAGCAGCAGCAGCTTTGCTTTCAACTACTACCCAGCAGAGCACTTCAACATATGGTACCAGCCTCCATCCTGCTACAAGTGCCCTGAGGAAACTTAGATGTATAGAAAAGTAAAACATAGTCTGTGCCCTCAGGGAGCTCAGTCTCCTAGGGGAAGCAGACGATATATAATTAATCAAAACATAGGGTGATGTTTATAATGATAGAGGAGTGCAGGGACATATTTTTCTCTTTTTTGTCCCTCTTCTTGTGGCATATATTAAGGCTAATATAACAGTAGGAGATATAAATTCTTTTAGCATCATAGTGCCTAAGGGATCAACTAGTAGGGAATTAATCTTGGCAGTGTGGTAGATCTGGCTGCTTTTTTAACAGTCCACTGTGAGGGAGGCCGGGGTGAGTATCTCTTCCTTCCTCCAAGGACATGGGCCCCTTCCCACTCCCCAACATCTGATGCAATAGCGGAACAAGAAGAGATTCCAAATGGCTGAAAAATACTGTGATAGAAACTGAGCCTAAGAAGAATGACATTGAATTGAATAAACAGAGGATCCTGGAGGGAGGGAAAATACCAAATGAGGACCCAAGTGGAAGAGCCTTCCAAGTAGGACAGTGCTTGATGGGACATCATCCCTGAGAATAAGAAAATCTGTGCCCGGTGGAATAGCTCATGAGCATTGGCATAGGGTTATAAACAAAAAGAAAATTCCAAGTCCTTATCCCCTTTGGAGTCTGCAGGGATTGGAATTTACCACCCAAATGTCAAGTAAAGGACTCTTTGTCATCTCTCAGATTTTGCTATGGGGAATTGGCTGGCTATGCACATATTTTTAGGCTTTATAACCACACTCTGCTGGATAAAGGATGCAGACCTGTGGTCATAGGACTACAGTCAATACTTTTCAACACATACTGTGTATGGAGCATTTATTGGGCACAAGGCGCTCTCCTATGTGCTGCAGTTGTTAACAAAATGGAAATCCTGTCCTCTTAGAGGTTGTACTCTGTGAGGAGACTATCTTCTGGGAGTGCAAGAGAGAAAGTGATCATTAGTGCCTGTGGGAGGGCCAGTCAGCAAGGCATTCTAATGAGTGTACATTGGAGCTGGGCCTTGGAGGAGGAGGAAGCCATTGCCAGGAAAGGCAGTGTCAGGAGGCAGTGGCACAGCATATTGTCAAGTGTGATCAGAGACCAAGTGCAGCCTGGAACTGAAGAAGTTGATCATTGGCTACTGGTGAGCCAAATTGGGCCCACGGTCATGTTTGGATGAGCACAGATCTTTTACAAGTCTGAATTGCAACAGTTAGAGAAGGGCTTGCCTCTTTGCTCATCAGAGCTCTTACCACTCTTTCCCCCTCACGTGTGGCCCACTGGTCCATTTCTTATGCATACATAAAGGTAGCTGTGAGGCATTTGGCTTTACCACCCATTGGTAGAATTGTTCTTTTTTTAAATTTTAAGATATTTTAAAATAAGTATAAACTAGATCTAGCAAAAAGCTTAAACCCTAAGAGCGTGTGGTACAATGAATGTTTACACTCTGAACATATCCGTATAACCAGTGCTCTTATCAACAAATGGATCATTGCTAGGACTCCTTAATCTCTACCACAACCTACTTGGGTCCCTGCAATCTCTGAAGATTCCCTGTCTTCTCATACACACAGCCTCCCAGAGTGCTGAGGTTACAGGTATGCACTTCCATGCCAACATATTTATTTTTTCATTTTTAAAAACAATATTTAATGAGATGAGATCCCAGTTGTTGATTCTATTTGCTAGTTCCCGTGCTACTGAGGATTTGTTCATAAAGTCTTTTCCTATGCCAGTGTCTTCTAGAGTTCTGCCTAACTTACCTTCCAGCAAGTTTAATGTTTCTGTTTTAATATTTAGATCTTTAATCCATTTGGATTCTAATTTAGTGCATGGTGAAAGATAAGGATCTAGTTTTAATCTGTGGCAGGTTGAAATCCAGTTTTTCCAGCACCATTTATTAAAGAGGCTATCTTTCCTCCACTTAGGATGGTCAGCTCCATTGTCAAAGATGAGGTAGCTGAGTCCATCTGGGTTTGTTTTTGTGTCTTCCAGTCTGTTCCACTGATCCTCAGGCCTGTTTCTTTGCCAGTACCATGCTGATTTTATCACAGTGGCTTTATAGTATAGTTTCAAATTGGGAATTGTTATACCCGGTGCTATGTGTCTGTTGCCTAAAATGGCTTTTGCTGTTCTAGGTCTCTTATGGTTCCAAATGAATTTTTGGATTCTTTTTTCTAGTTCTGTGAAATAGAGTGTTGGAATTTCAATTGGCATTGCATTGAATGTATATAGAAGTTTTGGTAGTATGGCCATTTTCACTATGTTGATTCTTCCTACCCAGGAGCAGGGGATATCTTTCCATTTTTTTTATATCCTCTTCAATTTCTTTTTTCAGAGTGCTGTAGTTTTCAGTGTAGAGATCTTTTGCTTCTTTTGTTAGACTGATTCCTAGATACTTCATTTTTTTTGGATGCTATTGTAAAAGGAATTTTTTCCCTTATTTCTCTGTCCGTGAGTCTGTTATTTGTGTATAAGAAGGCTCTTGATTTTTGGGTGTTCACTTTGTATCCAGATACTCTACTGAATCTGTCAATTAAGTCTAGAAGTCTTTTGGTGGAGTTTTTTGGGTCTTTGATGTAGAGTATCATATCATCAGCAAATAATGACAGTTTAACTTCTTCCTTTCCTATCTTTATTACTTTAATGTCTTTCTCTTTTCTAATTGCTATGGCTAATGTTTCCAGAACTATATCAAGGAGGAGTGGTGATAATGGGCATCCTTGTCTTGTTCCTGATTTTAACATGAAAGTTTTCAGTTTTTGGCCCCACAAAAATGGCTGTTATCAAGAAATCACACAATAACAAATGTTGGCGGGGTTGTGGGGAGAAAGGAACCCTTCTCCATTGTTGGTGGGAGTACAGACTGGTGCAACCACTATGGAAATCAATATGGAGATACCTCAAAGAGCTTGGACTGGAGGTTCCATTTGACCCAGCCATCCCTCTGCTGGGTATCTTTCCAAAAGAACTAAAAGAATATCACAGAGAAGTATGTGCACCCATCTTTATAGTGGCACCCATCTTTATAATTTGTAATAGCTAAAACTTGGAAAAAGCCTATTTGCCTATCAGTTGGAAACTGGATAAAGAAGATGTGGTTTTTCTATAAAATGGAATATTACTCAGCCATAAAGCATGAGAAAATAGATTCATAGGAAAATGGATACATATTGAAGATATACTCCTAAGTGAAATAAATAAGTCACACATGTGTAAATACCGAATAGTTTCTCTGGTATGAATAATCTGCAATAATACAGAAGATCCTAATAAGATTACTGACATCGAGAAATGGGAAGAAAGAAGCTAAAGGTGTAGGGAAGGTGGGACGGGTAGGGGAAGGGTAAAAAGGGAAATAAAAAAATGTGAGATAATGAAAAGATGGAAATAAAGTGGTTGTAGACAGGGAGGGGAGGAGGGGGTGAAGGGAGGGCAGGGACAAGGGGAAAAATTGAGAACCAAGACATGTCATGTAGAGGTACAAGATCCCAACAATGAATGTAACTGTACTGTATCCCTAAAATTTACCAATAAACTCAATTAAAGCTGAAAAAAACATAAAAAATAAAAAAACATTTAATGATTTATTGTATACTTGACACAGGCTGTAAGGATACATCTGTAAAAGGATGGACAGAACTCTTGTCCTCATGGAGTTTATAGCCTAGTGGAAAGAGAAGTATTAATTGTTAGGAAAATTTCAGCACCAGTGCCAAGTCCTTGTTTTCTGATTTCCATTCCAACCCTAGCCTGTAAATGGATTTCCTTTAGGTCCTGTCCAATTTCTCTTTGGCCACAGTCTGCTAGGCCCCAGCTAATTTGCCTGGCTTCCTTGGGGATTATTGATTGCTTGGACATCTGGATGCATTTAGATTCCGAAACTCCAATGTCAGTCCTGGAGGTCAATTAGTGTGTGTCCTGGATCTTTGCAGCTTGATAATGTTTCCAGATTTCTGATTTATCGTTTCTATTTCTCTTGCTGAAGGCAGCTACCACAGAGTACTCGTTAAATTTTTGTTGAATAACGAGACCATTTTCTTTCTTAAGGAACCCCTATCCTTCTACATACTTTACTTCCATGATTCTATTGTATTTGTGCATGTGCTGCCAAAGTGAGCGTGATTCTGTTGTATTTGAATCACTGTGGCCTTCCTCTTGAGATTCTGAATATCAGGCTTCTCGTAATACCCAGGCACAAAAAACAATGATCCCATTGACAGAAAGGTCAGCCAGGCATTAAAGACATCCTTTTATTTTGCATCAAAGTGATTGTTGGAACTGGACCAAACTGGGAAGAGTTTAGGGAATCATATAATGTTCACTAAACTTTGCCTCATATTTATTCAACCACAACTCAAGTAACTACTACGTGATAGGCATTTGTGCTAGGCTCACTGACACATTAATGAGCAAATTGTGGTTTCTGTCCTTGTAAAACTTGGAGTTTATTGGTCAAAACAAATGTGTTAACAAAAAATGCAATGCAGTATATAAATACTACCCACAGGGAAGTGCTGTGAGAAAAAGAAGGCATTCATCCAACTATAGGATAAAGAAAGTTTAGTTCAGGCTAAGTAAGAGTCACTTAACTGAGACCAGGGGCAAGTATAAGCATGTGAGAAAGTGGGGAAAAACATTATAAGAAAGGG
Source organism: Fukomys damarensis (assembly GCF_012274545.1). NCBI lineage: Eukaryota > Metazoa > Chordata > Mammalia > Rodentia > Bathyergidae > Fukomys > Fukomys damarensis. The sequence continues at coordinate 11,245,283 of NW_022900924.1, read as the reverse complement.
AACAGAACATGCGGAGACCTTGAAAAAAATAAAGCATGGTGAATTTGAGGAATATACATGCGTTTAGTATTGCTGGGTGGGGCAGATATGGAAAGGTGAGGAGAGATCATGTTTCAGAGATAGGTAGGGACCAGATAAGCCTTTTAAGCACTGTTGGGAATTTGAACTTCTTCTGATACCAGAGAAGGAGACAGAATGGGGTGTTAAGTAGTGAGATAAACATATATGTTCAGTTCTGTACTTTAGAAGTTTCACCCATTGCAGTTTGGCAGAAGTTATCTATGATAATTTGGCAGGTGGGAGACAGATCAGAAGTGTCTAGAGTGGCATAAAAATTGTTCTTAGGGCTGTTCTTGATTAACAGTTTGGTGCTTTAGCAGTTACTCTTGGTGTCTCATCCATATGACCTTAGTGTTCACCATCTGGACACCCTCAGCCCAAGGCTTCCAACAGCCAGCACCCATGACCCTGTCACATAGCTTTCTCTGGAAATGAAAGCCCAGTGAACTTGTGCGCAGAAAGGTTAGTGAGGTAATGCTTAATCAATAACTGATAGAGCTAGAGGATTATTACCCCCAATTCCTCTGTTATCTCAGGTAGAATCACTTTGATTCCTTCCTCGTCATTGGGGAGCTACAGTATTTCTCCAGCAGCTCCTGTCTCTCATGGTTGAGAGCTAATCCTGAGGTTGACTTCCTCCATGTCCCTACTATGATTCCCGGTGTCACCTCCCAAATAAGTGACAGTATCTGCATTTAGGTCTGGCACCTGATTTGGAGGAAACCGAGACTCAGCAAATGCTTTTCTCCATCAGCCACACATGGCTTTCTTTCTCTACTTTTTGCATTTCTTTTCTCCAGTGCTGGAAAATGAAGTCAGGGCCTAATGAGTACTAGGCCAGCCCTCTACTACTGAGCCTCACATAGTCTCAATTTTTTTGAGACCATCCTAAACACACTTCTAAAATCTATGAGGAACCTAGATTTAGGTCTTAAAAATGTCTGCCTTTTGGGAATCATCATATGGCAATAAACAGAAAGAAATTAATTTTACTTATATAGATTTTAAAAAAAGACTCTACCTACAAAACTGGTTTAGGTCCCAGTAAACTGAAGTCTGTGGATTGGATAGTGGGCTGAAGGGACCCTCTTTCCATTTGCAGTCTTCTTTTCCATTCAGGAGAAAAGATCTCAAGTGTTGGGGTTTGTGGCTTATCATGTGTGTGTTAGGGAGGAAGCAGCTGGCCATGACTGAGTTTGGAAAGAGGTCTCAGCAGAAAGTCACCCTCTTTTCTTTCCCTATGCACTCTGCAGGGCTGGTTTTTTCATTCCCCATCACAAATTTAGGAAGACCCATCTGCCTATTTGATAAATGAGCCCTCACTGCAAAAGCAACAGAGATAAATGTCTTCTAGGAGCTGGCAGAGAGAAATGAAGAAATAGGATGGCTAATTTTCAGCCATTATTTTGGAGTCTGAACTCCTTCCCCACATCAATTTAGCTATTATTTCAAAAACTAATTAATCTTCACTCAGGCAGCTCCAAGGGACCTGTGTTTAGATAATTAACAACCCGTGGATTATGAAAAGTCTCACTTGCAAGTTTGGCTATAGCATTTGGATAGAAGAACATTTTCAGTATTATTCCATTTAAACCCTCTTCTATCCATCCTTCATGTCCTGACAATTAAGACCAAATAATTAACCATGATGGATTTTTGCTTGCTTACTTGCTTCTCAAATAATATTCTCCCTTCCTTGTTGTTCTTAAACCACCTCCACCTGAGCATTTTTGACCAGCTTTCTAGATAATTGCATTGAACCAGGTAACAGTAGGTTTCATTTGCAATTAACATGTATCAAGGATGTTTGCATTTTTACTTGTGAGACATGTGGGGGGTAAATTCCAGGGCTACATTAGGGATGCAGTTTGTAATTTTTCCTTGGCTCCTAAAGACTACAGCATTCAGGTATAACTCTATTAGTAAAATCTTTTCTCTGCCAAGAGTAAGAATTTATAGTAGGCAATTTTGTGACAGAAAGGTTGAGATACCCTAGAACATACTGGCAAAAGAAATGAGAATTTCTGTGATGTTTCCAAATCACCCCTTTTTGGAGGTGATTCATTTGTTCAACAAACTGGGTGTTCTAGGAACTATAGAAAGCTTTAGAAATGCATTGGCAAGGAAAGCTACTGATCTTCCTGTCCTCATGAAACTTAGAGTCCAGCGAGGAGGCTAGATATGAATGAAATAATCCTTCAAATTAAACACACACACACACAGACACACAGACACACACACATGTATGTTTGTGCTGCAGATACACAATGGTCTGAAAGCATTAAATAGAATTTGACCTGTATTAGAAGTGATGCTAAGATGAAGGCAGGCAGGAGGCTTCCCGCACAAGGAGCATTTTAGTTGAGTATGGAAGACAAGTGTTACCATTAGTAGGAAGAGCATCATGTCCAGAGAGAACAAGGTGTGCAAATAACTCTCAGATTTTCAAGGAACCTGGGTAAATGGAAATCTGGAAAACAGCCAAGTAGATTTGGGATGCAGAGAGACAGAAAGAGGGGGGGGTTCAAGTTGTATTTATTTTCAAAATTTGTATACAGATTTTCCCTAATTTTAAAATTAATATGCAAAATGAATAGAACTGTAGGACATTATGTAAAGTGAAATAAGCCAGGCACAGAAAGGCAAAAATAGCATCTTCTTACTCATAAGTGGAAGTTAAGTTTTTTTTTTTTTCAGAAAGAAGAGAGTGGAAAAGTGACTACTAGGGGCTAGGAAAGGTAGAAGGCAATGGGAATAGTGCGAGGTTCGATAATGTGTACAAGAATACAGTTAGGTTGGAGGAATATTGTACAGTGCTATAGCAAGTGGCGTAACTCTAGTTTACAAGCAGCTGTTCTGTAGCTTATGAAGAATGAGAAAGAGACAACTTGAAATGTGCAAAATAAGTGATAAGGAGATGGAGATTTTAATCATACTATCTTGATTTGTTCACTACACATTGTATATGTGGATTAAATTATCACATCATACCCCAAAAATAAAAGTATTATATTTGAAAAAGAAAAGCAAAAATTAATGCCCAGGAAATTAAAAACTAGGCAAGTAGAACAGTGGAGCATAATCTTGTAAAATTCAGCTGTCTTTGGAATATCAGGATCACAGACCTCTAAAGCTATACTGAGCCAGGCAACTGAGGGCAGGAGTCTCGGATAAAGTCATGCAGCTAATTAGTGGCAGGTATCTGACCAGGAGTGTGCATATGATTGGTAGAACTCATGAAGATTTTAGAATATGCTTCTAAAAATATTTTCTATTTAGATAGCTAGTTTTAAATTAAATGCATTAGGAATCAATATAATAACCAGACTGTCAAACTTTTGATTACATGGATCAGATGGCTCTGAGTGAGGCTATGTTGAAAAAATGAGTTGGTTTAAAATAAAGTTTAATAAATAATAGTATAGTAGAAGTACAAATATTGTAGGAATTACAGATTAGTTAAGCAGATGGGAAATGCATTTACCACCCCACGCTCACAGGTGACCCCTCTGCCAGAGTAGCGAAGGGTAAATTATTAGGGTCAAGAGATTTCCTGATAGCCTCAGAAAGTCTCTTTGGTATTCCTGCTTCCAAAGACATCAGGATCTTTCTTCTTTCTTTCTCTGTATTTTTTCCTCAAGAAAATATGCCTTTGGTTCTTCTCTCTTCAAATTCTAGGGCAAGAAAGGAAAAGGCTATTACCTTCATATAATCTGAAAAATAATAGTGATGAATAGAACTTGGGTTATGGCAGGTGAGAGATTTGTGAGTGGGGCTGTCACTCTATTAAGAGCCTGGGCAGTTAGTGAGTGTGAATTTTGGAAGCAGATTAAGGCACTCTGGAAGATAAACCCTTTAGCAGGAAGATTATCCTTATGATTATGCTTATTAAGCCCAAAATTTAGGTGCTTTCTCTCCTTTGTCTGTAGGTTAATTCTTTAGGACAATTGGCTGCCCCTCCCTCTGAGCTCACAGGATGAGCTGGAGGGTGGTGTGGAAGGCCGGGACTTGAATTTGGAAGTATCACTTCCCTTTCAATTTTACTGAAAAGTTTCCAAAGCAGTGGCAGTAGTTCTCTAAATGTTTTGCAGAATTCAGCAGTAAAGCCATCACGACCTGGGCTTTTCTTGGTTGGTAAAATTTTAATTATGTTTTTATTTCACTGATTGTAATTGGGTATTTAGCTTTTTTATATCTTCTTTGTTCAACTTTGGTAATTCATATGTATCTAGAAATCTGTCCATTTCTTCTGTATTTTCCATTTTATTAGAGTTAAGTTTCGCAAAGTATGTATTGATGACCCTCTGGATTTCTCCTGAATCTGTTGACTTCACCTTTTTCGTTCCTAATTGCATGCATATGAGCCTTTTCTTTTTTGATAAGGTTGGCTAAGGATTTATGGATTTTATTTATTCTTTCAAAACCCAACTTTGATTCATTGATGTTTTGTATCATTCTCTTAGTCTCCATTACATTGATTTCTGCTCTGATCTTATAATTTCTTCCCTTGTATGAGCTTTGGGTTTGTCTTGCTCTTCTTTTTCTAGAAGCTTAAGATTCAGCATTAGATTTTTTTTTTCCACATTGAGTTTATTGGTACATTTTAGGAATACAGTACCATTCCATTCATTATTGGGATCTTGTACCTTTACATTATAGGTCTTGGTTCTCATTTTTTCTCCTTGTCCCTGCCCTCCCTTCACCCTCTCCTCCCCTCCCCATTTACAAACACTTCGTTTCCATTTGTTTTCATTTTCTCATATTTTTTTCTTTCCCCTTATTAGCTTTCCCCTACCCTTCCCACTTTCCCTACACCTTTAGCCCCTTTCTTCCTATTTCACATAGCATTAGATTTTTTATTTGACCTCGCTCTGTTTTTCTAGTGCAGGCATTCACTGCTATAAGTTTTTCTCATAGAACTACTTTCATTGTGTTCCATAGCTTCTTGTATGTTGTACTGGCATTATCATTAAATTGTAAAAACTGTCTAATTTCTTCTTTAATTTCCTCTGTGACCATTGGTTGTTCAGGAGAGTGTTATTCAATTTCCATGTGTTTGTGAAGTTCTTGCGGTTTCTTTTGCTATTGATCTCCAGTTTAATTGCACTATGGTCTGATAATATACATAGAATAACTTCAACTCCTTTGCATTTATTTAAATGTGTTCTATGAGATAGTATGTGGTTTATTCTGGAGAATGACCTGTATGCAGCCAAAAAGAATGTGTATTCTTATTTTGGGGATGGAACACTCTGTAGATATCTATTAAGTCCATTTGTTCAGAAGCTTGGTTCAGTTCAGTATTTTGTTGTTGATTTTTTTGTCTAGATGATCTATTTGTGACAGTGGGGTATTGAGGGGCCCCATTACAATTGTATTAGTGTTTATTTGGTTTTTCATGTCCCTTAATATTTGTTTTGTATAGTTGGGGCATTAGTATTTGGTGCATATTTATTTATGATTGTCATTTCTTCCTCTTGGATTGTTCCCCTTAGAAGGATGTAGTGACCTTCTTTGTCTCTTAATTAGTTTTGGTTTGAATTTACTTCATCTGTAAATAAGATAGCTACCCCTGCTTTTTTCCAGGTTCCTGTTGCATGGAGAACTGTTTTCCATTCTTTTACTTTCATTCTGAATTTCTTTTTGAACTAGGTGCATTTTTTGTATGCAGCATATTGTTGTATTTTGCTTCGTAATCCATTCTGCTTGTCTATTTCTTTTTATTGGTGAATTGAGACCCTTAACACTGATGGTTGTAACTGATATGTATTGACTTATTATCATCATGTTATTTTCCTGTGGTTGGGTCTTTTTAATTTTCCCCCTCTCTAATTCTTTGACTTGACTGCTGGATTTGCTCTGTTGGGCCTCATGGAATTGTGATCTTCACTTTCTTTTTCTAGGATATTATTTAGAATTGTTTGGAGGGCTGGTTTGGTATTCATGAAGTTTCTCAGGTGTTCTTGGTCATGGAAGTATCTTATTTCCCCACTAATTTTGACAGATAGTTTTGCAGGATACATCAGTCTAAGTTGGAGGTTGTTTTCTTTAAGAGCTTGAAATATTTCACTCCAGGCTCTCCTTGATTTGAGGGATTATTTTGAAAAGTGTGATATGATTCTGAAAGGCTTGCCTTTGCATGTGTTATGTTTCTTTCCTCTAACTGCATGTAGTATTTCGTTCTGTTGAGTTTCTGGGATCTTGATTATTACATGTCTAGGTGTAGATTTTTTTGTGATCATGGCTAGTTGGAGTCCCATAAGCCTCACTTATATGTTTGTTAAATTCTTTTCTGTGTTTGGGAAGTTTTCTTGTTATCAGTTCTGTGAACAATTTGTTTATGTCACTTGTACTTTTTTTCCTGCTTTTTCATGGACTCTTATCAGTTTTATATTCTTCTTCTTTGTGTCATATAGGAGCTGTTGAATTGATTTCTTATGTCCATTTACTTTTTCAAAGAGATCTCTCTTTTCATGGTCACTGACCATTATCCTGTCTTCTATATCTGACATCCTGTCTTTAGATTGGCTCAGTCTGTTATGTATACTTTCAATAGAGTTTTTAATCTTCTGGATATTTGTTTGAATCTGTTTCGTGGATGGCATTTTTTTTCCTATGTTGGGCATTCAGGGCTTCTATCATGGATCTGAGGTCATTTTTTTTTTTTATCTGTTTCTGTTCTAGAGTCTCTAATCATGTCTTTCATTCTGCTCACCATCTCTGTAGTTATTTGGGAAATTATTTCTGTTTTGAATTTTTCTAGAGCCTCGGTCATCTGTTTTGTTGCTTACTGTGCTATCAGTTCAGGATGCCCATGTGGTTGATTATCAGTTTCCACCTCATTTTCTTCAGAATTTGCCCTTGATGAATAGATAGCGTGTGTTTGTGCTTGTGCCTTGCTTGAGGGTTTTCTCATTTCTATTTTTGGTTTTGGTACTGTTCTTGGTTTAACTCCTGGGTTAATAAATACTTCAATCTTCCTGTTATAGCTTGTCTTTAGGTTTTGAGTATCTAATGATTCTGAGTCAGTCTCATTTTCATTATACCAGGAAGGACAACTGATTAAATCAATCACAACACCTTAGCCCAAGTAATACAATGAGCAACACTATAGCACCAAGCACAGCTTGAAAAATGGCAATTTGTGGCAGTTATGAATCTATCATCACATTTAACTGTGTGAATTAAATAAAAATTGAGGCTTGAGCTCAGAACAGTAGCTTTTATGACCCCCTGTGCCTCTGTGGTATGAATCCAGGTACCGGTCCAGCCAGAAGACCAGAGGCACATGTGTGTGAAGGTGCTGCAGGATCCTGCATGGCTGTGCCTGTCACTGTTCCTCTGCTGAGGCCCAGAGGCATGGTTTCCTAGTCTTGTAAATTTTAGATGGGATTTATCAAAATCCCATCTCCAGGAATAGTCATGTGACTCATTCCCAGCCAGTCAGAAGCAGGCATCCCTTATCCTCTGTGATTGGTGCATGATGAGGAAGTCACCTGAGTGAGGCCAATCAGAATCAGTAAGACTTGCTTTTGAGACTTTTCTAAGACTTATGGAAAGTGAGGAATAGCATGTAGGCATAGATATGTCAACATCTATACTAACACAGGAAAGAGTTTCAGAAAGAAGCTAAAAGCAGAAGAGTGTCTCAATGTCCAGCAGTAGAACTTTATTTTTAGATCTTGGACAACTCCCTACACCAGGCATTCTCATGAAAGAATCTGATTGGTTTATCCTTAGACAACTGTATAGCCTTGGTCCAATCAGCTGTGCCTAACAGTTTGGGAGTGGGGCAGAATTAAGTTGTACAAATATGGCTGTCAAGACTCAGTGCTGCCTTGGGTCTTATTCTAAGCACAAGACGTTTAATGCAGTTTATTGGTCAGAGAGAGCTTTTGTCAGGTCGGGCAGCTGTAGAATGTCAGGTTAGCATAGCTTGGTTTCTGACTTTGAGCAGGAGATTTCAAAAGCTTTCATTTAATTCAGAATTTCTCAAACTGTGTTCATGGGATACTAATGTTAATGGGAGTATTTGAAATGATTTTATGGTAAACCGTGTTTAGGAAATGCAAGCTTAAATAGAAGCATGCAGATACTTTTGCTTACTTCTTTCAAGTCTGACTGCATTTCCTAGATTTTTAGTATGTTTGTGTGCTTTATAGAAAGCCAAAGGAGGGGCAAATAGAAGGGTCTGTATTGCTCAAACCTATGTGACCATCTAACTAAAAATTTCAAGGAGCTCCCAGCTTTGAGGGAAACTTCTAGTTTTCAAAAATACAGTTTAAGAAATGTTGATCAAGTTTATTACATTGAGAACATTACAATGTATGAAAGAAAAACATTTTAAAATCTAAAATCTTAGGTATGCATCTGGGAAAGGAGGCTTTAACAGGTTTGCAGCTTTTTTTTCTTTTGTTAATGTCTTTTTTATTCAGTAAGTTTATTGGTACATTTTAGGTATACAATATAATGATATTCATCATTGTGAATTTGTACCTTTACATGATACATCCTGATTCTTATTTTTGTCCCCATTCCCCTGCCCTGCCTTCAACCTGCTCTGCACCCCACTCCTGGTATCTTCCCCAAAGAATTAAAGGAATCATACCATCATGATATATGTGCACCCATGTTTATAGTGGCACAGCTTGTAATAGCTAAAACTTGGAAGCAGCCCAAATTCCCATCAACTGGATGCTGGATAAAGAAGATGTGGGGTTTTTAATTTATAAAATGGAGTACTATTCAGCTATAAAGAATGAGAAACTAGAGGCATTTATAGCTAAATGGATGCATATTGGGGCCACACACTTTTTTTTCAATAAGTTTATTGGTACTTTTTAGGTATACAGTACAGTTATATTCGCCATTGGGATCTTGTGCCTTTACATGATGTATCTTGGCTCTTATTTTTTCCCCATACCCCTGCACTCCCTTCACCCCCTCCACCCTTCCCAATTTACAAAGACTTTGTTTCCATTTTTTCCTTTTCTTGTATTTTTTCTTTTTCCTCTTGCCTTTCCCCTACCCTTACCACTTCCCCTACTCCTTTAGCCCTTTCTTCCTATTTCACATTATCAGTTATACAATTTGAACCTTGTTTACACTTTTAGTTTTTCACACCAGAGAAATTTTTGGTATTGACCCATGTGTCCTATTTATTTCACTTAAGAGTATGGTTGAGGCTGTTCTCTTAAGTGAAATAAATAGGACACACATGTAAAGTTCACAGTTTTTCTGTGTACCAGGAACTGTGCTAAGGTGTACATTTGCTGTCTCATTTAATACTCAGTGCTACTGTTAGTCCTATTTTATATCTCAGAAAACTGAGGCACAGAGAGTTAAAGGAATTTGAATGTGGTCGAGGTAGCTCTCAAACTAGGCAGTCTGTCTCCAGAACCCTTCTTTGAACCATATCCTAATACTAAGAGAATTTTCATGTGACCCAAGGCAAACCTTTTACTGAGTCAGTTACTTCACCTGTGAATTGAAGGCATCAAACTAGAGCTATTGAAACCATTCAGCTTTATCTAGATCTTCTAAGATTTCATAGATATCACTTAACCATACCTTAAGAAAAGTGGTCATTGATAAATATCTTCCTTGTCTGCAAGATAAAGTGATTAAAGACATGGAGGAGAGAGAACACAGAACTGGATGGCTTCAGGCAGCTGTTTTTAAATAGAAGCAGCAGCCCTAAATGAAAGTCTCACTGCTACATGGTGACATACTAGTGAGCTGAGAACCTGTAAAATGAGCTTTGAAGGAGTGTCTATTAATTGCCAGTCTGAATTTAGCTGGAATATCAGATATCCAGACATACATCAATGGCTGCTCCAGAAATCCGGGCTTCTTTCCTGGAGTGTGGCAAATGGGTGTGCCAGCCAGATTGAACACTTCACTGCTTTGCCATTCATCAGCTGGAGGCAGATGGGCCTTGACTCCTCTCTCATTCTTTCTGGCTCAGTTGTGCCCAACCAGGCCAGATGTCATGTGCTGGGATTGATGCCTCCTTCAAAAGCAAGAGGACAAAGCACAGATCATGAATGTAGGAGGCAAGGTCAAGGAATGCCTGTGGGTCACTTTATACTTTTCATCCTATGAGATCTTCATGCTGACCCTAAAAGATGAGTAATAACAAAGACAAATAAAATACATTGAGCACAAACTAAGTTTCAGACACAAGGGTAAAGGCTTCAGGTTCTGTACCTTCTTTTATCTCATTATTTCATCGAGGTCCATACAGCTAGAATGACTGCATATTCAGGTTTACCCAGGACAGCCTTGATTTACATTTTCTATTCTGGCCTTATCATTAATAGCCCATGTCATCTTCAGAAGAATGCTATCTCACACAGTAAATTATATAGCCATTTTAGTTATGGTCAGACTAACTGGGTTGAATTTTGACACTGTCATTTAGAGTTATATAATACTCATCTCAATTTCTTCCCATAATACAGGCCGATAATATCAGGCTCTGTAATAATCTAAATTATGTTTTGTCCCAATTCAAGAACATAATAGATACACATAGCAAAATACATCAGTGTAACTTTATAGGTTGTGGTGAAATGATATACAGATAGATATATGTACACATATCTGTATCTTTGTCTTAGTAGAGTGCTTGGGCTTTAACAAGTGTTCAGAAATGTGTTAGCTTACTGCCCCTCTATTTTATGTCTGTAAATTGACAAAAATAGTATCTTGTATCCCTGGTACATACCAGGTACTTAATGAATGGTTATTATCATTGCTTTAATCTTGATAAATATTAGGATTATTTACCAAGATCCTCTGAGTTCTTCTATGTTTCAGTTAAAAGAAGTGGTTTTCTAACTTCACTCAGTGAGTTTTTGCTCATTTATCATTTTTTAAAAATTTTATTTTTCTGGATAATAATGTCAAGAAGAGGTAATTCCATCCTCTGGATCTTGGAAGCAGTACTAGAGAAACTGACCTTGCTTTATCCTCACTGGGCACTCTCCAAGGTCCTGAAGTCTCATCTTACTTTGTAACTAGAAGGGCATTTGAGACACCTGGGTGCATTTTGTGGCAGACAAATAGAGGGTTTGTGCTCAATGAGTATCGTGGCCCTGCAACTGAAAAAAAATGAGCTGAAATATTAATAGGTCTTACCGACTGCTGGGTGATTATAGAGTTGAAAAGGCACAGGAAGCCTCTGGGACAGAATTGCTATGTCCTACAACAGAAATGATAGGAAAAAGAAAGGCTGTGGGCTGAGAGGAGTGGCTGCTCAAATTGAATAAAGCTGCTATTTGAGGGTTGGGATCACATAGTCTCTCTGCTATTAGATGAATTGTGCCCCTTAGGATTATCAATAAGACACTTTAGAACTGTGATGGAGAAATTTGCCAAATCCTGGGTTAGTTAAGTGATGGTCTCAGGTAAAATGGTGAAGCAGAAATGGTATTATTCCAGTGTTCTACCCGTTTCATCCTTTGCATTATCCTCATAGTATCAATGCATGGACACCCTCCCACATGGCCTTGAAGCCTACTCTTCGCATTTGTTTGCTACAGTTCTGTCTTCTGTGGAAGGCCCTGTGTAGTTAGGGCTACACTGAGCTTATAAGTAGTAGTCATGGAGTAGATGATTACTGTTGTTGGCCCAGAGAATGGCTTAGAAACGTCAAGGCCAATTTATCTTTTCTTTCTCTCATGCAATAACAGCTTCAGTCTCAGTCATCTTCTCTGTGTTTAAGGCAGAGAGATGTGGGATAGAAAAAGGCACCGCCCTGAGTGTTCTATCTCCATTTTCCAGCAATGCAAATGCTTCCTTAGGAGAATCCCCTCAATAGAATACTGCTTATATTCTTTGGCTGTTGATCACTTGACCATCCTTAGTTGCAAGAGAGGCTTGGAAGAGAGAACGAGATTGTCATGATGTATCGAGATAAACTAATAACAAATGCTGACAGGGCTGTGGGGAAAAAGGAACCCTTCTCCACTGTTGGAAACAGTGTAGACTGGTGTAACCACTTTGAAAATTATTGTGGAAATTCCTCAAAAAGTGAGACTAGAGATTTAAATCTACTGAGATATTCCTTTTCTTGGCATCTTCCTGGAAATATTAAAAGCATCATAACACACTGATATATGCACACCATGTTTATAGCAGCACAGTTTACAATAGCTTGGTCTTAAAAACAGCCCAAATGCCCATGAACAGATGAATGGATAAAGAAGATATAGGATTTAAAAAAATACAATGGAGTACTAATCTGCCATAAAAGATAAACTTGAGACATTTCTAGGTAAATAGATGCATCTAGAGACAATACTATTAAGTGAATTAAATCAAACACACATGTTTAAATATCAAATTGTTTCTCTGATGTAAGAAACTGAAAGTGTAAATAAGGACCAAATGTATAATAGATATTGTGAAATATGAAGAGAATATTCAAATGTGAAGTAGAGCAAGAGAGAGGGAAGAGGGAAAGGAAGAAAGGGAAAGGAAAAAAGAATAGAAGCAAGAAACGGAACAAAGCTTTTGTAAATGAAGGGAAGCAGAGTTGAAGGAAGGGGAGGGGAATGGGAAAAAAAGGAGAATCAAGATATACCATGTACAGGTACAGATTCCCTATGATGAATGTTATCATTATGTATTAAAAATGAATAAAAAAGTCAGCCTAAACTACATAGTGAGACCTTCTCTCTTTCTCTCTCTCTCAAAAAAAAAAAAAGACTGTCAGGATGAACTGACACACGCATGGCCCATTGCCTGGAATTTGCACTTTACTTTTCAAGGCAAAATTCAATTCTATTATTAAGAAAAGAGAAGAATGGATATTGTGGAGGTAATTAACTGTAACTGCCATGCCATAGTCCTTTCCCTTTACAATCTGAGCTTGTAGCTTCAGAAAAGTATATTTTAAAATTATTATTATTACTATTATTATTATTATACCTTAAAAGCCTTGAATTGTTTGTATTTCTGCCTAGAAAGTGTTTAATTGAATAAGCGACTGAGCATATTTCTGCTGAATTATCAAAAAGGTCAAGCAGCAGCCTCATTTTCTCTTAATAAATTTTGGTTTAAGGCTAAGATTTTTAATGAAAATCCACCTTAATCTGAAGGTGTGATTTCAATAATGAGAATTTCACCTAAGAGGAAGACAACAAGGACAATCAAACTTTTTTCCTAGCATATTGGACTGTGAAATATCCTTTGGCTAAGTAGCCTATGAAGTATTCTTTGCCCTTCAGTTTTGCAAGCAGAATCTTAGCAATGTGAGCTCTGAATGAAGTCTTTGGTGATCTTTTTTTTTTTTTTTTTTTTTTTTTTT
>NW_022900924.1:11198755-11226613 GCF_012274545.1 Fukomys damarensis | reverse complement strand
CGCGGGGGGTGATCGCAGACAGCGTCTTTGGTGATCTTAATCAATGGGTAGAATTTATTGAAATCTTTCTATCTGCTAGGCACTCTAGTAGGGCTTTGGAATTATCAGTCTCTTCAGTCTTTGTGGCAAGTCTAAGGTAAATATAATAGGCCGGGAGCTCCCGCGCAGGCCGGGAGCTCACGCGCACGCCGCCGGGTGATCGCAGACAGCGTCTTTGGTGATCTTAATCAATGGGTAGAATTTATTGAAATCTTTCTATCTGCTAGGCACTCTAGTAGGGCTTTGGAATTATCAGTCTCTTCAGTCTTTGTGGCAAGTCTAAGATGTAAATATAACTCCTCATTTTGTAGAGATATACTTAAAACCCAGAGAGATTTAGTAACACACATGAATTCACACATATTGCAAGTAGAGTAGTTTATAATCAAGTCCAGACCACCTGGCTCTAGAGTACATGCTCATATTCCTTAGATAAGGCAGCCTCTCTAGCAATCATAGCTATTCTTGATTGAGAATATGCAAAACTAGAAATTATGTAGAATTCACTTATATAAGCAAGTTACTTGTATTTTCACAACAACCCTATGAAGCAACGCGTTCTTTCCCCTCTTTACCTATAAGGCAAAGAAACAAAAGCACAGAGAAGTTAAGTAACTTTCCCTGCAGATTACAGAGTCTGTGTTGGGAGAACTCCAGTTTATCTGGGTCCTGAACTCAGTGTCTTTTCTTGTGTTACTCTGTGTCTCTTGAGATTAGTTCTTTTTAAGCCACTTATTCTAGAGATGAGATTCAGTAGAAATAGGATGCTGAAAAGCTCATTGAGAATGATTAGATGCTAGGAGGTTTGTGAGTTAGGGATTATTAATTACTTTTTATCATATTTGTTTTGATCATGTGAAAAATGCTATAATCAGAGACCCTAGTGGCTTCAACAAAAGGAAACTCATTTCTTTCTTGTGTAACTGACAGAATTTGGTGGTCTGAACCTGGCTTCCATTTGCAATTTCTTAGCCAGCAGAGAGGAGAAAAAAAATGCAGAAGGAAAACAACTTGTTTTATAGGGGCCCAATGTGTAAGTGACATATAACATGCATTTTCTCCTGCTTACATGCCACTGGTCAAAATGTGGTCATGTGGTGCCTGCAAGGCTTTTCCCAGCTGCAAGACAGGCTGGGAAATGTATATACTATTGGCCACACACTGTAAAATAGGTGACAATAACGAACAATGGTAAATAGCAGTGTCACTTCACAGATAAAGAAATGGGGGGTAATGATTTGTCTATTGTCATATAGTTAGTGGCAAACATGAAACATGCACATTCTTGAGGAGGATCAGATTAGGAGAAGTAGCAGGATGTGGAGCAGTAGCTTGGCAAGCCAGACCCTGGTGCAATGAGTGCACACTGTACAACTCTTGAGTGGCGATTAATGGCCACACGGAAAGAAGGAGGTACCTACAGACAAGAGATAGTCTTAGAGGTCGGGAGAGTGAGAAGGTGGGCGCTCACATATGATGAGCATCCCAGGGGATACAATTTTCATGCAAACAGACGTTAAGCAGTGAAACAGCAATCATTTCTCAGGGAGGTTCATCCGCTGCTGTGCTGCAGACAGGATCCACTGAGGAAGCAGACTGTGAGATGGGGTTTGGTTTGCAGGAGACTCAAGAGGAAGAACATTTGGAATCAATACCTGTGGAAAAGGAGTAGGATTGAAAAAAGGAAACCAACTGCTCGGTGGTCACAGACAAAAACTCTGCCACTCTTGTGGAGGTTCTGAAGATAGGGTGATCTTTCAAACTTGTGTCTAAAATTGTCTCAGCCATAAGACTGAGCCCCTAAATCCTCTGTCAAACAGCAATTGATGCAGGCTGCTGTGGGAATGGGGCCTACTACATTGAGTATAACCTTGGGGAAGGGGACATATGTTGGGAGTGGCCTTGAATAAGGTAGCTCACTTCAGCTGATTCAAGGAGGAGCTGATTGCACAGGGTTGCCTCCTGAAGGCACTTTAGCAATTGCAGTAATAATCCTTCATTTTGGAAGAAAGTCTCAGTAGCACCTCACAGCATCCTCTGCCTTCCTCAGTCAATGCACTGACTTCCATGTATCTTGGAAACTTTGGACTCTTTTAGAACTTCTTTTATTCCATATCAAGTATCTTCGGATTGGCGAGAAGGAAGTATCTACCGCTTAGATTTCATGATCATTTAATTAACAGTTCATTCAACTATCATTTAGCCACTGCTGGGGGTCAGTTGCTAGCAGTAGAGAAAAGTAATGGGACAGATAACACCAAGATGGAATGGGACAGGTCAAAGGAAGGCCACCCAGAAGCGGAAGGAAGCGCTGAGAGGGCAAAGCTTCACTCTTTTTTTTTTTTTGGCCCCAAATCAAGGCATATTCTCCCTGGGGTAGAGAGGAGGGACAAAATGAAGTTCTGTGGGGTTCTGAAATCAGACTTGTCAACATCACAATTTTCCCCACGGTTAAACCTACCTTCGATATTCCCTTTTACTTCTGTTTGAATTTCTAATTTTTTGTTCACCAAGATGGCCACCTTTCAAATGAATGAAAGATCACAGTTTGATCTGATTCTGGGTTTGATTTTTTTTCTCCCTCCCTCAGCATAACAGCTCATGCATCTGAGGGCTGTAGCTAAAAAGTGATTTTTAAAGACTTCTCATCGGCAAAGAAATCAATAGAAAGAACTCTTTGCCTTCACCCTCTTCTTCAGTCTGCCTTTAATTTTTCTCTCTCTCCAATCTCCTGCTAGGAAAGTTTTGTCTGAGGCCATCTAACACACTTTGATAGAAACTTGCCTTGTTAAGGATTGGGGTCCTGCTGGGTGAACTGAGGAGGTGGTGCGATTTCCCCACAGCCTTGGCAATTAACTCAGCTCGGGAAACGGGTGGAATCAAAGACTTTTAGCAGGGAGACAGAACCAAAAGCAAAGTCATCAGTCAAAGACAGGGTTCCTGATGAAACCAACTGCAGTCTGCAGAAGGGGTGGTAGTGAAGATTCTGTTAAGGGACAGATCAGGTAGGAATGACCTTTCAAAGAAGGTAGGGAAGAACAGGTTCAGGTGTGCCTATGATTTTGCACTTCATGCTGTGCTCTGCCTTGCAATGGCTGGGTTGTCTCAGGTGAATCAGGTAACATGTCTGAGCCTCAGTTTCTTTACCTGTGAAGTAGATGAATGTAAATGTACATGTTTTAGTGAGGTAAGACAGTGAAGAATCTAGCACAGGACACAGCCAGTATAAAGTAAAGAGCCTTAGTCATAAACTCTCTGGGACAGAAATGGGAAGTTCTCAGATTCTCAAGCCGCTCTAGTGACTATCTTCCATCTCCTTTTGTCACTCTTTGCCTCTATTTTGGGACTGCGTTATTAGCCTGCTTCACTCTCCACTTTCCCGTATTTCCTTTTTATAGTCTCATTGCTAACTTGGTTTCTGTTCATCTAAATATCAGCACTCCTAAGATTTTTAAGGCTGCACCAACCCTACTCTGCTTTAGACTTTTCAGTTTTCCTTCTCAGAAAGAAACGCCTCTTTATATTTCTAAGTTACATTTCAGAGAGAGGGAGAGGGACAGTAAATACAATTGGGTCTGCTCAGATTTATGTACTAAGCCTTTGGATTGGTTACCTTTAGTTTGGGTGATTGAACCTTAGCCAGTCAGATGTTCAGGAAAGGTGGGCTCACATCAAGTGCTTCACAGAGGACCTCATTCCTTAAAACTCCCCAGTCAGAAGGGATGAGGCAGGACCTGGCTACCTACATTGTGCCTGAAGTGTCTATTAGCTAAGTCTTACTAATGAATAAATACACTATTGAAATTCTTTAAGCCCTAGGGTAGTACTGTAGTGGTGGCAAAGAGCATTGCCTTGGGTTCAAGAGATGGTTACAAATCTTGATGCCAACATATTTGCTTGAGTTCACCTCAGTCTGCTTTCCTGGGCCTCCATTTTTACCTTCCTAAATGGAAGGTTTAACATGACCATGGCATCTCTGATGAATCTCTTATCTGCCTCCACCCACCCTTCCCAGAACCACCTTTATGTATTGATCAGATAAACAGAAGCAAAGTTGTGCAAACAGACAGATTCACACAGAGAATCCAAACCAACTAGGACATGGGCATGCAGTCAGTTTTTTAGAGGCTCCCAGCTTGGCTTTGAAGTTCTGACTTGATCAAAGCTGTTTGGGGAAGGTAGCTAATTTAGGTAGAATGCTTTCCTTGGCAAGTAGGTAGTGGGGGAGAGGAGGTAGCTAAATATGGAGGATTACAATTTCAAAAAATGACCATAATGTCTCTAATTTGACATGCTTTTCTAGGGCCTTAATGTTCCTCCATCAAGAGTCTCTTTCCCTTCCCCTGTACCAGGGCAGACTTTTGAAATTCCCTTGAGCGACACACTATCATCAAAGTGGTGCCTTATGACATCCCAGCCTAGTTCATAAAAACACTGGGCACCTCCTCCCTGTTCTCTTAGGTCGCTCACTTTGGAGATGCAGCTGTGAAGAAGTCCAGGCAACCATGGATAGGGCCATGCTGGAGGGGAACCAAGCTCCCCAGCCTGTTATGTAGACTGAGTTCCCAGCCTAAACCTGGTAGCAACTTGCCTGCCATCTCTGTGAGCCTCCTGGATGACTTGTCTCACCTGATGGCTTCATGGAGCAGAGAATAGTCATTCTTGTCAGGCCCTGGTCAAACTGCAGATATGTTAGTGAAATAAATAAATGATTACTGTCATTTTTGGCCCCTAAGTTCTGGGGGTTTCTTAGATAACAATAGCTGGCAGATATAACATTGACAAAAACCCTCTCATAAAATTTCATAGTTCTATGTGCAAATGGGGAGTAAGGAGTGTTCAGGGGCAAGGAAAAAGAGGAAGAGGAAGATGGAGAAGAGGGAAATGGAGGAAGAGAGGTGAAAATGCGCATGGGGATTTCTTGGACTGTAAAAGGAAGTAGATATTCCAATGACAATGGTAACTGCTGACTGAGCACTCACTATACTCTAGACTGTGTGTCTTCCTGAGAGGTGAGAACCACTCATGTCTCTGACAGCTGAAGAAACTGATACCTGGAGAGCGTAGTCTTACCCATGGTCACAAAGCTAGTGTGTTGTGGTGCTCACATTTGAACTCACTGTCTCTGTGAGAAAAGCATGATGCTGGGCCAAAGACACCCTTGACCAGAGACCCCTTCTGGAAAGACGGGAAACCATCTCCACCAGGAAAATTGAATCCCCATTGTGATCCATTATGAGTTTAATAATTAAATATTAATTACTTAATAAGTATAATTCAGTACTTACCATATATCAGTTACAATTCTAAGTACTTTACATATGTCCTTTACTCCTCACCGTAATCCTCATTTTTCAGATAAAGGACCTGAGCCCCTTCCCAAAGTCAAAGAGGCAGTAGATGGCACAGCTGGACCTGACATCAAATGTGAACTCTTAAGAACTCCTGCTTCCTAATTTTATGGGCAAAGATGGGAAACAAAAGGATGAAATAGGGGGCAGGGGTTGGAAAGGGAAGTAAGGGGGAAAAGCCCTAAGGTAAAAACTAAGAAGGGGAAAAGAAGGCAAGATGGAAGCTGGGCTTTGTGTATGCCAGCATGGCTGTTTATAAGTAGAGTTGTCCCAGGTGGGGAAGGGTTATAAATCATCAAGCCGAGGTACACACTGAGGAGGTACCTGGATGTGTTGTCTCTGGAGTCTGCATTTCATAAAGCCCTTCCTTTTCCAGTAATGTTGTAGAAATATATGGAGTGGAGGAGGAGAGTATATTGAAATGAAGTACTGTGTAATTCATTTGTCTTCTCTACAGAGGAAATCTCCCTATAATTTATCAGTAGGAAAGGTTTAAGTGAGTTTTGTAATTCTTTTTATGTGCCCTTAAGAGGAGGGTTCTACTTTGCCATAGGGTAATTTTTCATCATTCCCTGAACCACAAGTGGAGATCATACTTTAGAGGGAGTCAAGGACTTCTAAGAAAAGTAAACAAGCAAGAATTCTCAGAACCAAAAGCTACATGGCCCCACAGAGAATGCAGAATGTGACCCAGAATGTAAATTTCTTTCTCTTTACCCAATACATTGTGAGGGTACAATACATGCATACAGTCTAACGCACACACATACCTACACCAACAGACCCACGTATATAAACACATATATGTCACATATAGAGATACAGTTACACACCTAGACTCCCACACATAGATACACAGTCATATACCAAGACAAACACAGAAAATATACAGTCATATGTATAGGCGCTGACACAGTCATAGAGACTTAATTACACAACACTCTAGTTTCATGTATATACCTATATGGAGTTTAACAACATGTCTAGTTTCATAATCCTGCCTATGTGGTCTTATACACATGTAGAATAATGTACATGGTCATGCACACAAACACACATACAGAAACACACACTGTTATGATGCCCCTGTATTCATTTTTTCTGTAGTCTCTAATTCTAAAATTCTGTTGAGTTTCTGACCCAAGGTTTGTCTGTCTGGGTTCAAATTCTCTTTTTTCCACTTGTTGACTTTGTGTCCTTGGTCATTTTAACCTCCCTGAGCCTCTGGTTCATTATCTATAAAATGGAGATAATGTATCCACTTTCCAGAGTTTCTGGGAGGCATTGGCCTATACAGTGCTAAGAATAGTGTGGCACAGGGCCGGGGATTTAGCTCAGTGGTACTACTGCTTGCCTTGTAAGCACAAGGTCCTGAGTTCAATCCCTGGTACCAAAAAAAAAAAAAAAGAGAGAATAGTCTGGCACATAAAAACTTCCATGAAAATTAGTGTCTGCTCCTTTTGTCATTGGGCAAATAGCACTGTCTTCATCATAACCATCTTCATTGCCATTTATCATTATCAAAACTTCCTGTATTCGAACCCAGTGTGCTAGAACCTGCCCCAGTGGATTACTTGTATCATTTCATATAGTAGTCAAAATAGCTGTATGACATGTAGGTACTATTATCTTGAGAAAGAAGTGGGCTTGGAAAGCTTTGATAACTTGCCCCAGGTCACGTATCTGTTAAGTACTAAACTAGGATTCAGACCCATGTCTGTTTAATTCCAAACCTTGGTTGCTAACTATAAACCACATATAATCTCAGCTATGGACTGTTTGTGCACTTTTATATTCCTCTGCTAAGATATAAGATCCCAAAGGACTGTGCCTTTGTTCATTGTTATTTCTTAGTGCACAGAACAGAACCTGCCTCAATTTTACATTGAAAGAAAAATGGTTCTTTCTTTTGCCTGCCAAATGGAGGTGATGATATTCACCTCATAGTGCTGCAAGAATTAAATAGGATAATGTCTGTGACAGTGCCTGGCACGTATCAGGGGCTCAGCAAATGATAACAATGAAGATTTTTTGTTGCACTAGAGACTCAGGAATGACTCAGAGCTTCAGGAAGAGAGCAGCAACTCTCATTGAACAGGGAAGGCAGCTTGGGCTGCTTTGAGGACACATGAAGAAGTGGGTTGAGGTTAGTAGAACATGTTTCCATGGGATGGCTTGGCAGGTGGCTGGGAATGGAGAGAGGGAAGGGTCTTGATGCAAGAGCTTGGTGTGGCATAGAGTCCCTAAGAGGGCCCCGGTGATCTCTGTCACCTTGTATTCATGGCTTTGTGTAATCCCTTCATGTGGACTGTGACCTGGACTCAAATATAGTCCAAGTGATGGGTTGTCACTTCTAAGATTAGGTTGTTAAAAAGACTGATTTCCATGCTGGGGACTCTCTTTTGCATCTGTCACTTTACAGATATCAACTGCAGCATGGCCAGTGGAGAAACATACATGACAATTGTCGCGAGCTGCGACGTCAGGATCCTGCCAGCAGGTCCTAAAGCTGAAAGGACGAGGACAGAGAGACGAGAGGCACCTTTCTTCTCATGTTCCTTGCTTGGTTGCTTGCTTTATTACAGAACCTCTTCCTTTTATACTCCCCAGCTGCATGGGAGGGAGGGCTGCACGGGAGCGAGAGTACCGCCCACACATTCCAGAGGGAAACAGTAACAACCATTATGGGTTACATCTGCTACCAGCTGAACTCGCCCGTGGCTATGGGCGAGAGCACGTCCGTGCCAGCGAGGTGACTCAAAGTTCAATCATGGCTAGGCCTGTGTCAAGGTTCACCATAATGGCTCGCCATAGACAATAACATGAAGCCTGCCAATAGCCATAGGCATGAGCCTGGAAGTGAGTCCTCTTTAGTCAAACCTTGAGAGGACCGCAGACCCGGTCAATATGCATGTGAAGCCTCATGAGAGACCTTGAGCCAGAATCACCTTATTGATGAGACCACTACTGAATTTTTGACCCATAGAAACTGTGACGTAGCAAAGGTTTGTCGGTGTCGACTACTAAGTTTTGGAGTGCAAGTCCTTTGTTATACAGTAGCAGATAACTAATGTACTTGGGAATGAGCGGCTGGGATTAGGAAAGAAGATGGAGACACAGGAGCCTGAAGTCACAGCTCCGTCCTCGCTGTAGAGGGAGAAAGAGGCAGAGGAGCCAGCAACACAGAGGAGACGAGGAGAGAAAGGGGAAAAGGGAAGGGAGAGCAGGAATAAATAACTGGTGAGATGCTGGGGCCCAGCAGGAGAGACCAAACCATCAAAAAAGGGAGGCCGGGCTTTAGCCTGGGAAGGCTAATGATTTTGCACTCTCAAACTGGTGTTCTTTGGCATTTTGGGGATGTTTTAGAGGCCTCTGAGTATCATGGTATGGCTTCAACATACCTACATGGATTCATTAGTTTTGGTTCCCAACTTGGATCCCATAGTCAGCAAAACAAAAGCCCTTTAGCTAAAGAGACCAATCCTCCCAGGAAGACAGCTGGAAACCATTTGTTGTTACTCAAGCGTGCCCCTTGGGGAGATCTCACAGCCCCTCTCCAAGCAACTTATCGGAGTTTGCTTTCCAGCCGCACACAGTGCTGTCCCTGGGAGGACTTCTGGTAAACACAATTTTCTTCTTCTTGGTACATTTCCGGGGATGTTTTAGAGTCCGGTATAGGCTGGAGCCCAGGGCAACTGCCTGGCTGTCCTGCCAATTAATCAAGTCTAGGAGGGAGCACGGGGAGAAGCCGTTGCATTGGCTCTTACGAGGTTCCTAATAACCTTGGGCAGCCGGCTCCTGTGGAAGTCACGGGAGATGCTAGATTAAGCAAAGAGCGAACGTGTGCTGAGGGTGTGGAATCAGAGAGTGTGAAAAGAGCATGGCACTTTTGAGAAGTTTGATGGATTGCGGCGAGAGCGGGGTGAAAGGAAATGGCTTTCATTTGTTTTTAATCATAGCGAAGATCTGAAAATGTTGCTAAGCAGAGAAAGAATCCACTAGACAGGGAGTATTCGACCAGCTAAGAGAGAAAAAGCAACTGGGGGTGGGGCAGAAGGTCGAAGAGGAGTGAGTGGGCAGGGCCTAGAGTGATAGAGAGCTCGAGCTTCGGGATTGGACACAGCAGGATCTGAGTTCTGGCTCTGCCTTTTTCTAGCTGGGTATTCCGGGGCTAGTCGTTTACCCTTTCTGGACCTGCATTTTCTCAAGTCTAGACTGGAATAACAATGCTTATCTCATAGAGTTATTGTAAAGCCTGTGTAAGAAAATCTTTGTAATTAGCAGTGTACCTGGTACTTGGTAATACTTATGAAATGCTGCTAAAACTTTTAAAAAATTAGAAGTGAGGCTAGAGAAAGATCCGGCAACATTTCAAAATGGAGCAGAGGGTCAGTGCTTGGGGAGTTTTTACTCCTGGGAAGTTTAAGAATTTTTTGGCCAGTGAAATTTGAGCGAAATTCTTCTGGGTGTAGAAGCTTCTGGCAAAGATTTTTCTCCTTTGTAAACATGAGGATTCAGAAGATGAAGTTCCGGTTTGAATGACTTTGGGTGCCATTCTGTGAGTTGTGATCTGGGGAGCTACGGTAGCTGTTTTGCCACCCTGAGGGCAATCAAGCCTGAAAATAAAGGCCAAGAGGAAGATGGTGGGTTCGAAAAACAGGTAAATGTCCTTTATGCCATTGTTGAGGTACTGAGCAAACTAAAGTTCCTTATTGTGTGAGCCACTTTAAAGTATGTATCCTGCTAATTTCAGTCAAATGCATTGTAGCTCATGACGTGTCCCTTGAGGGAGATCCAGCGTTGGCAAAAGTAAGGAGACTCGAGGGAGCTTGCTGAGGAAATGGTATGGGGTCTTCCCGCAGGAGCACGGAAAGTAGGAAAGAGAATTCTTAGAGGATCATCAGACATACAGGGAGAGGTGGAAGCAAGAAGTGGCTCAGCACAGAGGACATTTATTTAGAGGAGAGCTTGGACCTGTCCTCCATTGACCTAAGCAGTCTGTTCTTTTTTTTTTTTTTTAATTTTATTGAGTTTATTGGTACATTTTAGGGATACAGTACAGTTACATTCATTGTTGGGATCATGTACCTCTACATGGCAAGTCTTGATTCTCATTTTTTCCCTTGACCTCTGCCCTCCCTTCACCCCCTCCTCCCCTCCCCATCTACAAACGCTTTATTTTCATCTTTTCATTCTCTCACATTTTTTTCTTTTCCCTTTTTGTTCTTCCCCTACGCATCACACCTTCCCTACACCTTTAGCTCCTTTCTTCAAATTTCTAAATGTCAGTAATCTTATTAGAATCTTATGCATTGTTGCAGAATATTCACACCAGGGAAACTATTTGGTGTTTACACATGTGTGACTTATTTATTTCACTTAGGAGTATATCTTCAATATGTATCCATTTTCCTATGAATGAATCTATTCTCTTGCTCTTTACGGCTGAGTAATATTCCATTTTATAGAAAAACCACATCTTCTTTATCCAGTTTCCAACGGATGGGCAAATAGGTTGTTTCCAAGATTTAGCTATTACAAACTGTGCCGCTATAAACATGGGTGCACATACTTCTCTGTGATATGATTCTTTTAGTTCTCTTGGAAAGATACCCAACAGAGGGATGGCTGGGTCAAATGGAACCTCCAGTCCAAGCTCTTTGAGGTATCTCCATATTGATTTCCATAGTGGTTGCACTAGTCTGCACTCCCACCAACAATGGAGGAGGGTTCCTTTCCCCCCACAACCCCGCCAACATTTGTTATTGTGTGATTTCTTGATAGCAGCCATTCTTTGTGGGGTGAGGTGGAATCTCAGTGTTGTTTTCATCTGCATCTCTCGAATGACCAGTGATGTGGAACATTTTTTCATATATTTTCTTGCTGCTTTTACTTCTTTGTCTGAGAAATGTCTGTTCATTTCGGATGCCCATTTTTGAATCGGGTCTTTATATTTGGGGGGCTAAGCAGTCTGTTCTTGCAAGGTCCCAAAACACCTTGGTGCTGAAGTCTGAAGTAAGAAGCAGGAAATAGTGAATGATAAGGGCAGAGATACTGGCAGGGCACCAGCCATGAGGTCTTTGAACCCTGTGCTCGATGGATGTCTTCAGGGCAGTGGGGGCCACTGAAAAATTTGAGCATTAGGCACTTCAGGGGCATTAAGAGTAAGAGTGATGACAGGGCTAAGACTGACCCTCTGCTACTTTTGTATTGTCTGTTCCTAAATGGGAGCCGTATTCCTTGCTCTTCCTTTGGAATGAAAGCTCCACTCATCCTAGATGAATGAGCTCCTTATTCCTCTCGTTCTGTCTAGGTCACACACGCCAGGATAGATGAGGGTCTTGGTTTTATTATTGAGGACAGACCAGAGCATGTGTTAATCTTCAGCAGTGTGATATTTCTCATGTACTTTCATTTAGCAGCCTTGTCTCTTATTAAATCTAATTAGTTTCTCTGCTGCTAAGAGATGGAGGAGGGCACCCTCAAAACGAAAATGTGTAGTGTGAGTCAGAATTAGTCCAGGACCTTGTCCAGAGATTTCCTGCCACCCCCTTCAGAGGTTCTTAGTGCTCAGACTCCAGCTGTGCCCTTCCCTATTGTCAGTCCTCTGAAGGGCTACAGACCTTTTAGAAGTTGAAGGATATCCGATTGCATACAGTGCCCTCATTTTACAGTTGAGGAAACTGAGTCCAGGGAGGAATAATAATTGCTTGGCGTTATGCGGCCAACCAGGGACAGAGGCAGAAGCAGAGCACTGGTCTTCTGACTGCCCATCTGCCACCTTTGTGATTATATCAAGACCAACACCAGCCGTACTCAGGTTCAGATTACTCGAGGCTTCAGCAGGAGAAGCACAAGTTGGAAGCCAGCCTGAGCAGCTTAGTGAGACTCAGTCACAAAATAAAAAATTTAAAAAGAGGCTAGTGTGTAGCTCCGTGGCAGAGCACTTGCCTACCAAATGTGAGACCTTGGGTTCAATCCCCAGTACTATAAGAAAACAGAAGGGCAAAAAAGAACACCAGTTGTAGACTTTTGAATGCCATCAATGCATAAAAATATTCACTAATTTTCCACTTTAAAAATATCTCTCCCCACCCCTCTTTTCAGTGAACACTGGTCTATTGCTGTTTCAGATAACCCCTCCCTCATTTTTGCAATGGTGTAAACATGCAATAGTGTTAAGGAAATCCAATGCAAAATGGTTGCAAGTCTTGGAGAAGATGTGAGGTTTCGTGATGAGGATGCCAGTGATGCTGGGGAATTCCCTGAATCTTGTGCAGAGCCGTTGACCACTGAACAGCCCTGACGGAGTTAGGCAATTAGGGAATAGAAAAGTCCACAAGGCTGACCTTACAGTGAGAATAACCCGGCATGAAAAGAGAGTCCTGGGAGAATTGAAGAAGCTCTTAATGAACTTGCTATAAAAGTTAAATATGAGGTGAGGCATCTCTGCAATATGTTGGGATATAATTTCATTTAAAGAATTATGCTCTGTCCCAAATAAATCAGTGATCCATTCTTGGGCTGAAGACTCAGAGCATAGAATTATAGCAACTTAATTATAACTTGAGCTTGTTTTAATATGAGACATAAACACATTTTCATAATTTTCAACTTGATTTTCAAGATAAAACTCCAATTAAACCTTTCTTCCTGTCATTTTTTATCAGATAAGATTTTACTTAGCTGAAAGTAGCATAAATCTAAGGGTGGTGATTTAATTTTTTTTAGTATAATGAATTTAAGGGGAAATGGTTGGTTTCTAGATGTGTACATTGGCTCAGTAATTCCTGAATTGTGCTTTTAGTCTTGTAATTTCCCTCAAGGTTTCAAGATGGCTGCTGTGGTTCCAGCCTTTATATCTACACTCAATTCAAGAAGGGAATGGGACAAAACTGCTAGTCTTGTCTGATATTTCAGATTTTTAAAAATTTATCATTTAACAGATAAGTAAAAATTGTGCATATTTGTATCTATTAACATATGTTTTGACACATGTACACATTGTGGAATAGGTAAGTCAAGCTATTTAACATATAGATTACCTTACATATCTCACTTTTTGTAGTGAGAACACTCAAAAGTAACTTTTGAAGGCAAATTTCAAATATACAATATAACAAAATATTGTTATTAAGTACCGTCACTATAATTTACAACACCTGACTTTTTTACACCAGAAAATCAGACTTTTTCAGAAGCACTTTTGTAAATGTCTGATTATATCTCATAGTGCCTATTTCTTCTACCATAAGAGAATCTAGAAATTGAGTATTTAATATTCCAGCCTTCAAACTGTGGGAGGTGGCAAGGAAAAAAGAAATTATGAATGACCAGTAAAGGAATTGCTTTTATCCATCTTGATTTGTCACAATCTTAGAAATCTTTACATTAATTTTCTTTCTTTATGGAGGGAGAGGGTACTAAGGATTGAGCTTAAGGCCTTCACACTGAGCAATATCCCAGCCCTTTTTAAAATTTTTAATTTTGATACACTATCTTACTAAATTGTTCAGGTGCCCAGCCTGGGCTTGAACTTGCTATCCTCCTGCCTAAGGCACCCTAACCCCCAGTACTGGGATTATGTGCCTGATACCACAAGTGGGCTTAATTTCTGTGATAAGACTCACCTGTGCTGGACGTGATGCTGCATACTTAGAATTCCATCACTTGAGGGGCTGAGGCAGTAGAATCACTGTGAGTTTGAGGCCAGCCTAGGCTGCACAGAGAGACCCTGTCTCAAAATACAAACAAACAAACAATTCACTTGTCCCTGGAAATTTATCTGCAACACCCAAGAAACTCCTACAGATGAGATTTTAGATTATCTTCAGCAGGGTTGACACTGAAATGGAAGTTGCTTTGGGAGACATCAGCTTGACACATTTCTGGCTTTTATTAAAAAAATCCTTTTGGTTTTTAGAAGCAGCAACAACCACAATATGGACACAGCTTAATTTCCACACATAGTATTTCATGTGATTCTTGAAACAATCAGGTGTGTGACAGATTGAAGTCTGTGAAGGGACGTTGTGATTCACAACCGAGAGTTGGTAGGATGAAGTAATTTGTCCCAGCCGAATTCTGGTCTTACTCCAGGTGTCTTTCTTCTTGCACATGTGGTGAGACATATCAGGGTTTCCCAAAGCATGTCCCATAGAAATATAAAGTTAAGACATTACAAAAACTATGAGATTACGACCCTTTGGTGGAAACACTTCGACAAAGGCTTCTGTGATATTCCTCTGTGATTTGTCAAGAGAGGGCCAGACTCTGTGTGCTTCCCACAAGTGCTTGCTACAGAAACTTTTAAAACCACAACATCCGGTGGGACCATCTGTCATAGTAACTTTCTGTCCCTGGGACACAATCCCAGCCCCTCAAAACATAAAGGAAGAGGAGTTTATTTTGGCTCATGGCTTTTAGAAGGTTCAGTCCATAAGCAGCCAGCTAGCTCCACAGCAGAAGCAGCAGCATGGAAAGGCAGGGTGGAAGGAAGCTTCTCACTCCTGGTGGCCAGAAAGCAGAAAGAAGGGAGGAGCAGGGAGTGAGTGGTACCCTTCTGAGTGACACCCCACTGACCACCTCTTCTGGCCGGCCTCCATCTCCTGCCAGCACATTCAGCTCTGATGTGTACAATGCCCTGCGATCCAGTCACTTTCCAAAAGCCCAGCCTCTGAACACATGAGCCTTTTGGGGGAAGCCATATTCACTCATTTGTTCATCAAACAAATAATTGTCGGACTCTGGCCATGTGGCCGACATTTTTTTTTTAGATCTTGGGAAATACTGCCCATCAAGATAGACCTTGTCCCTGTCCTCACCTTAGCTACCGGTGTGGTACACAGACCACTTCTTCAGATAAACTAGGGAAAGCTGGGATATTTAGTTGGGTTCTTCTGGCCTCAGGGAGGTGGGAGCCCAAGGACAGACAGTGAGCAGATCCTACTACTGGCTTTGCATGATGCTTCAGGCCATAATGATTTGCCACGTCTGTTTGTTGCCTTTGCAGGTCCAAAAGGACACGTTCTCCTCCTCTCCTGTCCCACATATCAGTACAAATAGGTGTCCTGAGAGAGGGGAATGTCCTAGGAAGAAGAGTTAATAGTAGGGAGAGTGGTGAGCTGAGGAGTTGCTGGTAGGTCTGCTTTATCTCACAAGCTTTATGCCCATGAAGGCCGATTCTCCAAGATTCTCAGTTCTCCACTTCTACCCATTGCTCTGTTGTGAGCTCTACTGCTTTCCTTTTCTCTCTTATTGCTTTGAGTTGCTTGCTCCCTCTGATGCCTGCTGGCTTCTCCGTTTTCAATCTATCGCTAGAGTGAGCGACCAGCTATAAAATATTAAATTCTAGTAAATATTAATGCCACTATCATGATCACATTAATTCAGCTTTGTCTCTTGGGTCAGGCTAGTGCTAACGTCTGGGGCTACCATGCTTACCCATTACTGCCAAGGCCGTCACCCCTACCACTGCGATTGCCAGTACTGCTGCAGTCACCATCACTCACAAGTTTATAAGTTCTTCTTGCGACTAAGAAAACATCCCTTTGCATCCTTCAGGGACTTCTCATTGTTTGTTTTCTTCACCCATGATTTCTTAGAGCACAGACAGTAAACCCAGTAGGGTCATTAAATTTTAAAGAGCTGTTGCTGAAGGGGGCATCCTGAGACACCCCAAGGCAAATTTGAATCTGGATGGTGAAATCTATCATTCTCTGTGCTTCGCTCTTATTATTTCATTCCTTCTCACTATATATGGTCAATATAACAACAATAGTGATGCAATAAATTAATAAATCTGTGAAATATTTACCTCATTGTTGACAGAAGTTGCTGTATTTCTAGCTGTTTTGATTACTAGAAGTTGAAACTCTGCTGGACTGGGTTTTTTAGGTGCAAAGTGAGTAGGACCTATTGTTCAGTGCATGAATACTACAGGAGTAGTTTTGTATTGATGAAGGTTTTCTCCCCCTTTATGCCTTGTTATACAAACCTTGGTGACTTATGGGGAAGAGTTGGATTGATTTCAGTAAGAACTACAGAGATTCCTGGGAGAAAAAAGATTGAAGTCCTAGCCTCTACTCTTTACAGTTTAGTATTATTAGAACATCTTTGTTGGAATGGAGAAGGCTTGGCCGATATCAGCGGATTGGTTCCTGGAGACTCTCAGGGTAGACTTGTTAGTGGGCAGGAAGCAGGAATGTTGAGTTGACTCGGGCACAGTATCAGGCCCCAGATCTTCTAGGCAACATCACAGTGCCTAGGTGAGGCTGAAATGCCTTCTGACCTAGGTATCTTGGCACTGTAACTGTGGAATTATTGCTCTACATTTGTGTGTATGTGTTAGTCATTTTGTGATGTATAATCTTCAACTGTGTCTACAAAAGTGTCCTTGAACATGTATCTATGTGTACAAATGTCTCCATAACTCTAGAAATGGGCACGCTAGGTCAAAAGGTATACTAGGTAGGATAGGTTGGATATAATACAGTAACAAACAACTCTAGACTATTAATGCAGCTAAGGCTTATTTGTGCCAATGGCTTTTCAGTCTGGACCAAGACTAGTGGAAGTGCCACCATTCTAAACATTACTAGTCACTGTAGAAGAAGGAAAGAGTCCTCTGTTCATTATGCTGGCAATTCAGGGCCCTGACTTGGACATACGCTTGTCATTTCCTTTGACAGTGCATAGGCCAGAACCAGTTGCATGGACAAAAACTAGGAGCTTGTGAAGTTCAGTTCTACCATGTGTCTGGAATGCTTACAGCCAGAAATACTTCATGAACAACATTTATAACTATTTCAAAGAGTGTGGATATGTTACAGGCTTCTAATACATATTGCTAAATTATCTTTCAGTATGCTGTACTGGTTTACACTGTTGCCTGTCACATTGTCAAGTATTTTTTTAATAAGCATGTCATGCTTCATTGCATGGATTTATCACAAATTACTTATCGAATCACGTGCCAATGAACATTTTCAGTTTTTTCTGTTATCGCGATGTGATAAATGTTATTGTAACACACATATATTTTTAAACTTTAATTTTATTGGTACATGCTTGTAGAACATGATTACATTCCTCGTGGGGATTGGTATATGTATAGAACACTTAATTCTTTTTTCCATCCTCTTCCCCTCCTGCCCCCTTTCTTCTCTTTGTCCCCTTCCCTTTTGAAAAAAAAAAGGTTTATATCCCTATTTCCTATTATCTGTCTTTAATTTTGCTTTTTGTTTGAATTTGTGGTTTATCATATAAGAGAAACCATGTGATATTTAACCTTATATATCTGATTTATTTCATTTAACATTGTGATCTCAGGGTGCATTCATTCCCTTACAAATGACTCAAGTTTATCCCTATTTATGGCAGAGTAGTACCCCATTGTGTATAAATGCCATATTTTTTTCACTGAGTTTATTGGTACCTCTTAAGTATACAGTACAGTTACATTTCTCATTGGGATCTTGTACCTTTATATGATAGATCTTGGCTCTCATTTCTCCCCATACCCCTGCTCTCCCTTCACCCCCCACTCCCCTATTTACAAAGACTGTTTCCATTTTTTTCCTTTTCTCATATTTTTTTCTTTTCCCTTCTTTCCTTTCCCTACCTTTTCCACTTTCCCCTACACCTTTAGCCCTTTTCTTTCTATTTCATGTTTTCAGTTATACAATTTAGATCTTATTTGCACTTTTAGTTTTGCATATCAGAGATACAATTCAGTATTTACACATGTGTGTCTTATTTATTTCACTTAAGAGTATGGCCTCGATATGCACCCATTTTCCTATGAATGACTCTAGTTTCTCCTGATTTATGGCTGAGTAGTACTCAGTTTTATAGAAAACCACATATTCTTTATCCAGTCTCCAACTGATGGGCAAATGGGCTGTTTCCAAGTTTTAGCTATTGCAAATTGTGCCACTATAAACATGGGTGCACATATATCACTGTGGTATGATTCTTTTAGTTTTTTTGGAGGGATTTTTTGGAAAGATACCCACTCAGCAGAGGGATGGCTGGGTCAAATGGAACCGCTAATCCTAGTTGTTTGGGGTATCTCTGTATTGATTTCCAGGGAGGTTGCACCAGTCTGCACTCCCACCAACAATGGAGAAGGATTCCTTTCTCCCCACAACCCCGCCAACATTTGTTATTGGTTGATTTCTTGATAGCAGCCATTCTTTCTGGGGTGAGGTGGAATCTCAGTGTTGTTTTGATCTGCATCTCTCAGATGACCAGTGATGATGAACATTTTTTCATATGTTTATTTGCTGCTTTTATTTCTTTGAGAAATGTCTTCATTTCAGATGCCCATTTTTGAGTTGGGTCTTTATATTTGGGGGCCCTGATTTTTTTTAGTTTTTTATATATTCTAGATAATACTCCTTTGTCTGAGGAACAACTGGTAAAAGTTTTTTCCCACATTGTAGGTTGTCTTTTAACTCTGTTGGTGGTTTCTCTTGCAGGGCAGAAGCTTTTTAATAAGATGAGATCCTAGTTGTTGATTCTTTGTGCTAGTTCCCATGCTACTGAGGATATTTTCATAAAGTCTTTTCCTACACCAATGTCTTCCAGAGTTCTGCCTAACTTATTTTCCAGCAAGTTTAGTGTGTATTTTTAAATATTTAGATATTTAATCCCCTTGGAATCTGTTTTAGTGCATGGTGAAAGATAAGGGTCTAGTTTTAATCTTTGGTAAGTTGAAATCCAGTTTTCCAACACCATTTATTAAAGAGACTATCTTTCCTCTAGTGAGCATGGTTGGCTTCTTTGTCAAAGATGAGGTAGCTGAGGGCTGAGGATTTAGCTCAGTGGTTCCGGAGCTTGCCTTGCAAGCACAAGGACCTGTGTTCAATCCCCAGTACCACACACACACACACACACACACACACACACACACACACACACACACACACACAAAATGAGGTAGCTGAGTACTTTGCCAATACCATGCTACTTTTATCACAGTGGCTTTGTAGTATACTTTCAAGTTGGGGATTGTGATATCCCCTGCCAGGTCTCTATTGCCTAGAAATTGCTTTTGTTATTCTGGGTCTCTTCTGGTTCCAAATGAATATTTGGGTTATTTTCTCTAGTTCTGTGAAATATGCTATTGGAATTTCAATTGGGCTTGCATTGAATCTCTATAGCAGTTTTGTAGTATGGCCATTTTCACTATGTTGATTCTTCCTATCCAGGAGCAGGAGATATCTTTCCATTTTCTTATGTCCTCTTCGATCTCTTTTTTCAGAGCAATGTTGTGTTTTCTTTACCCATTCATCTGTTGATGGACATACAGACTACCTGTAGGATTTAGCTCTTATGAGTTGTGTCCTGCTGCTATACATATGGGTATGCATCATTGTAATGTGATGTTTTAACTCTTTCAGGAAGATACCTTAAAAAATGGCTGGGTCGAATGGAAATTTAATCTTCTTTAGCATAACTCTGCAGAGACTAGACTGCTGAATAAAATTATACCAACACTCTTAAGGATTTTGATACATACTAACATATTGCCTTCTCAGAAATGTTGTACTTTTTTTTTTGACTCATATCATCAGAAATAACAGGGTCTTCCACCCCCAGGGCCTCATTTGGGGCCTGTTAGGAACTGGCTGCACAGCAGAAGATGAGCAGTAGGCAATTGAGCAAAGCTTCATCTGTATTTACAGCTTCTCCCCATCATTCACATTACTGTCTTAGCTCCACCAGCATTAGAGTCTCATAGGAGTGCAAATCCTACTGTGCACTGTGCATTGGAAGGATATAGGTTGTGTACCTCTTATGAGAATCTAATGTAATAATAATAGATATAAAGTGCACAATGTGATAATAGTGAAAATAAAGCACAATATATGTAATGTGCTTAAATTGCTCCCTCCCTGACCCATTCATGGAAATACTATATTGTCTTGCCTGAAAGTGGTTCTAGTGCCCAAAAGGTTGAGGATCATCACAATAGAAGAGTACCTGTTTCATTGATTTGCAAGAGTGTTAGTAACAGCTGGTCTAAGTTCCTTGACTCTAGATGTACCTGACCTTGAGTAGCCAGAGCTTGAGTTCAGACACATGGATTTAAATTAGGTGAATAAAAATGACAGAACCTGAGAATTTCTCTGTAAGAGGAGTTTCCAAGTTGAGCAGGCATTGAGTGTTCTAACTGGCTTTTTTCTTAGGGTATCTGCCAGTTAGGGTTACCTTGAAACCTTGTTTCAGATCAGCCCAGCTAATGCACAGAACTCACCAGATGATAGAAAAAACTAACGGGGCACTGGGTCAGCACACTGTATCAATAGACTGCTCGGTTTTCTCGGTGACAATGCTCAAGTCAGCCCCGCTCTGCTGATCACAGTGTAATTGGAGAGGGAAGCTGGCAAACGGAAGCCGTTAGTGGATTGACTGGAGAGAGGATGATGAAGGAGAGAGTGAGATCAAGGACTCGTGGATGCATTTGCTGACAGTGGGTTTTATAAGTTTGGGGAGAGAGAAAGACCTGCATGCATCAAGAGGGAGCAGGGTTTTGCTGATGACACAACAGTGAAAATATAGTGCGTGAACACAGGGGAGGCACACCCGGAAAGGGAGGCACTGCCTGAAGGGTGCGTGAGATACTCAAGATGAATTCGCAGTGTAATGTCGCTCTTTGTTTCTCTCTCAAATTCTTTGTATTTCCCCAATGATGATGTTTACTAAGAAGGGAAAAAGAAAAAGCATAGAAAATTTTAAGTGTATGCTAAATCCTGTTTTACTCGCTGTTCTCATCACAGGGGATAAAATATATGAAACTTGCAACTAAAAGGAGAGATTTATTTTGGCTCATGTTTTTTAGGGGTTTCAGACTATAGTCTGCTTGCCTCAAGGTAGGATGGCACGCCAGAGGGGCACGGCAGAGGAGAGCTGCTCGTAGTGTGGTGGACAGGAAGCAAGGACAGTCAAAGAAGGACATAGAGGGGGAGTTGTAACCTTCCAGGTCAGGCCCACAGTGAGCTGCCTTTTCCTACCAGGCCCCACCTCCCAACAGCAAGTAGCTGTAGTGCCTCTATAATAAAATTATAGGACCTCCCAAAGGTCCTGATTATGATTGCCGAGGCTTTGGGAGGGGCATCTAGCTATAAACCATAACAAATACTATAAAGCATTCACACTAAACTTTAGTGTAGTCATGCATGTACTTGTGTGTATGCATGAATATGCACACATATACATATATACATCCTTTTTACATATCTCTAGCCCTGTATTAATTATAATATTTTGGCTAATGACTTAAAAATAGGAGACACTTGTTAACAGTAGGGAGACTATATAATTTATCATCGAAACCAGGACATTTTTGTTCAGAACAGATGCTGCATTGGACACTTTGCTGGCGTGAATGTAAACTGGAACAATTCCAGTGAAACCAGGACGTATAGTCACCAGAATTATCCTACATTTTGACATATCTCTAGGCAAGGAAGACCCAAAGTTAATTCCTGGGCTCAAAGTTATTGGAAGTCTAAAAGTCTTGGTAGCTAGCCTCTGACCTTATTTTTTTTCCTTCTAGATCAGAGATGGCTGCAACAGCTCCAAGCATGTTATGCTTACTCAACAGCATTGACTTTGTAAGAGCCTGGGAGGCATTTCCTAGAAGCCCCCAGCAGACTTCCTGTCACACGCATTGGTCAGCACATGTTCTTGGTCACATGTTCTTGCTTCAACCAATCACTGATGAAATCAATGGGCTCACTATGATTGGTTTTGATGGGTCAAATTTCACTCCATTCAGGAGATAAGAAGGGTACAGCCTCACTTCAAACATTCAAATGTTTGGAGAGTGAATAAAATTTAGACTCTGATATTTATATTCAGTAGAAAGGACCTACCAGGTGCTGCCCATTCTGGCTAGTTCTCTCATCTGAAATCAGTCAAAAGGCAAACCAGGGAAGGAACCATATGTATTCGGTGGAATATGCAAACATTTTGCAAATGACCAAGGCCAAACAGTATCTGTGCACATCATGATTTAATTTTAGAAGAATTTTGTATCCTTTGTTGCCCTAGATCTTCATAAGAGCCCTGTTAAATTAGTACTATAGATATATTAGGGTTCCCATTTCTCAGCAGCAGCTGGGTCCAGAGGCTGAGATGCCAATGTTTATAGCCAATGGGGAATAAAATGGGTTCAGAGTGGTTCAGTAATTTGCTCTTGGTCCCAGAGCTACTGAATGTTAAAGGAAGGACTAGAACTTAGTTCTATCTGGCTTCAAAGTCCATTGTCATGCTGTACTCTGCTGATCTCCAAAGGCAAAATATTTTTTATGAGGCAAGTGAGTGGTAAGTATAGCCTGTAATGGGAAAACATCATTTATAATTGCACTAGCAAAATGAGATTGGTTGGAGTTATGGATCATACCTAAAAGATGAGCTTTTTCTCTCCCATATAAGTGGGATAGTAGAATAAGAGTCAGAGGATATTATTAAAAGGCCAATTTGAATATATTTTAATTTATTATTTTGTAAGGATTGAAGAAATTACAGAATGAGAGGAGAGGAGAAAACACTGCAGGACTTTAGTTTTTTTTGTGTGTGGTTCCGGTGATTGAACATGGGTTCTTGTGCTTGCGAGGCAGGCGGTGGAATCACTGAGCTCTAAATCCCTGGCTCCAGGCTTTAGTATTTTTGAAATGATTGTAAATATATTTAAATGACACTGTGGTTACTTTTTGTACATTTCCTAACCACTTGCCGTACATTGGAGGGTGCCAAAAGGCCTTGTTGAGAACTGGTGCTCTACAGGTTACCAGTAGGTGAGGTGGAAGAGAGTGGGAGAAGTTGAGAAAAACCTTAATTTCTTCAAAAATAGCCCCGTCTTTTGTGTGTGAGACCCACAGTCAACTGCCACCCACGGTCTCTCTTCCTTTCCTTCCACGCCTCACCTCCTTCCCATTTCTCTTCTCCCAATTAAGCCTGCTTGAGACTTATTTCTAAAAAGAGGCTGTATGTGAGTGCTTCCTAATGATTTCATTTTCAGCATGTCATGAGTCAGGAGGCAGCTGGGAGCAGAGCAGCTTGGTATGAGCAGTCCTGGCTAATTAGATTTCCGGCTGCCTTCTTCCCCTACCCACTGCCCTGTCATGCCCTCTATTGGTTTGCATTCCACTGGCTGTCTTGGTTAATTTGAAGATCTCACACAGAACTGTGCCATCTTCCTTCTACATTTATTGAAGGTTTCTCTGCTGGAGCCAATAATGTGAGGCATAATTAGCAAAGTCTTCATTCTCTGGGGTATCTCTTCAATAGGTGATCTTGTAGTGGTCTGGGAAAGTGGACGGCCACAATTCAAGGGACATTTGTTAATAGGGGAGGGCAGTTTTGGCTGACAAGATGACTGGAGAAAGAGTGTTAGAATCTTTTTGAGGGAGCTCAAAATGCTACATTCCTCACAAAGTCAATTGTACACAACAAGGGATAGCCATGCTCAGTCTGGAAAAAAATCCATTGAAGACTATTGCTAATGACAGAGAGCAGAAAGGACCTTTAGCTTCAACTACTTCCCTTTGAGCCATTTCTGAGTTAGGCAAGGAGGTAGGAAGAAGGATTCTATCTATCCTTTGAAGATGTTTTGGGTGCTCCTGTCCCATTCTATTTATGTTTTATCTCTGGGATCCCAGGACCTAGCAGGTTCATGATAGATGCTCAATCATTGCATGTTGACTTGAGTAGCTCATGCCATTTCTAACCATAGAATGGTTCCTGGCTGCAATAAAATTTTAGTTTCACATCCGTTATATTATCAGGATTCAACGAGGCAAGTAGAAATCAAAGTATGTATTTCAGCAGAGAGAATTTAATACAATGAATTGTACAGACAGGATATAGTGGGTGGAAAACCAAAAACAGAACAATGAGATAACCCCGATATAATAATTGCGAGAAGCGATTGTGCCCCTAAAACTGAGCGAACAGAGGGAAGAGAAAAACCTAAATGGCTTAGACCTCTGATAAGGTAACACCTTTAGTTTGTACCAGTACCTGTGCAAAGGCACGGGTGGGCTGATTCTTAGAATACCGAAAGCAACTGGAGGCTTCAGTCACTTGCTGAAGTAGAGTGTGTGTGTGTGTGTGTGTGTGTGTGTGTGGAGGGGGGAACAGGTGAGTCTGAGGTCAGGTGGTGGGATTTGGGAGACACTGGTTAGTTGGAGGGGTTGCTTTAAGTTTCAGAATGAAAACAGGAAGAAGGAGCAAGAGCCTTCTCCCTCTTCCCATGTTCATTTCTCCCTAATGTTGGCAGAACCAAAAAAGAAATCCAGCAGTCAAAGGAGAAATGTCATTTGCAGATGTGGCACCTCTGGCATAAAGCAGAATACTGAAGGTGACACTTAGAGCTGAGAGATGAGAGTTGAACAGTTGCAAAACTACTGGGTACCAGATTTTATGTGAGGTCTTGAGAACCCAGAGGTGAGTGTAGGCTCTCAGAGCTCTGTACCCAGTGCTTACAGATTGGGATATGATTGAATAATTACAAACATGGTTAATATTTATTTTAATGCAGGTGCAAGGGGACACAGTGAGACCTCACCAAAGAGTGACATGAACTTGTTTGCAGTTTTAGAGGCTTTTCTCAAGGAAGAGATATTTAAGTCTCAGCTGGGAGTGTAAGGAGGAAGGCTTAGTAAAGAGTTGGGGAGGGGCGTAAGGAAAGGAGAACACAAAGTCTATCATTGTGGGGGCTGAAAAGGAGCAGAACATCAGGCGGAACATGTGAGCGGAGAATGATGTGAAGGGAACCTTCCCCTTGGCCACAGGGCTGCAGTTCTGCTTCCTCTGAGAGGTCTCCCTTTCAACTCCAGGACAGACACTGAGTCCTTCCCCGCTGAACTCAATCTAGACCTCGTCTGGTACTTAGTTCTGTATGAATCCCGTGGGTTGCTTCCTTCTCCTGCTCTGTGGTCCTCTTGTTGATAAATAACCTTCTGTGTGTTTTCATTCCTCTCAACTTGCCTTCTTTTTGCTAAACTTGGAGTGGCAACTCAGTAGATGATTGATTTAACCTCACCTGTGGTAAAAATTGCAAACCGAACTATCCTGGATACATCATTTCTTATCTCTCAAATTGAAAGATATGTAGAAAATGATAGCACCCGGTGAGAATACAAACGCAAAGAAGAAAACTCTACAGTGATGTGTGAGGGTAAATTTACACAAACCTTAGAGATGGGAATTTGAGAAGACAAATCAAAAAGCCTTATACTTGTGTATAAGCCTCTAGTACTACTATTTAACTTGTAGGAATTTATCTTAAAGAAGTTACAATCAGGCTTCCAGATCTGTGGGTTTCACATTGGCAGGTTTAACCAACCATGGATTGAAAATATTTTAACAATGGGATGTGTATTGAACGTGTAAACACCCTTGTTATTATTCCCTAAACAATACAGTATAACAGCTATTTACCTAGTGTTTGTATTGTAATAGGTATTATAAGTCATCTAGAGATGAGTTAAAGTATAGGAGAGGGTTGTGTAGGGGGCAGGCAAAGGCTGCACCATTTTAATATAAGGAACTTGAGTATCCATGGAGTCTGAAATCCACGAGACATCCTGGAACTATCTGTAGATATCTATGAAGGATTATTGCATCACATATGTCCTCAGAGAGATGGCTATGAAGATGTCCATTGTAGCATTTTTATAATACTGAACTACCTACTTGTTTAGCTATCTCTAAATTAACTGTGGCATACACATTTTTGTTGCAGCCTTCCAAGATAAGTTTAGTGATTTCCCCCAGAAACTCAGACAGACCTGAATCCAAAATGCTGATTCCTGAATTCATCAGCTTTTCTTCTTTGGAAAAGTCATCGAATATTTTGGGGCCTTGATTCTGTTATAGAAAAGGGGAGAAGTCTGTTTTCCTTAGGTGAGTTGTTATGGGGAGGAACGTGATAACATTGGTGAGGGGTGAGGCTTCTACCTTTGCGGATTTCTTTGGACCTTGAGACATTCAAGTTCACCTGGTATCTTTGCTTCTGTGTACACTAGGTCTTTGCTGCCGCTATCCTAAGGGAATAAAGGACCACAGTGACATATGTAGCTTTGGAAGTCCAGAAGGCTGAGGGAACAAGAGTTTAGGAAAATCTTCTAGGGCATTGTTTATCCTTCAGAGGCGTTAAACTCCAGACTGAAGGAAGGAAGGAGAGCTAAACACTTATATGCATATGGGTCCCAGACGGTGCCACCCTCTTAAGGTAAAGCTCTGGAGGGGTGTTAGGGAGAAGGACCCCACTTTTAGTTTTGGAATCCGTGGGGTTTCACCATCCTGGTGAAGCCTGGATATTTGGATTCAAATCTCAGTTCCATCGTGTGAGGACTGTGTCTATTAGTCAGGGTTTTCCAGAGATGCAGACTCAGTGGTATATAGATATAGGTGAATAAAAGGGAATTTATAACAGAAATTGATTCGCAGATCTATAGAAGCTGAGAAGGTCCATGAAGTGCCTTTTATAAGCTGGAGAACCAGGAGAGTTGATGTATAAGCCACTGTGGGTCCCATTACCTGAGAATCTAAAGTTCTGTTGTGTAAGAGCAGGATGAGATGGGTGCCTCGGATCAACTAGGGAAAACAAATTTGTCCTTTATCTTCTTTTCAGTTTTACTTGGGCCATCAATGTATTGGATGGTCCCTATCCTTGTTGAAGAGAGTAGCTATCTTTTTACTTAGTCTACTGTTCCAAATGTTAATCTCAAGCAGAAATAACCTAAGTGTTCATTACTGAATGAATAGATAAAGAAAATACGGTATGCACACACCATGTAATGCTGTTCACCCATAGAAAGAACGAAATACTGTTATTTGTGGATGAAACTGGAGGTCATTATGTTAGGTAAAGTGAGCCAGGTACGGAAAGACAAGTATCACATGATCTCACTCATATGTAGAATCTAAAAAGTTGATCTCATAGGATTTGAGAATAGAATGGATGTTACCAGAGGCCACGGAGAGCAAGGGGATGGGGAATAGGATATGATGGGGAAAGATTGATGAATGGGTACTGTATTAGTCATCTTTCCCATCACGGAGACACAATAGCCAACATCCTTTCAATTTCATTAAAGAGTTTGAGGAGTAGTGGCATTAAATCTTCTCTTCCTTATAGAATTCAGCGGTGAATCTGTCAGGACCTGGGCTTTTCTTTGTTGATAGGTTTTTTAATGACCTCTTCAATTTCATTTACCATTATTGGGTTATTTAGAATTTTTATATCTTCTTGATTCAGCTTTGGCACCTTCATATGTATCTAGGAATCTGTCCATTTCTTCTGTTTTCCATCTTATTAGAATAAAGTTTCTCAAAATAGGTGTTGATGATCTTCTGCAGGATCCATTGTGATTTCAGCCTTTTCATTCTTAATTGCACAGATTTGAGTTTTTTCTTTCCTCCTTTTTTTTTTTTTTTTTTTTTTTTTTTT
>NW_022900924.1:11150654-11198584 GCF_012274545.1 Fukomys damarensis | reverse complement strand
TTTTTTTTTTTCTCCTTTTTTTTTTTTTTTTTTTTTTTTTTTTTTTGGTGGAGTACTGGGGATTGAACTTGGGTCCTTGCACTTGCAAGGCAGATGGCAGAACCGCTGAGCTAAATCCCTGGCCCTTCTTTCCTTCTTTTGATAAGGTTGGCTAAGGGTTTATCAATTTTATTTAATCTTTCCAAGAACTAACTCTTTGA
This sequence comes from Fukomys damarensis, assembly GCF_012274545.1. NCBI lineage: Eukaryota > Metazoa > Chordata > Mammalia > Rodentia > Bathyergidae > Fukomys > Fukomys damarensis. The sequence continues at coordinate 11,198,384 of NW_022900924.1, read as the reverse complement.
TTCATTAATTCTTTGTATTATTTTATTAGTCTCAATTGCATTAATTTCTATTTTAAATTTTATAATTTCCTCCATTGTATGAATTTTGACTTGTTTGTTTTCTAGAAGTTTGAGGTTCAACATTCGTTTTTTTTATTTGAGCTCACTCTGTTTTCCTGATGTGTGTGTGTTCACTGCTAAAAATTTCCTTCATAGTGCCGATTTCATTGTGTCCTATAAGTCCTAGAATAGAAGAAAGTATTGCCCTAGTACCAAAGCCAGAGAAGGATCCAACCAAAATAGAGAACTACAGGCCAATCTCCCTAATGAATATAGATGCAAAAATCCTCAATAAGATACTGGCAAACAGAGTGCAGCAAATTATCAAGAAGATTATACATCATGACAAAGAAGGAGTCATCCCAGGGATGCAGGGATGGTTCAACTCAAGCAAATCAATAAATATGATGCACCATATTGACACAGCCAAGGACAAAAATCACACCGTCATCTCAATAGATGCAGAAAACGCGTGTGACAAAGTCCAGCAATCATTCATGATAAAAACCCTACGGAAAATTAGAACAGACAGATGATCTTTATCTTAATCGGATAAAAGCCATCTATGCAAACCATCAGCGAATATTATACTAAATGGTAAAAAACTAAAAGCTTTCACTGTAAAACAGGAACAAGACAAAGATGTCCACTATCACCACTCCTGTTCAGTATAGTTCTGGAAACATTAGCCAGAGCAATGAGATAAGAGAAGGAAATAAAAGGAATAAAGATAGGAAAGGAAGAAGTTAAACTACCATTATTAGCATGTGACATGATATTCTATATAGAAGACTCCAAAAACCCCCAAAAGGCTTCTAGATTTAATAACCAAATTCAGTACTGTAGCTAGATACAAAGTCAGCACTCAAAAAATCAGTAGCCTTCTTTTACGTGAATAACAAACTCACTGAGAGAGAAATTAGAGAAACGACACCTTTCTCAATAGTATAAAAAAATGAAATACCTAGGAATCAATCTATTGAAGGAAGTAAAAGAGCTTTAGACTGAAAACTACAGTACTCTGAAAAAGGAGATTGAAGAGGGTATCAGAAAATGAAAAGAGATTCCTTGCTCTTAGTAGGAAGAACCAACATAGTGAAAAATGGCCATAGTTCCAAAGTTGTTCTACAGATGTAATGCAGTGCCAATCAAAAGACCAATAGCATATCTGATAGAATTAGAGCTCATACTCATAAGCAAAATAAATCTGACACATATTTAAATACCAAGTTGTTTCTCTGGTGTTGGAAACCGGAAGTGTAAATAAGGACAAAAATGTAAATAGATATTGGGAAATGGGAAGAAAATGTTCAAATGAGAAAGGAAAGAAGGGATGGGAGAGGGGAAAAGGATGGAAGGACAAGGAAAAATAATAGAAGGAAAAAATGGAAAGAAAGCTTTTGTCTCTAAGGAGGGGAAGAAGGGTTGAAGGGAGGGGGAGGGAAAGGGGAAAAAAAAAGAAGGATCAAGATACATCATGCACCGGTACAGTTCCCTATGATGAATGTTATCACTATATATCTATATATATATATCTAAAATGTACCAATAAGAAAATAAATACAGTGATTACTAAGTTGCTAAAATTCCTGGAAGTGACAGCAGTAAACGTCATTCAGAGGGACTGGGGGCTCAAACTGAAAGTAAGTGCAAGGAGAACACACACAGACACACACGCCACGTTTTCACCTCTGAGATGGTGCTGGCAAAGTCAGCTGCTACACTTGCAAAGGGGCTGGCACATGGTAAGTGTTCCGTAAACGGGAAGTAAATACATACTACTTAAGAATATTAATAAAATCGAAATCTGCCCGTGGCAATGGCCGGTGTTTCAAGTTGACAGATGGGGTGGGGGCTGAGACCTCGGCCCAGGCCCTGCTCTCTCCCTCCTTGCTCCTGACTGTATTCCCTTCATTGGGCACCACCTCTCCTTGCCAAGTCTTGAAAGCAGAGCACAGCAAAAGGCGGCAGACCGCGTGCACACCACACCATAAATGCTTCCAGGGGAAGAGAGATTTATGGTGTTATAAAGGCCAGCGGCAGGCCCCGTTTGTGTTAATAGCCTTATTAGTTACATTGCTGTAAAATCCAGATCTCCACACTGTTTAACAGCTACAGTTCTGCTCAGCAGCATTAATTCAATCAATTGAGGCCCCTTGACATAAATCTTAAAGCCCCTGGAACCTGATTAGGAATTCCCTCCTGATGGGTTAGAGATGGACAGATGGAGAGAGGCCAACAAACTGCAAGTGGCAACAATGAATCACATGACACAGCTGTCTCTCTGGCTGTCACTGTGGGTCATTTTCTACCCAGAATCCCAAGTGGGCTCAACCTTGACCTTGAGGTGAAGAGGCCAAGAAGGACTGCTGGCGATCCAGAGGCAGGGAATTCAGAGCTCCCATTAGCTTCTAAGTGCCTTTGAGAAAATTAGAAAAAGGTGTCCCCTGCATGTCCGTGCAGCCTCACAGGTGCAAGGCGTGGCAGGCAAAAGACAGTTTTATGTTGGTTAGAAACAGACCAGAGAAGCTACGGGCTGGGTTTCTAACCCCAGGGTATCCTCACCTGGGGAGTGTACTGTATTCATCTATCCACACAGTTAAAAATGATGGCCTGAGTGAGCTTGTAAAGTTCAACTACAGTGAAAGAAATGAGAACCTATAATTGAAATGACTATAAATTATAAAGTTAAAATGAATAAAATGAAAGTTTGCTATCAGAAATGTGCATATATATATACATATTATATATGCATATATAAAAGTGAGAAAAAGATCAATAGAGTGATTAGTCCACCATTTAGGATCATGTTTACCTTTAGGAGAAGGTGGAAGGAGAATATCATGCAGGCATAGGTGAAATGATTGCAAACAATTAAGTTCCCTGCTTGGGTAGGGGTTCACGGCATTCATTATGTTATTTACAAGATAATAAATGAAATAAAATAAGAAAGACAATCACTAGCTAATAATCTAACTCAGTGTACTTGGGGAGAGGGAACAGTCACAAGAGAAAAACTAGGGAGGCTCACTTTGCTGTTGTCTCTGTTTTTCCTCCCTTCCTCCCTCCTAGAAAATGGCTCACACATGCTGAGCCCTTTGCTTGGAGTCTTACCTTTATCCACATGCTTTCTCATAATCACTGTATGTTCCAGCAGAAGGCTGAGGTTGAATCTCGACTCTGTCACTTACAAGCTGTGTGATCTTTGGCAAGGTGCTTACTTTGACCCTTAGTTTCTTCATCTGTGAAATGTGGCCGAATGAATTGAATTGCAAAGGTCAACACAAAAACAAAATAGTAAAATGTGGGTAGTTATAGTAGTGGCTACTTTGTAAGCCGTGAAGATTAAACCACAGGCTGAGTTTGGACCTTTGATTGGCATAGTAAGTGCGAGATAAATGTTGGTTCTCATTACATCATTGTGCTCATCTCACGGATGAGGGAGGTAAAAGACGGTTTGAAAAGTTAAGTAACTTGCTCAAGACAGCATGGTTGGTACCCAATGGCATTTCTTTCCTTTCTTTTTATTCCACTCACCCTCTTTCCTTCTTTCTAATATATGTTGAGTATGTAACTTGAGGTAGGGAATGAGCTGGGTTGCAGGTGCAGAAATGGAAGGAAATGTAGCTAACCCTTGCCTGTCAGAGTCCCCTGGTCTTTGAGGGTTGCATGTTGCTGGATGGGTAAAGCAGAATGGATTCTTAAGAGCAAGGGACCATCTGATAGACAGTAGAAGTGTGGTTGTCCCAGAGGTCCATATTGGCTTGAACTTATTACTGTTAGATTCCCTTTGTGTTGGAGCAAATCTATCCTTGCTTCTACTCATGAGTCAGGGGAAGACCTGGAAGAGGAATCACCTTCCAAAGCCCCATGGGCAGAGAGTTTAGAGTTCTTCTGCTTAGTTATCTTGAAAGCTCTCTGAATTCATCTCCAACTTAACATAGCACAAACATTGATGAATTACCTGGGCTTCTTTATTCCCCTGTGAATGACAGCAGGTGGAGCTTTGCAGTCTCTTAAGGCCCAGAGTCTGAAACCTAGAAAAATCACTTCTGCCCCTTTCTATGCTCAAACCCAGTCCCATGGCCAGCCCACTGCAAAGGGTGGGAAATAGCCCTCACCTGGTGGTGGGAAGAACACAGTGGGTGCACAGAGGTAAGGGAATAAATGATGTCACTGCTTAGACAATCTGACACAACCACATCATTCAAACTGGAGGAGCGGTAGTGGTCAGGGCCTGGAATAGGCACAGGAGGAGACCAGAGACCATGGAAAGTTGAACTCAGGCAAACAGCTAATGTGAAGGTCCAGAGGCCAAAAGGAGCATGGAACTCTCAGAGAACTGAAGGGAGTTTAGCAGAGTGGGGAGTGGTAAGAAACGAGGCTGGGAGGTGGGTAGGGAGTGGCTGATGGGGGTTTAATGCTTTATCCTGAGGACTCCGAGGAGGCAAGGAAGGAGTTTGAGCTTGGGAGTGACAGGACTGATTTAAGATTTGAGAAAAGCCCCCTGGCTATTCCAAGGAGAATGGACTTCAGGAAGGCAGCATGGGTGTGTTGAGATCTGTAGGAAGCTTTTGGAGTTGTCCAAGCAAGAGACAGTCGGAATGGCAGTGGAGGTGGAGGGGTACAGCGAGGATTTTTATTTAGAAGGTTGACAGCATGGCAGGATAAGGCCATCAACTCAAATGGCCTCGGGCTTAAATTAAAATAAGTTACCTTCTTCCTTCAATCAGGTCCGATCCGTCTCCAGGTGTGCTAAAACTGCTTCTTTCTTCTGTCCTTTTCTTTTCTATGGCAACCACCCTTTCCCCATCCCACGCTTGGGTGGCTTCAGTAATCTGCTAATTACTCTCCCTGTCTTCTGGGTCTCCCCTTTCCAATCTGTCTTGCAGGCTGTCACCTGAGTAAGTATTCTAAAATACAGCTTTACATCATGTCAGTTTTCTGTGGAAAACAACAAAACCATGCTGGGGCTCCCTGGTCCTTATAGTACAGAAAAATACGAGAAGTCTTCCACACGATACTTTAGTATTCCTCAGTGTGGTCTTCCAGAATTTATCCCTTACTGTTGTTGAGGAGGATCCCACCTGCCAGCCATAAAAATCACCAGTGGCTGGGGAATTCTTGAACAATAATGACGATAGTAACAATGGTGTAGTGTCTATCAAAATTAATTAAATTTGCCTTTTGACTTGCTGAGGTAGACTTGGAGATGTGCCTCCCAGGTTTCCTTTCAAGGGAGAACTTGCTGCCCAGCTGTGGGGCATGTGATCAGCAGATGTCCTCTACCTGTCAGCTTCTTGGACTGCGTTCCCAAGGCCATGCCTTTAGGGAGTGTTTTCCATCCAGGTACTGAGAAGGGTAAGGATAAAGACTTTGCTCCCTGGCTTTCTTCGTCGACTGGATCTATTGGACTTGTGTTGCCATTTTAACTTTTTTCTCCTCCCTGTCCTGTTTTCTCCTAGCTCCTAGACAACCTCTAGTTTACTTATCATTTCTAAAGATTTCCTGTTCTGGACATTTCATCTTAATGAAATCCTTAAATATGTGGGATTTTCTTTTGTGTGTGTGTGTGTCTGGCATAATATCAATAGCTCATTCCTTTTTATTGCTGAATACTATTCTATTGTATAAACAGACCATATTTTATTCATCCATTCATAAGTTGATGGACATTTGGGTTGCTTACACTTGTTTGGATTCTTATGAATAATGCTGCTATGAATATTTATATGTGGGTTTTTTGTGGACATATTTCCTTAATAAACGTTTTGCAAAATAAACTCTATCTCCGTGTGTGTTCCAGTGAATCCTAGGTAGTTCCCTCTGGGAATTTATTTTACTGATATATTTGTGTACTATAAAGTGACATGTTCACAGCATTATTTACAGCAGCATTATCGTATTGGGAAAATATTGGAAGCAACAGGATCAGAAGTTTAATTCAGAGTGGGAATGGGTTATGTGACCTGTTAAGTAGCACAGCAAGTCTGTGGTAGACCCAAGACTTGAACCCAGGCCCCTCACTCCATTGCAGGTCTTCCTTTGGCCCCCCTTACTCCCAGCTGGCTTCTTCATGTATGCATCTCACAAACTAGCTGCCCTGGGTTTAGAAATATCACAGTTTGCCATGTTTAAAAATCTGGAGTCTCCCGTGAAAAATGCAGATCATGAGCTGCCTTTTTAGAATGAAAAAGCACACTCTGCCAACGTTTGACTTGTGTGTCTCGCAGCAAGGAAGGCTGATGCTGGATAGTGGCTGCTCCTCTTATGTGGGGCTCCCAGTCCCCACCTCTCCCTCTGTGCGTGTCCAGCCAGCTTCTCATTCCCCGCTCCCCTTGTGAACTTGAATTCACAAGTTCAGCATTTTCTCATTTTGTGTGTGTGTGTTTCTAAGTGGCATCCGGCTGGTCATATCCTTAAGTGGAACCTAGCTCCTAGGTTTTCCCCTTGCTGATTTTCTTTCTTTGCTGGGAAGGAAAGGAGGAGGGGAATGGGAAAGTAGAGGAGAAAAGGAGAGGGAAATTGAGATGGTGTCTCTGTGGCTGCCATAATAAAATCCCAAAGATTGGGTAACTTGCACACAACAAAAATTGATTTTCTTACATTTCTAAGTTTAAGGGTTCAGCAGGATTTCACTCCTGGAGAGGGCTCTCTTCCTGGCTTATTGTCTACTTCCTTCCCACTGTGCACTCCTGGAGAAGACACAGCTCTGACATTTTTTCCTCTTTAAGGACATTAGTCTTATGCTAAGGTCAGAAGTCCTCTCATGATCTGTTTTCACCTTTACCACCTCCTCATTGCCCCATCTCCAGAAACAGTTACACTGGGTGTTTGGGTGTTAGCGTTTGGATTCTGGGGAGACATAAGTTGCTTCCTACGGCAAATCAGCATCTTGCTCTAGGTGATTTCTAAACTCCAGCCAGTTCCTTGCCTGTGGAAGGAATTCCTCCAATGGTGAACCCCCTAAGCTAGCTGCATTGGGTTTCTGGTGCTTACAACCAGGCGCGACAAGAAAGACTGTGAACGACAGACACGGAGATGCAGCATACGTGAGCATGGATCTCAGATTCCGCTGGCTCAGGCTCTCAGCTGATCCGTATTCACAGGCTGGTGACTTTAACTCTGGGGTCCTCAGTCGTCTCATCTGCAATTTGAGAATAAAGTAGAATTGAAGAGGTTGGGTTGTTGTTGGGATTTACCGACCTGAGCTACATAATGCCTTGGCAGAGTGCCTAGTACATAGTAAAGCACTTAATAAATGATCACTTTTTATAATAGTGATAATTATTGTTGGTATTATTAGCCAGGGCCCCAGCTGATTTGTTTCCAAGCCTTCTTCCAGTTCTGACATTCTCATCCTTGGGTTTTAACCTATTCTCACAATGGGCTTTTGGAGTGTTTGCCATGCTCCAAAAATTGTTTCTAGCATTTTGAGCAAAAAACATTTTTTTTTTCTGGCTTGAGGGACCTAAGCATTCATCAGATTCTTAAAAGGGGCTGTGACTTCCCACAATTGTTATGGAACACTTCTAGAATATAAGGATCCTACAATATTTCAGGGTGACCCCGAAGAAGTAGAAGTTGATCCTCCTGAGGATTAGGTTGTCGCTAAGACAGATTTCAGTTCAAAGCTTTAACGTAACTTCCAGAAAAGCTGAGCAATCTCAGACTCACAATCAACTTTATCAAAGCAATTTAGTGAGAATGTAGCTATCTCCCAGCGGTGTACAGCCCCACAGGGAAATAAAATTGGATGGGAGCATAAAGGACTCTTTTGTCCTTGGGAAAGGTCAGTGCGATTTGTGAAGGAGCCTTGTGTGTGTTCTGAGTGAGGTCCCAGGCTTGACCCTTTGTCAAGATTTGTGTTGGGACTTCAGGGACATTTACCGCAGCTGTGACCCTGCAAATTACAGATGAGAGGTGTCCTGGCCCGGAGACACCTTCCACATGTCCAGTTCAGATCAGCTATTTTACTCTGTCAAAACCTTTGGTGGCTGCCTGTTATTTAGAGCTATAGTTCTCACTTGGGGGTACCTGTGCTCTTGAGACGTGGCAATCATAGGAGAGTCCAAAAGCCACAAGTTAATGCTGGAGACATTCCTGGGAGTAGCAACCTTGAAGTTTTTAAAGCAGAGGGGAGTGGTTAAACATAAAGACAGATAATTAAGGTATGCCTACATTCGTGCAAGCTAAGACAAAAGTTGTTGGGAGAAATTTTGCAGCTAAATGTGTGCAGCACTTGAGTATGGGCAATTACCTATTCCATTCTGTTTGTAATACTTTCAGTGACTAAGTTGAAGATGTCCTCACGTTCACAATGAAGCCATTGTACTTCACAGCACAGCATGAAAAACACTTTGCAGTTTGACCTAAATCTTTGGAATCAAGATGGTCCCAAGCAGCCATAGCCTTATAGACTACTGATGTTCACTGGGTCATGCGCACATCCAAAACACAATTATGATTCTGATTGGCCAAACTTGGGCCCAGAGGGCAGTCATCAGCTTCATCTGAAACTCAAGGCCTGAGAGTATTCAGGACACTGTTTTTAGAAGAGCCTAGGGACACTGAGCATGTCAGTCCACAGATATTCCGTACCATGTAAGGTGTGCCCAATCCCAAAGCCCACAGTTTCTTTAGTAACATTCTTCTCGTGTCCCTTTTATGGAGGCGAGAGCTGAAGTCAGGGAAGGGCAGGGTCATTCCAAAAGTCACTCACTGAGTTAGTGGCAGAAGTGGCTTTGGGACCTGGGTCTCCTGGGCCCAGTGAAGACCGCAAGTCTAAGTTGCTCTGGAGATGGAGGAGCGAATTAGTTTGGCAAGCATGGAGGATGATCATGGTGCATAGCATCATAATTCCATTTGTTACCTTGTGGACATTAGCGTAACAAGAGGATAAACAGCAATGAAAACTGATCAGATGGCTACTGACAGGCAGAAGCCTGAAACCCAAACATTGAGCAGATAGACGTTAGGATGTCAGCTTGGTGCATAGGTGAGAGGCTCCTAGAACGTTTGTGAGTCTGGTACATCACTGTCCTCTGAAGATTTCCTCTCACTCTCATTGCTGTAACTCGACTTCTGACAGCACCCTCACCTGTGGTGTTTTTCTCACTCATGCTTCTTACTCCTCAGTCTGGAAGTGCACTTACGTCCTCCCTGCTCCTGCTGGCCCCTTCCCGATCCTTTCTCCCTCCCAACCCTGCTCTCCTGTCATCCATCCCTCACCCAAGACCTCACTTTGTGGTCACTCCTCCCTCTCACTGATATTCTCCCAATAGCTGATGACTTCATGACCTGCGCGCCATCACCACATGGGTGTTTCAGTAGTAAATCAAGTTTCTCCAACTCTGGACCTGAGCTCCTATGTGTAGCTTCCATTTCCCTTATAGCTCTGCCTTCCACAGGGTCACTCAACTCTGTTAATGGTAAAACCATTCTTTCAACGGCTCAAAACAGAAGCTGCAACTCCTTTTATTCTCACACATCTTTTTTAAAATTTAATTTATTGGTACATTCTAGGTAGACAGTACAGTTACATTCATTACTGGATTCTCACACATCTTTTTTAAAATTTAATTTATTGGTACATTCTAGGTAGACAGTACAGTTACATTCATTACTGGATTCTCACACATCTTATCACTAATCCTATAGGTCCCATCTTGATACGATGGAATACTATACACCAATAAAGAAGAACAAGCTACAAATGCAATGATGTGAATGACTCTCAGAGTTATAACGATGGATGGCAGAGGCCAAATGCGTGACAGTTCCACCTACGAGCTCGTGAAGTTCAAGAACATCTAAAACACCTAGAAGTCAGAATATTGGTTACCTCTGGGTGAGTAGGTGAGATGCATTTAAAAGTGGGACAAGACAAGGGCAACTTCTTGGCTGCAAAAAACGTTATCCAAAGTGCTCCCTGTGGCTGTTTCATGGGTAGACACGAATGTGAATTTCACCGAAGTGCATTCTGAAGGTTTGCTGTGTGTATTTCATACTTCAATGAAAAGTGAAATATACATATCTAGAATCTAGCCCTTCGGTTACCTTGCCCTATAGGTCTCCTTCCCGTGTGGCAGTATTGGAGGAGGATTCCTCTCCTTCCCTCATTTACCACGTTCATAATATGGGGAAGTCTTTTCAGCTCTATTGTCAGAAATATCTAAAATCTGTTCTCTCTGCTCCACCTTCATTTCTCCTTACTAGTGTAAGTGATGATCAGCAGTCACCTGGGCACAGAAATAGCCTCGTTCATTCTTTTTGATGATTGCATAGTATTTCATTACTATATGAGCTGAATGGCAGCCCCAGAGATATGCCCGTGTCATGGTCCCTGGAACGTTGTCGCAGTTTCCTTGAGCTGTCGCAACAAAATCTATGGATGATGTGGTTTAAGTGGCAGAAATTTGTTTCTCTTAGTTCTAGAGGCTGGGCAGTCCAAGGCAAAGTACCAGCAAGGTACGTTTAATACTGAAGCCTCTTCGTTGGCTTGTAGGCAGCCGTTGTCTTGCTGTGTGCTCTGTGACTGCTGTGTACGAGGGATGATTTGAGTTGGGAGGAGGGGTAGAGAGAGGAAGAGAGAGGGGTAAGGAAAGAGAGAGAGAAGGGGGAAGGAGGGAAGGAGGGAGAGAGAGAGGCAAAACCCAAGAAACATTGAAAGTCAGCAGAAGCAGGAAGCAGAATTTTCTTTCGAGCCTCTGGAGGGAGCATGGCCCTGTCGATACCTTGCTTTTAAGCTTCTGGCCTTCAGATGTGATACAATAGAACATGCTTCTGACATTTTCAGCCACTGCAACTGTGGCAACTTTGACGAAGCTTAAGGAGACTAATACGCTGTACTGTAACTCATGGGGTTCACTCCCTACTGATGGACTTTTAGGTTGCTGCCTTTTTTCTCTCTATTTCAAATCATGTTGCTGTAGACATCGTTGTGCATTGTTTACTCACAGCTACACATGTGTGTCCTGGAGAATCTCCTGAAAGTGGAGGATGGGTTCATGACCACGAGCAGTTAAAAGTCTGATAATTGTTAGGGATTGTACTCTTTCAAAAGTTGCTCTTTTGCTATGCATCTCACATGCATATAAAATTGGTATTAACTTCTTTCACAAGTTAGAACACAGAGGCTCACAGAGTCATGTGCTCAAAGTTATGCATTTGTGAAGTGGCTAAGCCGGGATCTAAATCCTGTCTCTCTGATTTTTTTGCTTAAGAAAATGAATATAAGTCACTTAGCACTTGCTGTGGTTTCATTGTGTCTCCAAAAATGTATGTGCTGGAAACTTAATCCCCAGCTGAGCAGTGGTAGGAGGCTGGGGCTGGGTGGGAGGGTAGTGTCCTCAGGAACAAGTTTCTATTGCTATTGCAAGAGTAGATTAGGTATCGCCAGTGTGGGTTCTGTATCGTGAGAGTAGGTTGTTGCTCTTGTAGTCTTTCTCTTGTGCGTCCTGCTGTGGGATAATGCAGCATGACACCTCACCTAAGATGCAAACCTCTGGGTCGTGGACTTCTCAGCCTCCAAAATTGTAAAATATGAATCTCTGTTTTTTTATAAGTAACCCATTCTGTGGTACCATGTTATTGCTACACAAAATGCCCTAAGACCACACTCTATTTAATAACTAAGTTAATTCTTATTATTACACTTTGGTTTTTTTTTTCTCAAGATATGTCATTGTGACCATTAATCTTGATTGTCAGATGGACTGGGTTAAAAGATGCTTAGCAGATTAGGAAAGTACCTTTGTGTGTGTGTGTGTGTGTGTGTACAGATGATTGACATGTATGTGAGTAAATGGAGGGGGAAGACCCTCCCTGAGGTGGGTGGCACCATACAATAGGCTTATAGCACTGATAGAATGAAAAGGGGAGAAGAAGGAAGTTGGCCTCTGTTTGAAAATCTCCATTCTTCTCGAGACGGTGTGTCTTTTGCTACTGTCGTTTTCTGTGGACATCGGACTCTAGCTCTTAACCCTTTCAACGTGGACTCACCCCAGTGATTGTTCAGGGAGCGTCCAGGCATCAGTATTGTTGCAGCAGTGTATCCTCAATCCCTCTTGCTCCGAGGTGTCCAGCTTCTTCGACTGAGCAGCTACTGGATTCTCTGGCTCTCCGGAGAGCAGGTAGACATAGTGGACTATCCGGCCCCTGATCCTACTTGATAAACACCTTTGCATAATTATATATATTTTCCATTTATTCTATTCTAGAGAACCCAAACAAATGGGAAAACGGTATCATCATCTATGATGAAATTAACAGATTCTTACTTAGTAGCGACTATGCCCATATATCGACCTTGATGCAGGGATACAGGGATACAGCAGTGAACACATGAGATACCTCCCTCCCTGGAGCTTATCTTCTGTCAGAGATAGATTTTGCTTTAATAATCCCAGTATGGAGTGAGTGCCAAGTTAAGACATTTGGAGATAGGAGCCTTGTTGCTCTTTAAATCTCTGCCTGAGACAGGCCAGTCCAGTTCTCCCCACTGATTTCTAACACTCCAAACCTCCGTGCCAGCTAGGAAAGTCCTGAGAAACAGTGATTTGTCAGTACCAAGGTTTACTAACGTTTAAATCAAAGTTAGAAGCTGAAGAGTCAGCCCTGAGTCCAGGGTGGATTTTACAGGTCAGTGAGGCTGAACAGCAACCCCAGGCTGGTGATGAATGTATTGAGATCTCTCGCTGGCTCTGCCATTGTGTTATGTTTTAGATCTAAAATGTTCATTTGAAGTCTTATGTGTTTAAAAAGTGATTGGATTGGGCCGGGGATTTAGCTCAGTGGTTCTGCAAGCACTTGGTCCCAAGTTTGATCCCCGGTACCAAAAAAAAAAAAAAAAAAAAAAGTGATTGGATTATGGAGGTGCTACACTCCTCAGTGGACTCATTCGCTGATGAGATCAGTAGCTAAATGTGCTGTTAGAAAGTGGGGTCTGGTTGGAGGGTCACTGGGAATGTGACCTGGAAGGAAATATCCGCATCCTCTGATCTCCCTTCTTTCTCTGCTTTCCGGCTGTTTTGGGTTGAGTACCTCTTTCTCTTCCAGGCCCCTCTCCCATGCTATTTGTACCTTGGAGGCAGCTGACCATGGACTGAAACCATGTGCCAAAAATAAACCTCTCTTCCTTTAAATTGTGGGTGTCATGTATTTTGTCCCAGCAACAAGAACGTGACTAAGATACTTGGCCACCATGAGCTCAGTGCCTTCATTTCCTTAGGCTTTTTGGAGAGTCTGGAATAGTGATCCAGGCTGGAATTCCACTGTCCTCCAGGGGTCTGCAGAGGATTTGCTCACGGCCTGGTTCCTGGATGATCTGGGGCATCTTCCATCCTGGGAAGGCCAAACTAGCCGTGGAAAGATGCCTTTTCTAGAAAGCAGGGACACAATACTTGAATGTATGACTATATGACATTTTCTCCACCCATTCATTCCTTGGGATGATGTCTGGTATTACCCATTTAAAAGCTTTTTTTTCCCCTCTCTACCCCATGCTCAAATTCAGAATGTGCTCACCAGTAGATGAATAACCAGAGAAAAGATGGTGTGGTTTTCTTCTCTTAAAACACATAAACTGACTTGTCAGAGAGAGAAAAAGTACAGAATAGTATGAACGAAGCAGTGTGAAGTGCTCATGGGCGATGGGTTTGGAAGTTTTGTGTTGAGCTGAGAATGAAGGCTGTGTGGAGGGGTACGGGGAGTTGATAAGGGAGACAAAATAGTCCTTTAAACAGGTGTCTCTGAAGGTCATGACTTTGATCTCTCTCCAGTGTTGACCAAGAGCTGCAGATGACTGAGCTAGCATACTTTTTTGTTGCTGGGATGGATTTCTTTAATTTTACAATGTTCCACTCTAGGCCACATGGAAACTGAGTCTAAACAGGATTGAATGTGTACCTTTCACCCCATTCTGGCTTCTAATAACTGCTGCACTGACCATTCTGAGACCCTGCTGTGATCGTTGGTGGTCTTGATCCACATGTGCCATGCTAGCAGCTTAACACATAGCAAGAGCCCACTGAGCAGCAGCCACTGTGCTAAGCTTTTTAGGCATATTTCTGTACCTAATGCTCATAAAAAGGCGAAGAACTTACTGAAACAGAGATGGAACAACTTGCCCAGGGTCACACAGCTAGTAGGCAGTGGGTGTGGACCACAAAGTGCGATTACAGAACTGGTACTCTCATCCTTTCTTCTAAGTAGGCTTTCAATTCTCCTTGCACCGTCGTAGTAGCTCGGTATTATGTTGTGATTTGAAGAGACACCTTATTTATCCTCCTAAACTTAATCAGTATTTCTTAGAGCCCCTTGTCTCCCTAGGGTACACACATACACACTCTTACACACATCATTTAGCTTATGTCAGCTCCCAGCTGTTGCTTTTTACCTGGATCGTCTACATTCAGACTTCTGTTGCCTTTCAGGCTTTTGTTCTCTGGCTACACTGGTGCTGATCTTTTCCTTCTGTGATGACATTGCCGTCAGAACGTGAGCCATCCTTCCTTACAGCTGTACTTCCACTGTTTGCTCTAACTCCCTTTTAGATGATTTTATATATATATCTCAACTATAGATAGGATTTAGTCTTCTCTGTCTGGTATTCTGAATAAATATTCAGGGTGTTAGTCATCTGTAGGTGGAAGTCTGTAAATCCCAGTTCTATCCCTGCTGGGCTCTCCGTAAGATTTTAAATGTTATGTGTCACATTATAAGCAGCCTACAAGTGGAGTTATTGATAATGCATATATTAAGCCAGGCGTGGTGATGCATGGCTGTAATCCCAGCCCTCGGGAGGCTGAGGCAGGAGGAATGCTGTGAGTTCGAGACCAGCCTGGGCTACATAGTGAGTTCAAGGTCAGTCCCAACTACATAGTGAGACCCTATCTCAAAAAACAACAACAAAAAAAATGCATATGTCGTTGTAGATAACAGCCAGGGTCAGTGTGGATATTTGGGGTAGAGATTTAGGCTCCATAAATAGAAGCTGCAGTAGACATCAGTGTAACTAATATCTAACCCTTCTGTTACTTGACACCACAGCTCTGCTACTGGTGCAGGCGGTGATATACGCAGTCCTAGGCCATAAGTCTTGCCCTGTCAGAGTTCTGACAACTGTGTTCCTCACGTGGCCAGCCTTCCTTGTAGCTAGAAGTGACAGAAATCAAGTCAATGAAAACAAAGTGAAACTGGATCCTGGGAAAAGTGGTGTCTTTCAGGAAAAGAAGTCAGACACAGCTGGACCACCTTTCCTCACTTTTCCTGTTTGCAACATGGATGTTATGTCTATAGATGAAATGGCCATCCTGAAACTATGAAGTGACAAGAATAAAGAATGCTGATGTACCAGGGATGGCATGACTCTGGGTTCCTGATGACTGTGCTAATGACAGCAGGTACCTACTTCTGGACATGCTGTTAAGAGATAAAAACAACACTTTGCTCAAGCCAGCTATTAGGTTTTTCTGTTATTTGCAACCAGTGCATCCTAAACTGATACAGAAATAACTTCTTATTCTTTCTTACTGACAAGAAATAAATGCTCATTTTAAACTTTTAAATGAACGATGTATCATTACTATGATACATAAGTTAATGGTATTCTTTTAACCCTTTCTGTGATTAAAAATATTGAGTTGCCATTTATTATTACTGCAATGTGACAGGCATGTGTTAAGTATTTCATTTGATTTATCTCATTTCACCTTTGCAACACACTCTGAGGTTTGCAGCATTACAATTCAGAAAACTACGCACTTACTCCCTCTGAATTTCTCTCTCCCTATTAAAGTTAACATTTCTATCGATTTGTTCTTATGATTCCAGAGTTTTTTCCTATGCAATTACATACACACTAAGAAGATTTTGTATTTTGCATACTAAGTAGATCACACTAGGCGTATTGTCCTTCAACTTGCTTTTTGCCCTTACTAATTTGTCTTCGAGATATTTCTGTGTTAGTTCAAATGGGTCTGTCTTGAGATTCTCAATGGCTATGTAGTGAGTAAGGAGACTCTTTTAAAGAGTTGAAGAGTTCAGGGGTGAAATGGGCTGCTTAAGAGCTAATGATCTCCTTGCCTTCCCTTGAGGAACCAAGGAGACAGAAGTTAAATACTTGGGTGGGGGTTAACATCAGAGATTCAGTTGAACTCTAAGGGCCATAGTTATCCTGAAATCCTATGACTTTTCTGATTGATGAAAAGTTGCATCTTTTTCCTGTCCTTGGTAATAATGTTTCTTGGTTACTTGACAGTGGTTGACCAAGCTGTGTCAAAAATCAATGAAGCCAATGACAATACTTGGATGACTGAACAGTAAAAATTGGATTATCTAATGCCAAAATTAGATCCCTAATTATTGGGCTGTTTCCTTGCAGTCAGAGCAAGACACAGCGTTCCTGGGGACTGTGGTGACAGATTTCTCAGTGGTCAATGGAACAGACTCTATGGTGATAAAACAGATATGATAGAAGAAAGATACCTACGTTCTTATTCAAAGAACTGGTAGCTATGTTATAGTACATGGCAAAGGGGAATTAAAGTAATGGTTGGAATTAAGGTTGCTAATTGGCTGATCTTAAAATAAGGAGATTGGCTGTGGGCAGAAGTAGAGGTATGAACAGAGCCAGCACTGCTATTGTGAGCTTTGATGGTGATCCAAGGGATGTGGATGACCTGTAAGAAGTTGTCTAGCCAAGAAAAAGGGTTCTTCTGTAGTCTCCAGAAAGGAATGTGCCTCTGATGACACCTGGATTTTAATGCAGTGAGATGCATGTGGGACTAATGACCTTCACAATTATAAAATGAGAAATTTGTCATTAATCCACTAACTTTGTGGCTATTGGTTATAGTAGCAACAGGCAACTAGTATAGTAGGTAAATAATTTGGAAGTTTTAGCAACAATCTACATTTAATGGAAAGAAAGGGATTTCTCAGCCTTCAGTATATTCTAGAATAATGGTTAAAAGCACCAGGAGAGAAAATTCCTCATGTGATTCCAGTCTACTTTTAGTGTTGAGTACCATCCACCTGACTCAGGTACTCTGTGTGTGTGTGTGTGTGTGTGTGTGTGTGTGTGTGTGTGTGTGTTAAATCAATGATTGGAATCACCCAGAGGAGTGTTGACAAATTCCAATGCCCCAGTCATTTCTCGGACCAGTGAAATGAGGGTTTTGGGGAGTGAGACCCAGGAATCTGTTTTCTAAATGTCCTGGATGATTCTAATGTGTGATCAAGTTTGACAATTTCTGGTTGTAGATACTGCATAAAGTACAACAAATAAAGTCATAGAAGGGGTTCCCTCCCTGTAATTACATTTTTCCCTTTAATGGGCAATATAGTAAATGTATTTAATCATATGAGTTTCAAAATCAGCTAGACCTGGACGGGGGTACTATGATTACTCTTGAGCTATGTAGTTGCAAGATCTGGGTGAATGCTCCTCTCTTAGCCTCAGACTCATTGTCTACAAAATGGGGATTAAAATATATATATCTTGAACTGTGGTGCTTGAATAATAGTTGAAGTAAGAAATCCACCTAAATGATCATCAGTGGATGAATGGGTAAAGAAAATGTGGCATAATATACAGCGGAATATTATATAGCCATAAAAATAAGATCTAGTCATTTGTGCAACACAGATGAGTTTGGAGGACATTATGTTAAGTGAAGTGTCAGACATAGAAATACAGATACTATACATTTCTGCTTATATGTGGAGGCTGAAAAGATCCAAGAGAAGTAGGGAGTAACTAGAGACTGGGAAAGGTGGGTGACGGGGAGATGAGGGTGAGGCAGAGTTGATGAAGAGGTTTATAATGGCAGTTACACGTAGGAAATAAGTCCTAGTGTTCTACAGTATAGTAGTTAATAATTTAGAGACTTTCAAAATAGCTAGAAGGGATTTTGAATGCTCACAATAAATGATAATGTTTGAGGTGATGAATTTCCTAAACTCCTTGATTTGATCATCATATCTTGTACACTTGTATCATATAAATATGTTCTGTGCCACATATCTTCAAAATGGAAATTGCAGTGGTTTGACAAGAAAATATTTGTGGTCAGTAAAATGCTTCTGGCAGTAGTTACTGTGATGCATAACGAGACTCCAGAGTTGGGTGGCAAACTTGGCTTCCCTCCATCCTTGGTCAGCGTGCCTTCCCTCACTTTTCTCAGTCTGAGACATGGACACTGCCTGTCTTAAAGGCTTCTTGGGGAAATGAAGTGCTGTGGTGTGTGCAGATTTTCGCAGTGTGTAACACACGGTAATGATCACACACAGCCTGGAGAGGTTCACACACCTGCCTCAGTTTATCTGCCAAATGCTTAGTTTTTAAGCTGAGCTGGTTTAGTGACCACAAGCCAAAAAATGTGATTATTTGGCCTCCGTGGTATTGACATAGTTTTAGAAATTAGCCTCTATTTCTTTAGAAATGAGGAGCTTGCATAGAAATATCTAGACACCCACTTTGAAATATGGGGGAGACGGGAGTAAAGACTGTTCCCAAATCCATAGGATCGACTTCCTAAAGCTTAATAGTAGCCATTTGGATGACACTGCTATCAGTGAGATTCAATATCCTTTTTTTGTAAAAGAAAATGTTTTATAATATTCTCCTTACCATTTAGAAATGAATTTCACAGATAATATCATCTACACATACACATAACTTCAAAAATCAATATAACATTCTAACAGTATTATAATAGAGGATAAAGTGAAAGTGGTCTATAATAAGGTAGTATATATTTCAATATGTAAATGACTGCAGTGACTCTACAGTGAAATATAATGATATAGCCAGACAATCGCTTCTATATATAATCACAGTGGCTGCCGCAGCTACGAAGGCAAACTTGTACAGATGTGTTATGCCACTTAAGAAAAATAGTAGGTGCAGCATTGCCTTCAGTGACCTGGTTTTCTGAAACTGCACAACTTTTTAAAAAGTTCTTAAAAAGCAAAGATGAGCCTTTGCTCAATTAACCCAATAGTGGCATGCCTTTGAAATTCAGTATCTGTTTAAACTGCACAAAAATATTTTTGTATGTGCAGAAAGTTAGTGTCAGACTCAGATGCTTGTGATGCATTTATTTTCCCTGAATGTAAATATTTAAGCAGGGCACTTATGTGGGGATACGCATTGCACAAGCCCAGGTCTGGTGATAATGCAAGCAGTGCCGTGATATCCGGATCTCCCCCTGCAGGCAGTACCATCACCACTGAGAGGTGTTTTGCTGTAGGATAAAAAGATTATGAATGCTTTTGGGCCAAAGGCCATTTATGGAACTTCATTTTGCAAATGGTTTAACCAGATCTCGTATTTCCACTTCTCAAATGCTTTCAGTAGAAAGTGTTTTGGTTTGGTTTTGTATTGTTTTGATTTTATTTATTGTTAGTTCAAATTGATTATACGGAATAACGAGTTTCATGTTGGCATATTGGTACATGCATATAACATACTTTGATTATTTTCACCTCTTCATTACCACCTGCCCCTTTTTTCCCCTTTCCTTCCTCATCCCCAGTAATGTTCCTTCGACTTTCATGTGTTCTGTCCTCCTCCTCACTCCTCATATAAGAGAAAACCATGCAGTATTTAACTTTCTAAGTTTGGCTTATTTCGCTTGTCTTAATGGTCTTTACTTCCATTCCTTTTACAGTAAATGCAGGATTCCATTTTTCTTTGCGACCGAATGATAGTCCAGTTTGTATATACGCCATAATTTCTTTATCCACTCACCTGTTGATGGCACCAAGGTTGTTTCCTTAGCTTTGCTATTGTGATTTGCACCACAATAAATGTGAGTATACAGGTATCGTTATAATATGCTGGCCTTAATTCTTTTGAGACTATACACTGGAGGAGAATATCCAGATCAAATACTATATCTAGTTTTAGTGTTTTTTTTTTTCTTTTGAAGAACTTCCATACTGATTTCCATAGTGGTTGTACTGGTTAACATTCCTACCAGCAACGTAAAAAGCTTTCTTCTACCCTGCCAGGATCTTTTTATTTTTTTGTATTGGGGATTGAACTCAGGACCTTGGGCTTGCAAGGCAGGTGTGGTACCACTGAGCTACATCCCCTGCCCTGTTTTTTTATTCTAGATGGTAGCTCTTCTAACTGGAGTAAGATGGAATCTCAGTATAATATTGCTTTGCATTTCTCTGATGGCTAGAGATGATGACTACTTTTTCATATACTTATTGGCTACTTGTACTTCTTTTGAGAAATGTTTAGTCAGTTTATTTGCCTATTGACTGATTGGGTTATTTGTGTGTGTGTGTGTGTGTGTGTGTGTGTGTGTGTGTGTGTGTGTGTGTATTTTGAGTTCTTTATTCTAGGTATTACTCCTCTGTCAGAAGAGAAGTTGGCAAAATTTTTCTTCTATTTTGTAGGTTGTCTGTTAGCTCACTCTTATTTGTCATTTCCTTTGCTGTATAGAAGTTTTTTAGTTTGATATAATTCTATTTTGACTTTTGCTGCTATTGCTTATGATATTGACGTCTTATTCAGGAAGTCTTTGCTTGTATGACTTCAGCTCTTTCCCCTATTTGCTTTTATTTTTAATCAGAAAAGTCACTTCTATGGGTGAAGACTTCTTTTGTCCTTAAGAAGTCCACTGGGGGAGCTCAGATTTATTACCAAAAGCAAGGAGAGCCATAAACATATGACATCTGTCTGAAGGGAAATTATTCACGCAAAAATATTTAGTAATCACAACAACAGCAATAACTGTCTTTATTGAACACTTACTATATGCTATGAAGTGTCCTAAATGATTCCTAAGTCTTTCTTATGCTTTTATTGAGATTAAATGTGCACTGCTAGGATTGGTCACTCAAATGCACACTCCACACACAGACACACACACACACACATGAGTATGTGACTCCCAATACCGCACCTGGAGTTCCATGTGGAGGACCAAGGCAGCACAAGGAGAAAGACTTGAAGATTTATTGAGCATCTATTATTTCCCTGGCTCTTCAGTATTTTATATTTTATCACCTAATTACTCAGGTCAAAAGCATCAGAGCCACCTTTGATTTTTTTTCTTCAGTCCCCACATCCAGTGCACTAGGGGACCCTGTTGGCATTACCTCTAAATATTCCAGGATTTGATGCCTTCCTCGTGCCCTGCCTGCTGCCAGCTTCATCCTAACCCAGACGATCCCACTGGTTCGTTGCTATTTCTGCCCTTGCTCATTGGCCCTCTTTTCTCATCGCGGATGCCCACACCCATCTTGAATCACGCTAAGGCCTGAGAAAAATACTTCTTTTTTTGTTTTTTTGGTACCGGGAATTGAACTCGGGTCCTTGTGCTTGCAAGGCAGGCCACCGAACCGCTGAGCTAAATCCCCGGCCATGGCCTGAGAAAAATAAGGACAGAGATCTTGTCTTTAATGTAAACGTTTGATATTTTGTTCATGATGGGTCCTTCTGCATCCATTTTGATATTTTTAAAGTATTGCATTAAAATATTGTTCTCATTCTCGGGTTTTTAACTCGAGGCAAGTGTTTCACTTCACTCTAATTGTTAAAATAGAAGCCTGGTCATGTCTCTCTTTGCTTGAAAGCAATCTCTCACTCAGAGGAAAAGCCCACAGACCCGGTATAACAGTTGGCTCCGCCTCTGCTCTGCCCTTGGCTACTGCATGTTTCCTGTGGATCCTTTCTTCCCACCACACTGATTTAGCTGCTGCCTTTCAACCTCACGGTGGACTCCTGTGTGGGGCACTCTTCCCTCTACCGCTGTGCCTCCCCTTACAGCTGCTTAGCTCCCTCCCTTCTCAGTTCAGTTTGCAAGGAGCCCCATCCCGACTGACCCCGCTCCCCGGCCCCACCTGTGACAACTCCCACCCACAACCCTCCCCTGCTGGGTCCTGCTATTTTTCCGCAGCATTCCTCACCTTCTGAATACGGATGGTCCTTCACGTATGATAGCCTCACGTACCTTTTTTTAAACGATGGTGCAGAAGCAGTACACATGAAGTAGAAACTGTCCTTGGAATTCTGAATTTTGATCTTTTCCAGGACCAGGGATACAGAATGCAACCCTCTTTGTACTTGCCATTCCCTGCCTGGACTGCCCTTTCCTTATCATTTCCAGTTTGGCTGAAATACAGCCTCCTCGAAGTGCTAACGAAGGGTGGTTGGTGGTGAGCATCACAGCAGGAGATGGAACTACTTACCTTGCTTTCCTCTGCTCCTTTCCCCTCATCCCAGGTCTGCCCCGTGTCTCCTTGTCATGTGTGTAATTCCATCCATTTGAGCTGCCTACAGGGGAAACGACTTCCTTGTCTGTCCCCGGAGAGTTTGTCTTGTTTACTGATGTTCAGCTCAGTGTTGTCGTTTAATAGCCATTATTCAGAAGGCAACCGAGTGTGGCATTTCCTTGTGTAGAAATTGTGGGGTGGGGCAGGAAGGGGGAGCTTGGTGCCCCTCACAGGAAAAGGGGCACCTGGGATAAAGGGTCATCGAGGGCCTAAGGGAGCCCTGCTAGGTCCCCTGGGACTCTGCTGTGGGTCACATCATCCAGAACAAGGAAGCCTCCACCTCTGCTGCTGCATCTGCACCTGCAGGTGTGCCCTGACTCTTGACTTCTCGGCACTCATTGCTTTTTCCATTTGTGGGGGGAGGCGGTTACTGGGGATCGAATTCGGGACCTGCTGCTTGCAAGGCAGGCAGTGGTACCTCAGCATTCACTGCTGTGTGTCCTCTCTGAAAAGGTTTCCCTTCTCCTGACCACCCAAAAAATGTCTTTGCAGCCTCCAAGTCTCTGCTTCACAGCTTCTTTCCCCTCGAAGCCCTCTCAGGTTTTCCTGTAAATAGTTCTGTGGTTCTCTTTATGTGCCATTGTTTTTATACCTTTTATCTCATTAATCTCATTATGTTAAAGGCTGCTTCCAGTCAATGAATCAGTCTGTTAACTTTTTATTCTTTAACTTTATAATGAGAATGTATTTTTTGTATAGTGGGCAATTTTGTTTATTTGTTTTGTTTTTGAGACAGGATCTCACTATGTAGTTCAGACTGGCCTTGAAGTCACAGTAATCTTCCTGCCTTAGCCTCCCAAGTGCTGGGATTACAGGTGTGCATTACCATGCCTAGCTGTGCTGGGGAATGTTCTAAAACAGTGATTTTCAGGTGTGTTTTTAGAGAACCATCTGCTTCATAATCAACAGGAACCCTTGTTAAAATGCAGAATCCTTGGCTGTACATACAAATTATTGAGTTAGACTGTCTGAAACCAGGGTCCAGGGATCTGAATAATGAAGACAGAGACTTGTTCTTATAGGAACCATGATACCATGTCCTCAGTCACTTTTGCACCCTGTATGTCTTTCTCAGTCCATCCGGCATTAGCATTACCTGTCAACCGTTTGAAGACGGAATCTCATTTACTTAAGAACTACTCCAGGGCCCATTATAAAAGAGCGAAGGTTTGTTGAATAACAACACACTCATTAAAATGTTCACTGAGCAACTACTGTGTTCTGGGTACCTAAACCATAAACCAAATAGACAGTATCCCTTACATCACAAAGCTCACAGAATGGAGTAAAGGGGTCCCTAATTTGCTGAGTTTCCTTGGTCTATGCCTCTTGATTTAGCCTCCAGTCCCTACATAGCCTGACTCCTGATGACATCTCCAACTTCACCCTTTAGCATGTTCTTCCCTGCTCTCTGCTCCTGTCCAAGACTTTTCAGTCTCTTATGCATCCTTTCTGCCTCCTGTCTCAGGGCCTTTGCATATACAGTCCCTTATGAAATGGCTTTTCCTCCCTTCTTTGTATGGATAATGACCATTACCAGTTGCACCTCCTTTAGAGACGTCTTCCTCAACATCTTTCCTAGGCCATTTCCTTCTATGATAAATTCTCTGAGCACCAACACCACTTTTCTAGGCGCATGTTCCAGCCACAATTATGTATCTGCATGTTTCTTAGATGAATATCTGTTGCATCTCATGCAGAATGGAGCTCCTTAAGATCGGAGGCCACATTTGTCTTGTCCAGTGCTATTCCTAGCACCCAGCTCAGTACACAGCACAGTATGCACATGATGAGTTAAGAAATGAGTGGAGACCCTGACTCAAGAATTCTGTTGTTATAGCACACCCTTGTGTGTGTGTGTGTGTGTGTGTGAAAAGTTAAATCCACTGGGAGACTGAAAGTTCTCTGGTGGACAAAAGGCTTGACATTTCCCATGTCCCAAAGGTGACGTCGTAACACCCAGGCACCCCACGGCAATGATTGAAGGGCCACTGAGATGTAAGTAACCTGAGGTCTGATATCACCACTGCACATGCTAGCTGCATGGTGTTGGACAAGTCATTTCATGCCTACAAGCGTCAGTGACCTCATGTGCAAAATGCGACGGTGCTACCTTATTCCCGGGATCCCTGGGAGGATCCATATACGTGAGTGTTTGTGGAGCACTGATCATGGGCTCTTTGCACCCTTACAGTAACCCGGTGAAGAAGGTTGCAGAGCACCATAATACTGATGACACCCAAAGCAGACTGTAAAGAATTAATCCCACAACTGGCTTATTTTGAGAAGTGAATCTGGCTGGAGCCCATGTGCCACCGTCAGAGTAACTCACACCCGAATTCGTTTCCCACAACTAAAACCTTCTGACTAGAAGGACAGTGTTCTAATTACACCCATGTGTTTTTTCTATTCAGTTCTTAATTTGAGAATGCTTTGTCATGCTCTTTATGAGCCCTGTTTACATTAATTTCCATAAAAATCCCAATTAATTGGCAATAAAAGTCAGTGCCTGGGACTGGCATTCTTTAAAAATAGAGAAGAACAAACGCCAAGCAAGTTCTTCCATACAGTTTGGCTAAGATTTAGCGCACACTTCCAGGGAGCTATATGCTTTACATGTGTGATTATTTAATCCTCCCAGTAGGTCTCGATAATGGGTAAACTGAGGCTCAGAGCAACATAGCAATGTGCCCAAAGTACAGTAGCAGAGGCTTCACCTCCTTCCCCTCTTCCTGCAGTTTTCCCTGGGGAACTGCTTGCAGATCGATGCGTTCTTGCTCTTTGAATCTTAGAGGACAAGAGACTTGATGGCTTGGTGAAACTGCAGGTGCCTGATGATGATTGTTATAAAGTTAGAGCCCCTGAGTTTTGATCGCTCAGCATTAGTTATGCTGGTCATACCTTGTATTCCAGAGCTGGGTTGAGAAATGCAATTTGTAGCATCCCAGGTGGAAAATTTCTGATTCTGTCTGACGGAGGATGCCAAGGAGAATTGGTCTCTATCCTGGTGGAAACATAAACATCAATCCTGAGAATGAGGGGAGGGGGGATGAAGTCCCAGAAATTGATGGAAACCTGGCTGTTTGGCATCCTGAAATTAGCCGGGACTGTCCCTGTTGCTGCCTCCTCAGGCTGTCTGTGGGCAAGAGGGACATCTTTTAATCCTCTTGCCATTTCATTTGACCTGGAAGAGAATATAGATTGTTAGGTGCTCAGGCTATAGAATTTACACACGGGGAGAATTGACCTACAGGGGATGATGTGGCTGTTCACTCACCGACCACAGTTTTACGGGCAGATGATGTGGACCTGTCGAAGACGTTGGCTGGGACACAGCAGGTGCTCTGTTCACATCCATTTTTGTCCTTTCCTTTCTCTCCAAGACGATCTCATGCTGGACTTGGGAGGTTATTTCCTGCTGCTTCCAGCCAGCAGAGGGTGCAATTAATGCAACTGGTGCAAATGGAAGAGAGGCCATTCTAGGAAGGAGGAAGTAGTAGATTAATTAAATATTTTACTGTGTAGTAACTATGTTGATATTCTTTGAAGTATTTAGCAACAAGATATTAAATGCCCATTATGTATTTGATCTTGGGCTTGATTCTATTAGGGAACGTAATAAACCACACTGTTCTCTGCTTCTACCTGGTACAGTAAAGCAGAACCTTCAGTGTATAGGTTAAAGGGGACAAAGGCAATCAAACCTATAAAGTAATAGCTACTATTTATTAAACACCATCTGCCAATCAGTTTGATAAATGTTGTTCATATGTTTCTCACTTAAGTGAATAATCCCAGCAAGTAGAAAGGCATCTTACAGAAAAGAAAACTCAGGCTTATAAATACAGATAAAGTAATGAGTGGCAGAAAGGGAATTTAAATGCAGGCCTATATGGTTTCAAAGCCCATGCATTTAACCTCAAATCAAAGTGGCTTCAACAAGTAGTTTAGGAAATAATTAACTGTGACTAACTGTGGGGATTAATGAGAGTAGCTATTGTTTCATCTTAATGCTCAAGTACTCTGTGTATTGGTATTAAGGTTAAACTGTGTACCTCTTGGCAAGCAGATTTAGGGTGCTGTGAGGCGATCCCAGGGCTCTAAGAGTGTATATGAAGTAGAGAAGCGGTTCCCCTCTACCCCTTTCTTAGGTTTCTTAGAGTAAGAGGAACAAAGTCAGAGAAATGTGCTCTTATGATTTCTTCCTCAAGTAAACAAAGCCTTGTGTAACCCCACCTCCACTGTTTGCACATGAATTTGATATTAAAGAGTTTAAGTAATGCATCACATTCATCATGTTATTACTTTTTTGTCAATTTATACCAAAATATAAAGGATAGCTTACAAGCATCCTTATTCCCTAAACTATTCAGGATAGCTCACAAGTGTGCGTGAAAAGCAGCAGAATCAAATAGATGAAAATTAAGATAAATAAGATAAAGGAGGGAAACCATCCAGACAAAAAGGATGGGCTTGGGAAAGAGATTAATACATGAATTACACAGTACTACACTGGTCTGCAAGCTTTCCACAGCCAAGGCAAAGAGGGACACGTTGGTCTAGGAATACATGGAATTCATAAGCACAAAAAACTGGTGGCCCAGGAGAGACATGTCTGTTGCTGATTCTAAGACCAAGAAGGCATTTATTTTCCACCTACAGTCTCACAGAGAAGACACTGCGCAAAATAATGAACAAAAATATTCTCAGTGATGTTCTTATAGCAAACATGGAATTTATTTGGCTATTTTGTACTATGTCCCACCAAAATGCAATATAGAAGAGAATCCCAGAAGGAGTCAATATAAGAAGCAAATAGCCTGCTCCATAATGACATATAATGCTATTAAGATCATGTTATTAGTGACATAAAGAGGAACTAGATCAGGAGATTGTTATGTTCAGGAAGTGTGAGCATCTAGGTCAGATTTAGAAAGCAAGTTTAATAGTGCATGACAATCAATCAATTAGTAGTGGCTCACTCCAATCAGTGGGATTAGAAGCATTTGAGTCTGTGTCGGGGGTGAAAATGTGCTGTAATTGATTAGTGATGTCTGCGTGGGGGAGTAGCATAGCTAATGCTAGGAATTCACCAGCCAAAGTTTGTGCTGTACTTTGTGATTGCTGAGGACCCCAGCTCTGAAGGAAGTCATAAGTCACCTTCGTTCCCATAGCCCATTGCTTCATGATAGTTTTTTTCCTAACTGATCTCATGCAGATGCGTATATCTTATTTTGATTTACTTCCTAAATTATCCAAATGCAGTGTTTCATGAAGCACCAGAGGAGAGTTAATGCATCAATCCTGGGTCTACTTTCCATTTCACCTTCAACTATTGGGGAAACAAGGAAATACAGGATAATGGAACTTCATGCTCCCACGGCACCAAGTTGAGAGGTGGGGACGACAGAGCAGTGTGGTAAAGGAAATTGTTGGCAGAAACCTGGGTTCTTTGTGTATTCTGGAAGCTCTGATGTCTCCAAATTGGGAGGAGCTCTTCATTCCCCAGGGTCTTCATCCCAGCCCCCAGCCATGTCCTGCTGGCATTCATCACTGGTATTTTTCAGCACCAGGGTGACCAGAACTGTGTGGTCAGCATGACTGACAAGAAGGATCATGGATTTCTCCGTTCATCTCTCACAGCGACTGTTAGGGGGGAATATCACACTTGTAAATACCAAAAGCCAGCAGAGGGGGATACAGAAGGTTTATTCCACATTCATTCATTAAATCGACCAATTCTTCCTGAGCATCTACATTTCTTAGAATGTTTATGTTTGTTGAACTTATAGACATAAACAAATATTTTCTGTATCACCAATTGCTCAAATCCTAATAGAGTAGACAGATACATCCATAATTCCAAAAGGAGAATCTGAGGCCCAGCCTTCGTGGTTAGTGGGGTAGACAAGATGGAGTCAGCCTAGTGAGGGTCAAAGTACTGTCTCTGCCACCTGCACTTTGGCGAAATGACTTCACCCATCTTAGCTTCTGTCTTTCTCTAAACTGTGATCCCAGTAATGCTTAACTCATAGGCCCAAGTGGAATAATTAAATGAGATGGGGCAAGTAAAACTCTTTAAACTCTTTAAAGTGCCCATAGTAAGCACTTTAGCTTTCTGTCACTGTAACAAAACACATGAAGGAAAAAATGTAAAGGAGGAAAGATTTAGTTTGGCTTATGGTTTCAGAGGTCTCAGTCCACGGCTGGCTGACTCCATTGCTATGAGCCTGTGGAGAGGCAGGAACATCATGACAGTGGGGGAATGTGGTGGAGTGGGCTACTGTAAATTTGAGAAGGAACACAAGAAAAGAGACTTCTGGTCCAGTTGACCCACAGGCTTTGATATGTTCCTCCTGATACCACCTCCCTTAACAAGAGGCCTCTGTCCTGGCCTTTCAACCAGCCAGTTATCTTAAAACCACTGTAAATTAACACTTCTGATTTTAGGGGCCCTGAAGACTGTGTGTAGGGGCTACAAAACTCATTGTTCCAAACCCTTCACTTTGGCTGAATGCAGAAAACCCTTCAGTGTCAAGATATCAACACCCAGGGCTGATAAATTTCTCTTTTTTATGTCCTTCTCTGTTATGGGCACTAATGTGTGATTTATGTCAGCAACCATAGAATTCAGTGAGCACTTATTATGTGCTGGCACTTTTCACATATTGCCTCTGATCTTCATGAGAACCCTGTAGGTCTCACGTATTCCTGAGTGTGCCTCATCCCACGTTTCCCCTGACCAATGCTGAAGGAGTTGATTCAAAGTTCTATCATCTGGGGCATCACTGTGTCTAGCTCTCTTGGGAACACAGAAGCCCTTGTTTTTCCAAGTTCTTTGGGACACCTCTCTCTGTCTGTCACTTTGGCAGGCTCACCAATGTCGATGTTTGAATTTCCTGCGGGGACTGATTCGTCTTCATGCATTTCATTGTCTCTTTCCTCACCCCTTCTCCATTCTGAATTGAAAAAATAAAAAACAAAAACTGTGAGGCTAGAGACATCCTGGGTGTTTATAAGTCTTCCAAAGACCATTAATTTGCATCTGTTTATTAGGAGCTGGCTATTTTGAATCCCTTTAAAGGATTATTTGCAAGAGCTGTTTTTATTAGCATGCTGGTTTGGGTTCGGGTTAAATAATGCCCTGGTGACTGAGTTGGAGGAAGAGTTTATCATCTACAAGAAATGCGCTGATTAGGACTCTGGTGCAGAGCTGGATTAAGAAGCAGGTAATCAAGGCAGTGGTCCAGTTTCAAGAGGGGCTAAAACATCACTGGGCATAAAATAAGATAGAAATATTGTCTCTCCGGAAGATTCCAGTACGTGGCTGGAAGGAATACTTGGTGTAGTAGCTTTTATGGGATGAATGCTATATGCGCCAAAGAAGTTCATTCACATGGCTTTAGGTACGTGCGTTCTCATTACTTCTCCCATTGATGGTATGAATGAGATCTCTGGGCAGTAGAGAAGGAGAGGGTCCAGTGATTTAGACAGGGATTTTCATAAACACCTGTTACATTTGTTAGTTCACTCATGTATTTGCTACTTCATTCAAACATTCCCTCATGTGTTCAACAAATATTTACCTGGCTTCTACCTGGAGCCATGGACTACTGTAAATACCGAGGATATAGCAGTGATCTTAACAGACTAAGTTTCTGTTTCTCAAGAGCAGTCTAGTGGGAGTAGGGAGCAGGCAATAAATAAATGAACAGGAAAATCTCAGGTTGCACTAAGGGGGTAGGGTGACCAATGACCTCTTGGCCTCTTTTGGAGACTGTTTTAACAGGCACAATGATGAGTCTCTGGGCCAGTGAGGTTCTTTCTCTTGGGAATTAAATCTAGAAGGATGGACAGAGTGGGTCAGTTTGTAGCTGTAGGAGAAAAATTTCCATTTCTCTCCTGTCAAGTCTACAGCAGTCCATTAACTCCAGGCGTTTGGAAGTTCTAAGGAAGATACCAGTTCATGCTTCCTGCTTTCTTCCTCATTCTACCCAATAGGGAGGGGGAGAGAGGTGTTAGCAGACCTCTAGTGGGAAGGTACAAAAGCATTCTTTAACTCAGAAGTGACAAGACCACTGGAGGTGTTCTCAGACTCTGAGCCATCTTCATATGCCCCAATTATGTGCCTTCCTTGGAGCAGTCCGGCTGGCTGGGTGGGTGTTCTACAGTCCCCTAGAGATGCCCATTTCTATTCCTTCAGTCACAGCCTTGCAACAAGCACCTTTGCTGTTGTTAGTATGAGTGAGTTCTTGGCAACCAGAGGGACGTAACTAGCATCGAGGAAAAGGCTTAATATAAAGCCTTCCTCCATCCCGAGAGATTCAGTGTGTGTCAACCAGCAAAGCTGTTTTGAAGCTCCAGTATATCCCAGGTCCTTTTCTAGAGCTCAAGAATAGGAAGAGCGAATATTTATACTGCGTTTTCTGCATATCGGGACCTTTTCCAGGCTCACTTTCGCTCATTTCATCCTTATGGAAGAATCCCATCAACAAAACCATCCTCATTTATGTATGAGGAAACTGAGGCACAGAGCCATCAAATAATGTGATCAAGTTCTCACAGCTGCTAAGAGTTGTAGCCCTTAAGTTGAGTTCTCCCAGAAGCAGCTCTATAGATAAGAATTTAGGAGTAAGTAGGAGAGTAAAAGGAAATGAAGAAGATGGAAGGGAAGTAGCTACTCAAGATGCATTATCATAAAAAAAGATGTGTTATCAAGTCCGTGGGCAGTTGGAGCTCCATCCTACTGCGAGCCAAGCAGAAAACCTGCCTCTGAGCCGTCTCAGCAAGGGATGAGGAAATGGACACCTAACTTACTTCTGGTGGTCTGAGATGAGTACTACTTCTGGTTGGGGGTCAGTATTATTTCTCTCATGCTTTTGCTCAGGTTCCTAGGCAGCAAAGCAGATTCCAGTGTCAAGTTAAGAACCACAGGTAGTAAAGGCTGGGCGCCAAGGAAGCTGCCTACAGGGGGATCTAGGATTTGAATGCGGGTGACCTGGCATCATATCTGCCACTCTGCAGTATGCATAAGGCCTACTCTTCCCTCAAGGAGCTCACACGGGGAGCACAGAGAGGCTGATGTGCTCAGGATTTGGTGTGTTCAGGCTTGGATGGGTGGGAGGGAGCACTGTACAGAGACAGCTCGAGTCTCCTGGGTGGGAAGGGGCTTGAGGAGGCTCCTTTGAGCAGGTAGCCTGGGACCTGGGCTTGAAAATGAACAGGACAGGTGGGGAAGTGAGACAGGTACAGATGGAAGTATTCTGGCTGCAGCCAAGAGGTCCAAAGGTTCATGGCAGTGTCTGGGGAGTGGGACTGGCTGGAGTTGGAGAGAACTGAAGGATGTTGAAATCCAAGTGAACCAAGAGCGGATATAATCACAATGAGAGCAGCAGCAGAAGTTTGGAGTATTAACTGAGGACCTACTCTGCCCTGACCTTCCCAGTGTATAATCTTGTTTTATCTCCCCAAATTTCCAGCTGTGGGTCATACCTTGCAGATGAGGAAGGAGGCTGAGTAGTTTTTCTGAGCTCACATCATTAACAGTCTCCACAGACACTGTTTGAACCCAGATATTCTCTCATTTTTATACTTAACCATCCCCATGCTCTCTCAAAGCGCTTTACAGTTAATGAAAGTGATCAAACTTGATTTTTTTTTAAAATCAGGGAACTGATCTAAGGGACCTTTTCAGAGGTGGATCCCATAGAATTTGGTGACCAAGTAGATGTGGGCTGAGGATAGGTGGCCCCAAGATGGCAGAAACTTACAACACAGAGAGGGAAGAGTGTGAGATTCAGAATTATCTCCATGTTAGTAACCTTACAGGTTTACTAACAATGTCAAGTTACATAGCAGCAAGTGGTACAGACAGGATTTGAGCCAAAGTCAGTTTGGGTGTATTTAAAAATGTAATACACAAATATGCACATGTATAATACATTGCTACCTCGAGACTCCTCACTAATAGCTTCAGGTAGGCGTGACGAGTACCAAAACTGAGGAGTACCAAGCGAATTGTTTTGGCTGGAAAGAGTAGTGAGCCATGAAGCAGAGCATACTGACAAGTTCTGCTTGCATGTTGAGCATCAGACAAGCTGAGTGCTGGGACAAGGTTTGTACCTTAAAATGTGCCAAGTACCAAACTCAGAGTTTCAAAGCAGCCAAACACCACAATATATTGTCTTGACTCAGTTTTGGCTAGATACCAGTCAGGTCCCCTTCTTGACCAACTAATACGTCCACATCCTAAGCAATTCTCTTCTGCACCTCTGGGCCACTGGATATCAACCCTAATTACTCGGGATCATGTATCAGACAACTAGAGATGTTTCTTTACCGGAAGCCTGAGCAATTATGCAAGTTAGCCAGTCCACAGGGAGCCCAGTAGGGCTTCTTAACCAGTGCCCTGTGGGCCAGCTTGTCCTTGTCCTCTCCCTGGGTATGACCCATAGTGTGGCCCTGTCTGACCTTCTCTTTCTTCTCTCAGGAGCTGTAAATAACAAAGAATTCTGCCTCTCCTTGATGAGTGGCATTGTGTTGTACCCACCAAGAGAAATATCTTCAAATCTTATACAGCACCATGCAGGCTTGACTTTCTGGTCCTGCCACTTAATCCCTGAGTGATCTTGGGAAAAAATCATTCACCTCTCCCATCCTCAATTTTTCCATCCTAAAAACAGGGTCCATAATCCATGCCTTGAGTGGGCCATGGGGAGAACATTAACTAATGTAGACAGAGTCTCTGGCATGTGTGAGCACCCTGTCCCAGGCCTACTCTTGATTCCGCAGAGGACCAGATTGTGTCTGGGACTTGCTGGGGGACAGCATGATTTCCCAATGACCTGGAAATTCCATAAAAATATCTGTTTCATCCACCCACTGAGTTGTGCCTTGTAAACACCAGCAAAGAAGATACATGGAACGTGTGTAAGGAGTCTTGGGGGGCACAAGGGAAACCCCTAGATGAACAGATCAGCTATTTGGTTATTTGTGCTATATGCACCTATTTCCTCTTGGCCTACAAATTCAAGACCACAACTAAGCATGCATGTTCAACTTCTGAGATGTTTTTGCTACAGGGTAGGAAACACAGTACTCTAGAATGGCTGTTGAACGGGGAGAAAGCTGCAAGTCGCAGCATGGAGTCCCTCCCAATCTTCCACCTCCACGTCTCCTTCCCCCGCGCAAGCTCTAGAGAAAGATTCTCATGAGACCATTGAAATGAAAAACACCAGCCTATTTTCCATGCATAGAGGGTTGTCGATGCACCCAAAATTAGCTATGTTGCAACCTGTTTGTCCAGAATCTTATATCTAAATTATGTTCCTAAAAATTTAATAAATGAGGTTTAATAGAAGGCACTCAGGCAGCACTGATGAAATCTGTCATGGAAAATATTACAATTTCATTGTTTTTATATAACCTCCTTGGAACCCACTTCTTATTATTTCCACGTCTCCCCCTTTCCCTCTTATTTTCAGGCTTTTAAGCTTTTAGCTTAGCTTTGGAGTCCAGAGAAACCCCTGGGGGGTGATTCCCTCTGTCTCTCCTCCATTACCCACAGCAGGGAGGGGCTGGATGCTTTTGGTCTAACCCTTTCAGGGAGTAAACAAAGTTGTAAACAGTTGTTTTAAAACATAGTTGGTTTCAGATGAAAAATCTCTGCTTTCAAATTGTCTGGTGTACCTAAAATGCCATAGTAGCACTTTTCCTCCAGGGAAAGATGATGGACATTTCAGCTTCTGGGTACCACTACTTAGTCATTAATGTCATGGAAGCCAGCACTGAAAGAGACAGGTTAGGTCATCTCAGACACAGATCCCTTCCTGTTCTGTACTGGGCACTGTGCTAACAGCTTGACATGATGATGAATCCTTGGGACAGCCCTGTGAGGTAGATCCTCTTACTGTTGCCAGTTATTGGAAAGGAAATTGGAGATCAAAGGGTTTGGTCATTTTCTCAAGTCGTGTTGCATCAAGTTCTGGAGATGGAATTTGAACTGGATTTAAGGTTCATAACCTTAGCTTTTTACAGCACAGCTCTTTGCTCTCTCATTTCACAGATAGGGCAACTGAGTCTCAAGAGAGTGAAGCATGGGTTGTGGTTAAAAGCCTGGGTTCTAGAAGTCAGGGCTGAAGATGAGCTAAGTGGTAGAGTGCTTCACTAGCATGTGCTAGGCCCTAGATTCAATCCTCAAGACTAGAAAAAAAAAAAAAAAAAAAAAAAAAAAGAGTTCAGATGTACTTGGTCCATGAAATGAGAAGCTTGCTGTCTACTGCTCAGGAGTCCATCTACTAGAACCCCTCAGGGTCCCATGATTTTCTTAGCTTCCTCCTCAAACCTCCACTCCCACAGCATGACTTTCTTCTTCATGGCTGTAATGGTGGCTGCTGCAGCACCATCAAGCTTGTCTGTGATCCAGGCACTGCCTGTGGATTTGAGGTTCACAAGAGAATAATAATTTCTACCCTTAGGAAATTTATAATCTCATTAGAAGCACAAGATATTTAAGAATCCCCATGTAGTTAGATTGCTGGCTGAGCTTAGTGTCAATAGGGACAGTTACTAACTAGATGTTCAGCAGTGTTTCTTCTTGGGTAATAGAGGAAAATCAAACTTCCCAGGATCCTTTGCAATTAAGCTGGAACCACATGACTGCTCATTAGCCAATGAAATGTGGGCTCCCTGTCCTATTCTTTTGCTGTGAGTGTGAAGGTCATGAATTAGAGATTGCAGCATCACATGCTGGAAGGAGCCCAGATCACTGAGTCATCACTTGGAAGAGAGCCACCAGGACAGCCTCCTGATCTGCATCCAAATGGAAGGTCAGTGAGAAATACACCTTGATTGTTTGAGGCCATTGAGATTTTTAGGTTGATTCATTGTAACAACCAGCAGTGCTTTTTGTCATCACACAATGTCAGTGATGTCAGAAATTGCTCTTCAGTGTACCTATTTGCATCTGCTAATTTGCAATGGAGCTTTCTGGTGGGAAAAAGCCACCATTCTCAGTAATTCACGTGCAAATATAACAAGTGTGCACCATAACTTGGTGGTGGTGGTGGGAGAAGTTCAGTAAGAAGAGACCATAAAGTGACAAAAGGTGCCATTTCAGTAAAGTAAATGCTGCTGGTAGGGAAAAAGTAGTGGCTCAGTCCCAGTAGCAAGTCTTGGAGGTTGGTGGAAGAGTAGTTCTGAAAAAACTGTCTCTTACTTTCATCATCCCAGACTTCGCACCATTAGGAAGTAGTGAATGTAAAATGCAGCAACCTTGTGGCCCCAAACACCAGTGCTGTGGGGTCCTCCTGTGGGGCAGGGTGATGGGCAGGTCATGCACAGTAGTAGAGAGCTTAGTGCCAGTCCATGGGAGCTCTGAGTTCTGCAGCTGGGAAACAGTGCTATGGTGGCAGTGGCATAAAAGCACTAGCTTCCAGGAATGCCAAATCCAAATGAGACGTCATCCCCTAGGAACTTCTACATGGGGATGGAAACTTCCAGATTGCAATGGAAACCTCAGAGGGGGCGGTGGGTCTGGCACTTAAGCAACTGGGAAGGGGCTGAGGAGTTGAAAAGCTTGAGCGCCTGCTCACATGATTGCCCTTGAGCACAGCATCTGGGGTCCTGGCCATGCTCAGGGTACCATCCACACCTGGCAGCACAGTCATCAAGGCAAAGTAAGCACAGAGAAGCTTGGGTGGAAAAATACCGGGGGCCGGAAGGAAACTCCAGGACACTTTGGATTCAGCCTTATTGCCCGAGGGTAGAGGAAAATGGTTGGTAGTGCTGAAAAGCTGCAACAGTGTCCAGCTGATAGAGGCTTCTAAGCCCTCTTTCTACCTTGCTCCAGACTGTTTGTCTTGTAGATCTAGCCATCAACTCCCTTCTCCTGCCATCTCTCTGTTAGAAAGCATATCCCTCATCCAGCAAGAGCAGTCCATCTCTCACCAATCTTTAGCTGTTTTTGGATGTGAACACAAGGTGGGGAGGAATTCAATTAAAAAAAAAACCATGGCTGTTACTGATTTATTAATAGTCCATAATGCTGGTAATAGGCAATCTATAAGTCTGCTCTTAAGAATTTATAGGGCAAATATTCCAAAACCATATTAGAGACACCACTCATAAATGCCTGCAGGCCTCAATCTATTAATGTAGATGGTGGGAGAATATTATCTACAGGAAAACAAACAGAGATTCAGCCCCAGCTCTGATTTGCTCAGATGCTCCACAAAGCACACAGTAAGTAAGCAAATTGGATGACACGCCGTAGGCAAAGTGTCCTGTGCATAGAAATCAGACATTGGCTTTCTTAATATATGTGCATACATTTCAGAAAGAGCCTCAGCTTGGGGGTATACAGCAGTGGGTTGAGAAGCCTATTTGTGGAGAGAAGCAGAGATTGGGAATCAGGCCAAGCATTAGGGCTCTTTCCTTCTTTCTTTAGGAAATACTTTATATAATTCTGGATAT
Organism: Fukomys damarensis; assembly: GCF_012274545.1. Taxonomy (NCBI): domain Eukaryota; kingdom Metazoa; phylum Chordata; class Mammalia; order Rodentia; family Bathyergidae; genus Fukomys; species Fukomys damarensis. The sequence goes on along the minus strand of NW_022900924.1, from coordinate 11,161,577 downwards.
AAAAGTAAAACATTCCCTTGTTATTTGACAAATAACAAGAAGTGTTTTTTTAAATAAAAAAATGACATCATTGTAGACAACTTTCTTTGACCTGGCTGTTTCTTTTAGAGTGGAGGGCAGGTCATGTGCATCTGAATTGCACTAGAGATGCAATTAAAATGAAGATTTGGTTAAAGATGAAGATTCCCAGACTTCCTTCCCCAGGATATACTGAATCAGGTTATCTGGAGGTAGGATTATCTGTACGAGCTTTGCAGATGAGTTTGAATGAGGCATATTGAAGTTGGAGAGTTTTTATTCTTTAAGTTACTGTAACTTTAGTGCTGGTTCCCTGGTGCCAACTCTCAAATGGGTGAAATTGAAATCACTTGGGGTGTGGCTCAGTATCTGTCAGCAAATCCCATTCCATCCTTCACTGTCCCCCCTCTCCCCATCCTGTGGTAGCCACTTTTCTGCTCTCCATTCCTCTGAGTTCAGCTCTTTAAGATTCTGCACATACTGATATCACGTGGCATTTGTCTTTCATGCTTGGCTTATTTTCTTTAGTATTATGATTTCTGGTGCCATCCTGTTGTTGGCAAAGTCACAGCTGAACAGAAAGAACAAGTTCTGGCACACTGTTACCCAGAAGGGTGATTATAGTTAACAGTTTCGTGTAATATAATCCAAAATAGTGAGAGGAGAGGATTTGGAATGTTCTCCTCACAAAGGAATGATACATGATTGAGACTGTGGGGAGCCTAGATATCCTGAGATGGTCATTATACAATGTGTTCATGTCCCAAAACATCACACTGTTCTCCAGAAAGATGTACTATTATTTTCTTCCAATTGAAAAATAAACACAAAATCGAAAGACAAAATCACTGTGGACAGCATTATCCACAACTGTGAAAAGGTGAAAATAACCCAAGTGCCCACTGATGGATGAAGTGATTAACACATTGTAGTGTATCGATGCAATGGAATATGATTCCATCTTAGAAAGGAATGAAGTGCTAGCACATGACAACACGAGTGAACTTTGAAGACATTATGCTAAGTAAAAGACGATGGACGCAAAACGAAACATATAGCAGGACTCAGTTTGTACAAAGTAACCAGAGCAGGCAAATTTGCAGAGGAAGAAAGCAGATGAGTGGGTGTCAGGAGCTAAGGTTGGGGGGTCATGAGATATGGCTGTCCTTTGGGGTGATGAGAATGTTTAGGGACTAGAGGTGGTGGTTGCACAACATTGTGAATGTACTGAATGCTGCTGAATCAAACAGCTTTAAATGGTTAATTTTAAATCAAGTGAGGGCTACCTCAATATAGAATTCATTCTAAAAAGCACTTGAGAATATATCTAGGACTCTGAATTATAAAAGGGAACCTCATCTCCGGCAAGGCCAGGTTTGGTTGTTCCATGTGGCCTAGAAATAAAGCCACAAAAAAACAGAGGAACACAGGGCCTGTAAAAATTGAATCCACCTTTAAATTTGATATAGTCCTATTTGTTGATTCTGGCTATTGTTTCCTGTGCCGTTACAGTCCTGTTCAGAGCTTGTTTGGCAGTTTTAGGAGGGGAGCACAGCTACTCCTATACCCTTGACTGAGGAAAACATCCTCTTCTACCTGGGGTTCTCTTCGATCCAGAATGCACCGTTGGGGAGAGACACACATGGAGCAGTGAGGGAGGAAGGGGACACCTGTCCAGCCAGCCAGATCAGCCAATCAACGCTGGCAGTCAATGGGGTGACAGATGTGGTAGCCAGAGCACCCTCACGTCCTAGAGTCCTATTCAGGATGTCTCTGCTTGTGCCTGTGACTTCATGTATCTCCCTATGATTTCTGCTAGCAGATTCAAAATTTTGGGTCTTATATCCAGGTCTGCATAGCAAGGAAAACAGCGAAGAGAATGAAGAGACATCTTCCTGGATGGGAGTTACTCTTCTAACAGAGGATTGCCATCTAGAACGCAAAAAGAACTCAAAAAATTCAATGCACAAACAACTAACTCAATCAATAATGGGTCATTTGTTCTTAAAGGAAGTGTACAGATGGCCATTAAGTACACGAAAATATGTTCATCATCTTCAGCCGTTAGGGAAATGCAAATCAAAATCACCTTGAGATTCCATCTCACTCCTGAGACCATGATTTTAAGTGAGCTAAATCAGACACATACACTTAAATATCATATAGTTTTTCTTGTAGGAGAAACCTAAAATATAAATTAAGATAAAAATAAAAGATGAACAATAGGAAATAGGGAGATGGATCTTTTGCAAAAGGAAAGGGGACTAAGAAGGACGGAGGAGGGGAGAGGGGGAAGAAGATGAAAGAAGCATTAAGATGTCTTAGGTACGTATATCAGTTCCTCCTGAACAGTGGAATCATTATGTACTGCAAACACATACTAATAAAAAATAAAAATTCTAAAAATTACAAAAGCCAGTAAATGCTGTCAGGGATGTAGGGAGAAAGGAGCCCTTCTACACTGCTGGTGGGGATTCAAACCCCCACAGCCACTGTGGAAATCAGCCCAGGGGTTCTTTAAAAAACGGAAACCAGAGCTGCTATTTGATCCAGATATACCACTCTTCGGTACGTTCCTGAAGAATTAGTCAGTATTCTTACTATAGAGATATCTGCAAGCCTTCGTTTATTGTGGCACAATTCACAAGCTAAGCTATGAAACTAGGCTACATGTAGGTGCCCATCAATGGATGAATGGATAAAGAAAATGGGTTATATATATATACAAAGCGACTATTATGCAGCAATGAAGAGGTGTCAGATCATGTCATCTGTAGGAAAATTGGTACAACTGGAGATCGTCAGGCTCAACGAAACAAGCCAGACTCAGGCAAATAGTGCATGTTTTCTCTCATGTGGAATCTAAAGGGGGAACGGAGGGAGGGAGACAGAGAGAGAAACGGGGAGGGGAGAGAAGAGGCACAACAGGGCTTGAAAATGATCCAAATTGTTATATGCATGCATGAATTTGCCAAAATGAAACTCATTAATCTATATAACTAATAAGCACTAGTAAAAACTCAAGCCACCAACAAGATTATAGTCTCTCCTTTTTCTCCCCCTACCTGTCACTTAGGTCTCTTTCTCGACTGAATGTTTGCTCTTCAGTCACCCCCGCAATTCCTGTGTTGAAACTCTAATCCCAGTGTGGTGTGTTAGAGACCTTGGGAGGTCACGAAAGCGGGGCCCCATGATAAGATCAATTTCTTTATAGGAAGAGGAAGAGGCCCGAGCCCTCAACCCCTCTGTAGAAATACAATAAGAAGACAGACACTTGGAAGTCTGGTCTTACCAAGAACAGAATCTACTAGCACCTTGGTTTTGGACTTCTCCACTCCAAAACATGGGAAATAAACATCTGCTGTTTAAACCACACAGTGTATAGTATTTTGTTATGGCAGCTGGAGCTGAATAAGAAATTCTCCTAAGACTTGCCATTCCTTCCAGGCCTGTGCATCTCCTCCTGCCTGGAGAGCTCCTCCTCTCCCTGACCTAGCCAGTCATGTCCTCATCCCCAGTGCATGTTCCTCCCTCAGAAGATGTCCTGAGCAGTGTTCTCTTCTGTCTCTGGGGCTTAGGTCTTTCCTTGCTTCCCTCAGCCTTGAGAGAGATGGGAATGCAAACCAGTACAGCCGCGGTGGAAATTCGCATGCAGATTCCTCAGCTACACTGGGGAAGTCCATGAGTCCTGGACTTGGTCAGTTTTCCCTTCTTCCCAAATCTGGTGGCTGGATAACTATTCTCATCATATGTTAATTTCATTTTTATTTCATGTTTAAAAACTGTGAGTTTCAAACTTTGTCTCGGAAGAGGAGTTGTGATTCCTGACTGAGCTCTGAGTTTTTTAGGCGCGGGCCTCTACTTTGTCCCCCATAGAGCCCCATGTTGCAGTGGATCCTCTTCCATTGGGCTCTTCATCTTCAGCCAGCAGACCACTTCTTCCCTTCCCACAATAATAGTGATAGTGACCAAAGCAGTAGAATATTAATGGTGCGCTTTATTGAGCAGATATTACGTCCCAGACATCGCATGAATTCTTTACGTAAAACATTGATCCTTACAGCAAACTTACAAAGAGGGTTCTTATAGTTGCCGGCTTTTTACAGGTAAACAGAAAGGTAGAACACCATGCAGAAGGACGAGGCAGAGGCGAGCTGCTCATTTCCTGGCAGCTGGGAAACAGAGAAGGAGGGAAAAACCCTGAGAGGAAGGGTCCTGGGACAAGGCATATCCAGGTCATACTCCCAGAATCCACTCCTTCAACTAAGCCCTGCTTCTTAAGTCTCCCGTCTCCTGATAATGCCCCCATTATTAATGCCTCTCATTAATAAATTTTTCTGCCGGTGAAATTAGAGCACTCATGATGTAGTCGTCTTATGAAAGTCTCATCTCATGAGACTCTTGGGGGTTACTTTAGATGTAAACCATAAGGGTGGGCCTACACCCTAAGCAAGGCCAGTCTCCCACCCCATCTTCTAGAATTTGATGCTGGGCAGAGGGAGGTGGGCCTGAGAATGTTTGAGGGGCTCTATTTTCTCTCAGTAGTGGCATCATGCTCACATTCTACTTCTAGTTCCCTGGGGGGGAATCCTCAGTTCCTCGCCAAGGTCCGTTCTTCAGCCATAACCTTGATTTCTCAAGCTGTGACGCCATTCCAATAAGTTCCCCTGCTGCTGGAGGTTGGCCGGAGGCAGTCTTGGTCGCTCACAGCCTGTGAGCCATAGCCTCTACTGGTAAGTACTGTGTGCAGTGGGGCACATGGTCAGGAACACAAGAGAGCCAGCTGGGGCCAGTAAGGCACCTGAGAGGAGTGGCACCTGAGCTGAACCTTGGAGGAGGAAGAGAAATGACTGAGCCGTGGAAGGGGGTGGGGGAGGGTGCCCAGGCAGAGGGAAAGGTCTACTTGTAAATAGCAATGTCAGTAGCTGTTACTGGGCACTCTCCCCATTGAACCCTCCATAGACCCCCTTGAGTTTGGTGCTGTCACAATTCCCATTTTATAGAAAAGGCTCACATCAGAAGTGTGATTTGCCCAATGCCTCATAGCTGGTGCTGGTAGATTTAAGATTTGGCCTACAAGGTCCTGATTTCTCAGAAGGGGGTTAATGTTCAGTCTCAGAGAGCCAGGCACGGTCCTTCTGGTCTGCTGATCGCATCCCTTCTGGGGCAGTGGTCTTTCTGCCCCTGTGAGTCTCACCTGACAGTTTCTGGGTTTTCCTCAGGGAGTCCGCTCTTCATGCACGTGGGCTAATGGCTGAGTTGTTTCTTTTTCCCTCCAAAACAGCTAACTTTAATTTTTCTTCCTGACAGTGGGCAATGAGAGGAGTCAAGAAACAGCTCTGTTCTAGTCATCTTTGCAGACCTGAGTGCTGCCTCGCTCACAGCCAGGGGCTTCAGTGCCTCTGGGAGATGTGAGGGCAGGACTCAGAGAGTGTGCGTGTGTGTGTGGTGGAGGCTGGAGGAGCGGGGGACGGCCTGCATTTCCATGGCCCAAATTAACCTGTGCTCTTCCTGTGTCCCTCTTTTCCTTCTTTCCACTTCTTTATCCAATTTAGTCATTTATTCAATGCCTTTCAAATGTCTTGGCTCTTTTTTATAAAAAAAAATTCCATTACTACAGGAAAGAGAGAGTGAGAGAGAGAAAGAGAGATCCAAATGCAGTAAACTGAACCAAAATGCACTAACGATTTGTGACCTTCCTCTTTGATGTTCTTTTTGTAATCTGTCTTTTAAAAGCTCAACTAAGTGTGATATCATACATATCATTCTATAGCAGGATGTTTCTGATTGCATGATGTTTACCTTTTATTTTTTGTAGCTATTTGTTGAGTGACTACTGTGACTATTTCATATGTTACAGATACATGGGTGATCGAAATGACGAAAGTTCTTGCTCCCCCAAGTCCAGTTTTCATTGTGACCTGCAAGACTATCCAACCTCTCCGTCCTTACTGTTTCCCATCTATTTCAGATAATTTTCATATATATATATTTTTATTTTATATTATAATAAAAATATATATATAAATTTTCTTTACCCACTCATCTGTTGATGAATACAAAGGCCATTTCCAAGACTTAGCTATTGTGAGTTGTGATGCTATAAGTATGAGTATGCATGTATCCTTGGAATATGATGTCTTTAAGTCTTTGGAAAGATATCCAGACAAAGTATTCCTGGGTCAAATGGAGCTTCCATATTTGGCTTTTGAAGAATCTCCACACTGATTCCAGTAGTGGTTATACTAGTTTACATTCCCATCGACAATGTAGAAGGGCTCTTTGATGCCCCATAACCTTGCCAGGTTTCTTGTTTTTTGGGTTGGTGGTGATAGGAAGTCTTTCTGGAGTAAGACAGAATTTCACTGTGGTTTTGACTTGTACGTCTTTAATGGGCAAAGATGCTGAATATTTTTTCATGTTCTCACTGACCATCTGTAAGTTCTTCTGAGAAGACATTTTGATCACTGCTTTATGTCTAAGTGTCCAGGTTTGATACATGCTAATGGTTCAATAATGTTTCTTAAAATAATTGAATGAATGAATAAATGAATAAAAACAAGTTGACTTTTACATGTTTCCCAAAATGATGGGCAGAAATACTATTTTGTTTTAGTTTTTATTTCCACAACTACAGGGGAAGCTGAGCATCTTTTCATGTATTTACAGGGCATTTGTGTTTTCTCTTTTGTGAATTATTGTTTTTTCTCTTGAGTTGCATATTTTATTCTTATAATTTATAGGAGTTCTTTATGTACTCCTGCTTTTAGCTCCATGTGAGTTATATATGCACTGTAAATGTTTTCTGTGGTGGCTTTTAACATTTTTAAAACTTATAGTTTACTCTCACTTGTGGTTTATTTGCTATGTACAGATTTTTTTTTTTTAAAAAAAAGTTCTGTCCTGTGGTGTTTATATCCGAATACGAAAAGGAGAAACAAAATGTAAGTTTGCCTATTGCACACATAGACCCTCAATTAATACATAGTAAAGGAACATAGTGCTGGAGAAGAGGAGACGGAGGGAAGGGGTTAAAGAATGTGGGTGATTTTATAGAAAGTGGTCAGGAAGACTCGCTGAGTGTGGAATCTGAGAGAGACAAGCTATGAATATTTGTTAGCATTGCTCCAACTGCAAGTTGCCTACATTCCTTTCACCTCATTAATTCAAAAGGGCATGTACTGGAAGAACAATTCTGGAGAGATCCGCACACTTGAAAAGCTTGAAGCAGAAAACTGGAAACTAACCTGGAACCCAAGCATTCTCTGTCTCTCTCCCTTTCTGCGTGCTTGCTTTAGTTTTCTTGACAGACAGAATCTCTCTGCCGCTCATCTAGGTGGAGTGTGAAAGGTAGCTGTTCGCCACGTTCACGCATTACATGAATTAAGCAGGCAGACTGATTATCTTGGTTCCAAGATGGGAACTGCATTGGTTCCCAGAGAGTAGAATTTGACTGGCTCAGTTTATTGCTTTTTGTTTTGTTTTGTTTTTTCGTGCCAGGGATCGAACTCAGGACCTTCACTAGTGAGGCAGGCAGGGGCACCACGGAGCTAAATCCCTCGCCTATGACTCGGCTTAAATGAGAGGCTCATTCGTGATCCAATCAGCAGCAGGAATGATCACGTGATATACATATGGCTGCCTTCTGCAGTGGATTAAGGGTATAGCCACCAGAAGATCCCATTTTACACTGTCGTTCTGGAATTTGCATGGGCGACACACACACACACACACACAAGCAAGCACACACACCTCTGTGTATGAACAACATAAGCTTCTCATCTGCTGTTCTACATATTTGATGCGGGATTTCCACATTGGCATTATAATCAGTGAAATTTCCTTGATTTTTAATTGAAGAGTTAATTGGAAGTGCTTTAGCAAAATAGAGAAGAGAAATATTTTCCCTCTGAAATCACACTAGTTTTTGGTAATCTTAAATCCTTGTATTTTATGACTGTGGGTGATACCAGCCAATGATGTCAATTGCAGCAGCTAATCTTAGAATTTTCCTGTTACCTGACATATATGCAGCAGCTGAATTTACCTTTCAGGTATGCTAACAGATAGAGAAAAAGCACATGATCAAGTTTGTGTTTTGAAGAGATTCTGGGTCTAAAGATTAGGGAGAACAGAAAGACGGTGGTTGCAGTTGTCCAGGTTAGAGATGAAAGTGGCTTTGATTAGTGTGGTTTAGTGGACACAGAGATAAGCGGACATATTTGACATATTCAAGGATTGTTCGATACATAAAGTAGACAGGGCCAGTGGTAGGCTATGGTAGAGAGGGGAAGAGGGAAGAGGGAGGGAGAAGCAGGGGAGAAGGAAAGGAGGAAGAAAGAAAAGAGGGGAAGGAAAAGAATTAGAGATAAAGAAGAGGAAGAAGAAAAAGAGGAGGGATCAGAGGAAAGGAGGGGAAAGGGGGAAGGGAAAAAGGAAAATCTTGAGTGCTGCCCGGTGAGTTGGGAACCTGGATGGGCGGTGCTGCTGTTCATGAAGTTAGGATGTGTTGGAACTAAAGAAGGTTTTCAGTTTGACCTTGGTTATGTTGAGTCTGAGAAGCATTTTAGACAATGATTATGATGCATTATATTCAATAAAGGTGTTGAATATGAAGCATTTTATATGAGTCTGTAATTGAGAAAAGAGATCTATTCTGAAGATTGATACTTTGGAACTGTAAATAATTGTTGTTTAGTTGTGGGCATGGATGAAACAACCAGGGGGTGGAGAGGATAGGTTAAGCCTCAGTTTTCCTCATTAAAAAATGAGCAAAAAAGCAGAAAATAGGGTGTAGTAAACAAAGAGAACTGGAGCAATGGAAGCAATAGTTCCTACCTCCTAGGTTCTTTTATGCACATAGACTCATGCAGCTGGCTATGACTGGTTTGTGTAAGTGGCTTTGACCACTTACAAATGATGGTGTCAGAAGCCCCTCCTGATGAGACCTGTGGGGCCCACGGTCAGGTCAGCCATCAGAACAAATATATGAGCTGCATCAATGCAGAATGAAGATCCACTGGGGCCCCAGTGTTTCTCTCCTGCTTTAGGTCCTCATTTCTCATTTGCCTAGTGCCTGTCTTAGCAGGGGCAACACATGGACTGCTGCTGTACCAAGGCGTAGAAACACTCCCACACCGCTGGCTTGGCGTGTCGGTGGGGTGAGTCTGTAGTCACTCGGTGCGCAGGGGTGTCTGCACTGGTGGCAGTGATGCCAGTGGGAGAACCACGGCAAGGGGTCACTAGGAGCGGTCATTTCTGGGAAATTGACTGGGAGCCCTCTGGCCTTGGAGGATTTGGATCTAAAATGTCCCTCAAAGTTCTTGTGTGCAGAAGGTGACTGGATCATGGGGGTGCCGTGCTCATCGGTGGCTTCATCTGTTGATGAGTTCAGCAGCTGTACGTGCTGTTAGGAGTGGGCCCTGGGTGGAGGCAGTCACAGGGATGTGAGCTGGAAGGGCATTTTCTCATCACTGGCTCCTTTCTTTTCTCTCTTCTTCCAGGCGCCATGAGTTGAGCACCTTTTCCTCCACCATGGCCCTCTGCATCTTGTTCCTTCCTTTAGGCCAACTGACTGTGGACTGACACCATGAGCCAAAGCAAACCTCTCCATTAAGTTGAGGATATTGGGTATTTTGTCCCACTGATGAGAGTCTGTAGTCACTTGATGAATGAGTGTGGCTTCACTGGCAGCCATGATGGGAGAACCATGGCAACAGTCGCTATCCAGATTCTGGAAGATTGATTGGGAAGTCCTGGAACCATGACAAAATATATCTGAATTAATGCCTGACACTTAGCCTGATACTAGGAAATATTAGTATTGAAAAGACCAAAGAGAGACTTTTTTTCCGGTATTTTCACAGGTAAAATATATGACGGCACTTTCGGGTGGCCTCCTATGTCCCAAGCAGAGTGACTCATAGACCTTTAGAGAGTGTTCAGTTTTTCACAGGATGGATAGGCTGCAGTGGATGCTAGGGGACTGCGGAGGTGGAAAGTTGGAAAAGATGCATCAGTGGTCTTGGGGACGTTTGAGGATGGACGAAATGCCACGCTGGGCTGGGGCAGCAGCAAGGGAGCGTTGTTCCAATTTGAAGAAAGTGGGGTTTCGCTGCTTCTCATCCAGATCCTGATGTCCTGGGATGATCGTGAGCAAAGGACCGTACCTCTCCAAGAGCTTTCCAAAGTAAAAGTGGTGGCGTGAGGTTACTTTTCAGGACCGTTTTCTCCACGCGGCATGGATTTTCTCTGGGGTTGACTGCTTCTCATTGATGATTCTGTTGTGTAGTTTCCCACCACCTAGTTTGCCCTCCTGGCCATATACTAAACAGCTCCTACACACACATTTTTCAGGAACTTTGCGTATGCTCTCTCATTTAGTCTTACGTGGTAGGGATGGCTGTGTGTCTCCATTTAAAGATACAGAATCTGAGCGTTAGAGACTGCTTAATCCACACAAGGTCACACAGAGAGGAAGGGTAAAGTGAAGACATTCACAAGAATCTGCAGAAAGCAAAGGTTGTGTGCTTTTTTTGCTTTTTTTTTTGGTTTTTGTTTTTTTGTGAGACGCGCTAGAATAACCAGTTCCTTTTATTTTCCAACTCTCTCAGGAAGAAGTACAAAACTCTTCAGAAAAAAAAAAGCTTAGTGTAGCAAAACCAAGCATCCTGGAATGAAACAGGAAAAACACATTTCAAAAGAACATAATGAGGTTTTTAAAAAATGTCTCTCTTCTCATTGTTTTTCTTTTTTCCACATTATGAAAGCAATTCATATTCACTGTGAAAATTTGGAAAATACAGAAAAGTGTAAAGAAGAAAATAAAAATCACCCTAATCCTATTATACAAAGAAAACTGCTGCTAACATTTGTTTTATATCTTCCCGGCTTTTTTTATATCCC
>NW_022900924.1:11087125-11150478 GCF_012274545.1 Fukomys damarensis | reverse complement strand
GTCCTGCCAAATTGCTTTCCAGAAAGGTTGAACAAATTTATTATCCTGCTAACAGTGCTGAGAGTTTTTCCCTCACTCTGGCCAGCATAGAGGCCTTTTTTTTTTTTTTCCTAGTTAAATAGGTTTTGAAGTTGATATCATTTTGATTCCCTTTGCATTTTATTTTGTTTTTGATTAAAGGAAAGGCCAAGTTTTTAAAATCTAGAACTTCTTAAACCTAGGTATTTATTATATAGAGAATTCTGTCTTTATTAATTTTCCTTTATTGACATTTTAGTTTTTTTAACATTATTGATTTGCAAGAGCTCTTTATATATGTGAGGTTTTTTGGTTTGGATATTTAAGAGAGATGAACACTTTCTTCTTTGTCTTCTATAATTATTGCAATTTATTTTTAAGAAGTTGGCTGTTTGGCTTTCTAATTTAGTTTATGCCTTTGGGAGAGCAAAAAGGTTTACATTTTTTACCTTGATCAAATATATTGATATTCTCTTTATGACAAAGTTTGAAAGTATGGATTTAAGACTACCCTATCACTTTATATTATTGCCCAGTTCATCAATGCCCATAAATTTCTCTAGCCCAGTAGCCCTCAAACATAACTGCCAATCAAACTGGAACTTTAAACACATCCCAGTTACTGGGCTATACCCCAAATCAATTAAGTCAGAACCCCCCTGGGAGTTGAGGCTGGGAATCTGGGTGTAAACATTTACAAATCTTCCCAGGTGAGTACAAAAGGCAACCATGGTTGAGAAGAACTGCTTTGGTACCACTCTTCTTGGGGCCTTTGAACTGAACCCACTGAAACTGTGAGCCAAAAATAAATCTCTCCTCTTTTAAATTATGAGTGTCAGGTATTGTGTCTTAGTGACAGGAAAGTAGCCAAAACACAGCAGATGTCGAGCGTGGTGAAGTCAGGCAAATCTTAAGGAACTGTATGCTCTGAGAGGATAGGCTCTTGGGAAAAAGAGAGGGAGGAGACACTGACTTAAGTCAGTGGGGGAAGAAGAAGGAAAAGTGTACAAAGATGAGAAATCACGAGAGAAGCCTAATTTTACTGTTTCAGAAAAACTGAAGACCAGAAAACTTGAGCCAGTTGCCCAAGGTCACTCAACAACTTGTAGATGAAATCATGTTTTCTGATTTTTAAGGAATTAGACATTCACTGGGCATGGTTTTTTTCCGCCAATCCTTGGAGAGTGACTTGTGGGTGTCTTTTTTTCAGTTTGTCTGCGTCTTGAGTAATGGAGAATTCTAGATAGGTGAGAGCTCCTTTCTCATTATTCACGTGTGAAGGGGAAATTTATGAAAACAGATAAAACCGAATACTCTATTCTTGATTTACTGGTATCTAGGATTGCCCTAGCCACTATTTCTTTCTGGTGACACAATGATTGCACGTTGATTATATATGATCCAATTAGTTAATTTTTTGTGGTTGTGCAGACTGAACCCAGGAGAGCTCTAGCACTGAGCTTTGAAGCCTCAGCCTTCTTTTAGTTTTTCTTTTAAGACAGAATCTCAGTTGCCCAGGCTGGCCTGGAAGTTGTGATTCTCCTGCCTTAGCATCCTGAGTACCTAGGATTACAGGTGTGCACCACCATGGTTAGCTTATATATTTATGTATTTTTAATGATACAGGTTTACAGCTATGTGAGCACAGACCAAGGCGTACTCACTGAGACCTTACAGAGTCCTGTCTGTTGTAGAGTCCTGTCTGGCAATTGGATTGGAGCTTGTTTGGATGCACGCATTGTGATTTACTCAACCTTCACAGCAGCTCTAAGTCACAGCTGCCGGCTTTGTTTCCACTTTACAGATAAGGAAACTGAGGCACAAAGCTTCAGCCACCAAGTTCAAGGTCACCAATGGTGATGAGTGGTGAAGTGGAAATATGGCAAAAGATAAAATATGAGTCTACCACTTCCTCAGTTAAACTAGCAGTGAGTCTCCCAGCTGTGTATCTGTCTGTTACCACCTGCCTCCCCCTTTCATGCCCTTCCCACTTGCCCCCCACCTTTGAAATCTGCCTCTTCCTCATCAGCCTGTACTTCTCTTCTTCGTGTGTAATTACTAATCTGCTGTAGGCAATCAAGCTGCATTTCCACCCCGCTTCTCCCTCCCCATCTCCCCTCAAGGGACATCTTTCTGGGGGGAAGGTGACTCCTTCAGGAATTCAGATTAACATCAACAACAGGGGTGTGGAGCGGGGAGAGGATGAAGAAAGGCATCAAACTCCTATGCAGATTGCAAATGACAAGGCATCTTCTGCTGCTGGTTTGCTCTCTGCTATTTTAAGGGGCCTCATTTAGCATAATATTTGCATCATTTGTGTCTTACCCGATAATTAGGAGTAGAGACAAATTCTTCTTGTTCCCAGACTAAGGGCATTGGGGTGGAGAATAAAGGAAGCTCTGGAGACGGGTTTTCAGGCAATAAAGCCTTTAAAAGTTCTTCCTTCCAGCCTACCCCCTACCCATCTTTTGCTAAAATCCCCTGAACATCAGACATTCTGGACTGAGGTCACTGCTCACTGTTTGGCTTCAGGGAGCCTGTGATCCCTCTGAAATTCTACGCAGAAGGTTATGTTTATGGAATTGTTTGCTATTTTTTTCTTATGTCTGGGGAGAAGGTACATGGTTTTCATCAGTCTCTAAAGTGTGCAACTCTTGTCTTAAATTAAGAATGATGTACAGTGGGCATCTGTTTTGCTTTCCCATCATCTCTACACCTTTCCTCCATGTTGATTTTCCTTTGGGGAAACCAACCCTCCTTCACCCTCATTTCATGTTAGGCCTGTCCAGCAGAACTTCTGGAATAATTCAGGTGTTTGATACTGCTCAGTTCTCCTGCAAAGAGAGCTCAAGAGCTGTTTGTGCTAAATGCAGTAGGGGCAAGAGTCCATGGTGGTCTGCATTGCAGGCAGGTTTCACCTCAAATTCCTCCACCTGTTCTCATTTGCTTGTCTTTCCAGTGCTTTTGCCAGGACTCAGTGTCTGAGTATATTTAAATGTAAAATGCCATTATCTTTCATTAAAAGGCCTGTCACCACTGGCCTTCACACAAAAGAGTGATTATGTTATTAGGAGCCCCTTGAAGAGCCCAGCAGAGCCCAGGCCTTCCCAGGACTTCCACCTCCCTCTCCCAGACACTATCTCTGCTGCTGAGGGTGAAACCAAGCTTGTCTTTGGGGTTGGGTTCCAAAACGTAAGGATATAGCAGCTTTTTTTTTTTTTTCTTTTTTTGACATCTTCTCAAGTCTCCGAGTAGAATCTTACTGCCTTTTGGAAATCTACTTCCTGGTCTCTGACCATTGGATCTGCACAGTTTATGTGAAATCTTCATTTTCTTTCATCACTGTTAGAAATCATGACTCCTTGTAAATTGTTTGCCATTTGACTTCTAAAAGTTTAGTAAACGCCTAAGGCAGGAGTTTATAGTAGTTAAGAGCAGCACAGGCTTTGGAATTGGATATAACCATGTCTATGCTTCTGTTGCTTATTCACTGCATGACCCTGGACAAGTTGCTTAACCTGTTAAAGTCTCAGCTTTCCTAATTGCAAATGGGGATAAAATAGTGTGACAGACATTGTTGGTTCCTTGCCTAATAATCATGACCAATTTCCTTTTTTCATGCATACCTCTCACTGTAGAGGCTGAAATCGCCAGACATAGTCCTAGCCTCCCTTGCAGCCAGGTGTGACTATGTGACCTAATTTTGGCTGAGGTAGAAAAGGTTAGTTTAGAGGATTAGGAATGATTTTTTTTCCCTACCATAAAAGAGAACAGTCCCTGAGGAGAGATCTCTCACTCTCTTAAGTTCTAACTTTGAGGCTGTTGTGTTTGGGGATGGGGTGTTGTATTTTCTAGAGCCACAATACCTGTTTTGCGACCATGAGGGAACACACCTGTGAATAGAAACTCAGCACTCTGAGGTTGATAAAACAGAAGGGTATAAAACGTAGACTGACTATGATGAGATCATTGAGATGCTGAACCAAGAGTGGTATGATAATTTCCTTGTTAAGAATGTTATGATGGCCATTGGTAGTCAGATTACCTCTCCTAGGCATCTGAAAGAATTTGTAACTGACACACCAAGCCCAGTCTCTCAGGTTGCTGTGAGGAACAATTAAGATAATGTATAAAGAGTTCCTTGTAGAGTTCCAATAAAAGCAACAGCTTTTCTTATTGGAAAGAATGACTATGCCCAGAAATTCACTGGTGAGATCTGAAGAAGCACTGGAAGTTTGTGATTTATAAAACTCCTCTTATACTCTCTGTTCCCTTTTGAATAATAGAATCCTATCAGAAGGAAATTTTGGTTATTAGATTCAGCTTAATCCCTCTCATTTTATAAACAATGAAATGGGTCCTCAGAAGGGGAATGAGACCATCCAGAGGTCACATACCAACTAGTGGCAAATGGCAGCAAAACTCAATCATCCACACCTAGTTGCCTTTCATCTCCATTTCAACAAGCTCAATGGTGTTATAGAGGAAAAAAATGCCAAAGAACTGGGAAGCACACCACCTAAGTAGGTTATACTTAGTGCATATGATTAGCATTTTGCACCTTTGTTAAATGGACATAGACATTCTGGGGTTTGGAGGGCCCTTAGCTGGAGACCTTGTCACAAGCTAGATGGAACATCCATTGGTTCATTATTAGCGTATTGGCTGATTCACACACTAAAAAAAAACAAAAAAACAAAACAAAACAAAAAAACCCCACCAAAAACAAAAAATGATTTGCTAAGTGCCTACTATGAACTGGATACTGGGTAGACTTCAACATTTATCGGAATGAACTGGAGCAGAGAGTGGTAAGTGAAAGTACTGCTCCCCATCCTAAGGCAAAGCGCCATATGTAAAGACTGATTTAGGATCCACTTCTCATGTTTGATTCTTTTCCATTTGGACCTCCAAAGATGTAGTGTAAACTTTGGGAATAGACCCCACTTCTGGGATTATTCTTTTGAGATGACAATACTAGTTACTTGTAGACACAACAACAGTTTTGGGAAGGGTCATATTGATTTACTAGCCTCTTCCCTTGTACGTTGGGGGAATTCAGTGGGATGAACTCTTGGGACATGGAAGTTTTCATATAGGGAGTGAAAAGTCCTCATCATGCAATATAAATGGGAGACTTTAGACCAAGGACAGAGGGCAGATGTATAGAGATGGATGGAGGGTCTATGGCAGTATAAGAACCCAGGTTTTGAGGATATAGAGATTTGTATTTAAATCTTGCTCTGTTGATTCCTAGCTCTGTACTTTTGGGTAAATCTCTCACACTATATGTGCCTCTGGTGTTTATAAAATAAAATAAATGAGATCCTCTATTTAGAGCTTTTTGCTCAGTGATTGGCACGTGGTACTCCAAGATTAGCATTTGAGTGCAGCTGTTTTATTGGGGAGGTGATCCCATGAACTGAAAAGGAAAGGAAAATAAGGAAGTAAAGGGTTGCTTTTGGGTAAGTTTGTATTGTGGTTGACTGGAGCTAAATCTGCCTAGGAACTTCTGGGAGATGGTGGAGAACATTCTCAGATTTGTTTCACTTCAAGGTAAAGAAGCCATGTTATTTTTCTTACAGTTCCCACCCATTAATGGGAAAATTTGTGCCACCAGGGCATTGAATCTTAGAGCTCCCAGGGTATCTTGGGTAAAAAAAAAACAAACAAAAGCAGGGAGGAATTCCTTAAGTGGAGACTTTCTAAATTTGTCCCATTCTGGGAAGAGTGAGGGCCAAGGGACATGAGCCTACTGATCTGAGTTCAGAGTCACATTCTACCATGTATATGGCAGCCACGTCTTCTTGAGCAAGTCATCTAATCTGGCTACTCTAGGTATAGTCCATGGAAACCTGAATATAATGGGGAGCTGATAGTAGTGCAGATTTTTGGACGTCACTCCAAGTGTATTTATTAGTTATCTACTTCATAACAATGTGCCCTGAAATGTAACAGTTTATACAATGACCATTCACTGTGTTGCCCATACTTTGGCTCGCTTTAGTTGACCTTCATTGGGAGGTATTATTTTGAGTGTCTATCCCTCTCTTATCCACAGCAACCTCTACATCTAGCATGATGGCTTAATATTGAGCCCTAGTGAAGTTTGCAATGAAGACAAAAAGTGAAAGCTGTCTGGCTCAGGGAATATGTGAGATTTTTTACTGAAGCAGGGTATGTTAGTAAGCTTTTCATTGCTGAAGCCAAATACCTGAGAAAAAACAACTTAAATAAGGAAAGGTTTGGCTCATGGTTTCAGAAGTTACAGTCCATGGTCAGCTAGCTCCATTGCTTTTAGGCCTGAGGTGAGGCGGAAATATCGTGGCAGAAAGGCATGGCAGAGGAAAACTGCCCACCTCATGACTGCCAAGATGCAGAGAGAGAAGAAAAGAACCAGACAAAGGAAGGGTTAGGATACCAGATAGAGCTCCTAAGGGTACATCCACAAGATGCACTCCCTTCAACTAGGCCCCACGCCCAGCGTTTCCATCACTCCTAATAATGTCATCAAATTATGAATCCACCAATGGATTAATCCACTGATGCAATCAGTGCCTTCTTCATTCAGTTACCTAGCAAAGTAGTCCACCTCTGAACACATGAGCCTCTAGGGGACGTTTTAGATCCAATCATAATATATGGACTCTTAGGGATGAAGTGGGATCTTGACTTAATGAAAATTCCACCTCCCCATCTGGGCTTGAGGCCTCAGTGTGGACACTTCATGATGGCCTGTGTTGGATATAGCTATGGCAATAGGAGTCATAGAAAGAGCTCTGAGCAATTGAGGCCTAGCTTTCTGTTCTGTCTCTCCTCTAGTCAGTGGCTCAACCCTTGTTGGTGCATGGTGCATGGTGCCAAGTAGTAACTATTCACTATGCTTATGACACAATTTAAAGTTTCTTAAGTGGATTAAGTCATTTAATTTCCATAATAACTCCATGTATGTAAAGGTTTCTATTATTATTTCCATATTATATATGAGGAACCCAAAGGTCAGAGTGATTACATAGTTTGCTCAAGGTTGCACAGCCAGGAGGTATAGAGTCAGGAAATTATTTAATTTCAGGTTGTGGTTACAGGATGTCAGGACTGACACAGTCAGGTTGAACATCTTTAGACTGTCAAGAACTTGATGATTGTGATTTAGGGAATATTATCTTGTATTGGAGTCAGTGTTTGGGCCAGTTGCATTTGCTTTTAGGCATTTTACTATGACACATTTTTATATTCCTATTGGTTCAGTCATTCATTCAGTATTTATTTATTTATTTATTTTGGTACCAGTGATCAAACTGGGCACCTTGAACTTGTAAGGCAGGCAGCAGCTCCACTGAGCGAAATCCCCAGCCCCATTCATTTATTAGTGCTTCCTGAGGACGTGCCAGGTATCATTTATGGAGCTGAGCATGCAGCAGAGAGTGAAGTGACAAAAAAGAGAGTAGACAGGTGACTTATCCAGACAACAGATGTTATAGAAAAAAATAGATCAAGCTAAAGGTTGTTGGGAGTGTGTGCTGCAGTTTTGAAAGGTGCTCCGGAGGTGAGGAAAGGAGCTTGTGCTACCCGGAAGAAGAACATCCTAGTCCGAGGGAATAGGCAGTACAAAAGAGATGGCCAAGGCATGCAGGGCGTGCTCAAGGAACGTGGAGGGAACTGGTGTGTCTGGAATGGGGTAAATGCGGGAAGAGTAGGGAGCAAATGAGAATGGAGACAGATTGCCAGAGAAGTAGCTGGGGATAACCAGGTGGGCCTATTGTGGAGGCTGTGGCTATTCTTCTGAGTGATACTAGGAACCACTGGGAAATTTTGGGAAGAGGAGTGACCCAGATTCAACTTCTGTTTCAAAAGGAACACAGTAGTAAAGTGCAATAGTTCCTGACTTTAATCTCAGCAACCTGGGAGGCTGAAGAAGGAGGCTTGCAAGTTCAATCCCAACTTGGACTGCTTAGCTTAGTAACTTAGCGAGACAGGCAAGACCTTGTGTATATATTTAAAAATAAAACACACACACACACACACACACACACACACAAAAGGACTGGAGATGTTACTCAGTGTGAAGGCCCTGGGTTCAAAACCCCAATCCTAAAAAATGATGGGGGGGGGAAGAGAAAGAGAGAAGGAGGGAGTCTCAGAATAGGCTCTCAGAGGGCAAGGATTGAATGAAGTATAGCAGGGAGCTTGGGCCAGGTGGAGTGCAAGGAAGTGACTACATTCCGGATACAGAGATGAAAACCTTGCAGCAAGCATGAGGTTAGGATTTGTTTACTCCATCTCTCCTAGCTGTCCAGGTTGTTGTGGGCTGGTGTGACTGGTATTCTTTGGCACTAAGTCTCTTGGCTCCTCCACAAGACTGCACCCATCAGACATGTAGGCACCAGGAATTAACTGGAAACAACTTTAGTCTCTCTGGCAGAAAGATCAGCAGAAGCTTTTATCTTAATTGAGTTACATGGGGTACCATCATCCATACATCTTCTCCAATTAACTTGGGGAAGAATATGAGAGTGATCGCTGAAGGGAAGGCAGCCCCAAGCTGATAAATATGGATCAGAACAGACTGGTTGGAGTCTCTAAGGACTCATCAGACAGCAGGAGGGAGGGAAGGAGGATTTGTCAAAGATGTTTTGGTGGAGAAGAGAGTTCAGAAGGCTGTCTTGTGGTGGGAGATTGATTTAGGAGTTGACCAGCTCAGTGTGCTGAGCCTTGCCTCCTAAGCCTGCGTTAATAAGAGGACATAGCTTGCATTCCCCAGACTTGGAACATGGTTTATGTTGGCAGAATGTTGGGATCAGGATCTAGGAATCTACTGATGTCTACAGTCAGGATGGCTTGTGTAGGCTGTAACAGCTGGATGTAACATGGTGATGTATCTTCCTGGGAATATATTAATTTGTAGAGATCGTGAAAGAAAGAGGAAAGGAAACGAGAGAAAGGATTTGGGTTCTTAGATTTACTGATTTAGGACAATTTGTTCAGACGGGTAAAACAGCCTTGGCTAATGGATGGGCAGTCTCTGTCCAAGGTCCTGAAGCAGTCTCTTCCCTTAATGCCCCTTTTTGCTTCCTGCATTCAATTCCAACCAAGGCTGATTGAACATCTGCCACACCTCACCACATCCCAGGTCCTGTTATACATGTTGGCAATTCAACAATGAACAGAACTGACCAAAAATCCTTGCTTTTAAAGCTTGTATTTTAGTGGGTAGAGATCAATAAGAATAGAAAGAAAGTGGGGTGGGGTGGGGTGGTAAATTATCTACTAGGAGGTAAAAAGTGCTTTGGAAAAAATAAAACAGAGAATAGAACAGGGAAGCCAGTTTTGTTGCATGTGTGAATAGGGTGATCAGCTAAGGCTGTGTTAAGATGGTGGCATCCAAATAAACATTTGAAAGAGACAAGAAAGTGAGCTATTCAGATTTGCCTGCAGTTTTACAAGTGGCATTACTCATGTTTCCCATCACATTCCTGCTTTTTCTTATTCAGTGATTTTGCTGGTGATGCTTTTGCTCTTTCTGGAGAATGCTCTGACCCTAAACTCCTATTAGTACTGTACTCAAATACTACTCTTTTCAAAATGACCCCTATGTAAATATCACCTTCCTCAGGAAGACCACTGTTGCTGTCCTCTGACAGGAAGTAGTATATCTTCCCAATTAACCTTCATACTGTCGTGTATGAATCACTCTCTTGCTCTTTATTTTCTATCATGTTTCTGTCAATGTTTAGTGCTGCAGCTTGGTTCTTTCATTAGTCTGAAAGTAGTACAAGTAGGGACTGTGCTTGGGTGGTTAAGATCATAGTGTCTGAAATGAGATGCTCCTGTATTCAAATCTCAGTTTCTCTACTTGTTACCTGTAAAGCCTTAGACAAGTCATTTCACTTCAGTGGACTTTAGTTCCTGTGTCTGTAGTGCAGAGGCAATAATATCTGACTTAGGGACATGTTGTGATAATTGAACATTAATAAATGTAAGACATTTAGCAAGGATCTTGGGGCATGGTTACCTAAGGAAAAGGCAGTTTATAATTTCTTTTCCTTGTCCTCAAGCTTGCCCAAGGTGTTGGCATATACTTTTATCCCATAAAATATTTAAATGGGTGGATCTATTTCTAAAACTTTCTCAAAGAGGGGTCTGTCAGCCACCTGCACAGAAACTAAGCAAAGCAGCAGGCACTCAGTAATCTGAATTTTAAACAATGTCCTGGGTGATTCTTGTTTGTGCTACAATCTGGGAACTACCGAGAATAAATATAGTGTAGAGGTAAAGAGCATGAGCTCTGGAATTAGATTTCTTGGGCTTTAATCCTGGATCCACCATATGTAAGCTGTACAGTGTTTGATGAACAATGATGCATGATTTTGTCCTAGTTTCCCCCTCTGAAATGCTGAAATGTTGGGTTGGGTGGTAATAATAGCTGCAGCATTGAATTTTTTATTTTTGGAAAGTGTGCATGTAAATACCTAATAGGTATTCTCAGATACGTAGTTATGGAGAGAGGAAGGGGGAGAAGGGAGAGAGGAGGGGAAGCGGGGAGAGAGAGGGAGGGAGGGAGAGGGAGATTCTAAACTATGTGTCAGGCTAAGAACAGTGTTGGCATACGCTGAGAATTAACTACTATCTTTGGGTTGTAAGCAAAGTCGATGAATAGTCAGTTCACTTGAATTTGACCAGGGGGCTCCTAAGCTGGCTTCAGAGATCTCCTTCTTTGACAGCCTTGTTTTGCTCTGTGTGCACAGCTGTTCTAAAGACATGAACTTCAGACTGCAAGAGAATGAACCCCAAATGAGCCTCAAGCATTTGCCCTGCTGCAGCTACTGCTGGTAGGAAAATTGCACCATCTCTGCTCTTTTAAGAATTCCTCTGGCAGATGCGCACACAGCTGTTACACCTCCTTCCCGCAGGCAGAGAGCGGACAGACACTGCTAAGAGTTCAAGAAACTGTGTTATCACCAACTTGTGAAATAAGATCTGCAGTGGCTTCTCCCATCCTCACCAGCCTCTCTTCCTTTGTCTTTAAGCAGGTGATGGAGTGAGGGAGACTCCTTAGTTCTAGCTGCCTCTAGAAGAGAAATTTTAGGAGGAAAAGACCCAGGAAGAGAAAATTGTCAGGGAGGGTGGAAGTGATGATGGAGGGAGAAGCTGACTTGGACTGGGAGGCAGCAAGGTGTATTGGTTAAATTTCACCCAGCAACACTGTTTTGCTGTGTGACCTTAGGAAAGCCACTTCCCCTCTCATACCCTTGTTTCAAGATAAACAGAAGAGTACAGTGGTGTGAACGAGATTGGAGTCCAATTTCCGTAGTGATCCTGGCTCTACCCATAATAATGAGGTGACTTGGAAAAAAATCTCTTCTCTTCATCCTTAGTTTTCTCTATGGAAAGGTAGGATATGGGAATATATGTCCAGTGTGCTAAATAATTCTACTACAAGACAAAGTGACCCACTTGATGTCAAAATACATCCTGTGCTGTCATTGCTGGAGAAGAGTGGGGGTATGATCCTGTGCATCCTTGGAAAATTGGCTCCCTCCGTCCCCTGAGTTCAGGAAACATTGTGCAGGAGAAGAGAATTTAAGATGCTGCCCACAGAATGATCAGGTTACAACATGCAGCTCACCACACTTGCTGGCATAGCTCCAGGACTGGCAGAGGGGAAGGGCACACCTTCCACCCATCAGGGTAAGGCTCTCTCTTGGAGGGCAGAGCGGTTTAGTGCAGTGGCTAGCACAGGAGGCTTGTTAAGATGGGTCTAACTTCCATCCCTAGGACTGTGACCTACAGCTGTGTGACCCTGGGTAAACCACACACTTCCCTGAACCCTAGATCTTTCTACATTAAATCAGGGATCATGATTAGCTCACAGCATTATTAAGGATTAAAAGTGATGAAGTGGGGCTGGGGAGTTGGCTCAGTGGTGACTCTGCCTTCTTCGAAAGTGCAAGGTCCCAAGTTTGATCCCCAGTACCAAAAAATCAAAAAGAAAAACAAAAGTGATCAAGTGCGTGCAAAGTAAAAGGTATTTTTCCCGGCACCTGGTACATCACAGGCACTTAGCGGACAGTGCTTGTTCTCATTCATGAATTTATTTTTTCAGTCTGAGGGAAGAGCAGCCTCATCAGGTTTGTTAGGTGGTTGCAGAGCCACTGAGACAGACAGCGCATCTGCCCTAAGTGTGAGGCATGATACAAAGAGCTTCAGATTTGAGATCGCCATAGGTAGAAATTGAGACCTGATGGTGCTATGTGACCTTAAACGTGTGTTTTCCTGTCTCTAAATTCTAATGTTCTCATCTGCAAAATGGGAGTAGGTGGATGTAATCCATGTGCCTCACAAGGTTGTTGGAAGACTCAGATGTGTGAATCCATGAAGTTCCCGGTAAATCTAAGAAGTGGCAGATGGCTGAAAGTGGGGAGTCATCGCTGCACGTGGCAACTGCATACCGTGGGCTTTTTACTCTTTCCCATCCGATAGTTTGCTGTGAGCCAGGAAGACTAGGCCAGGTGGAACTGGCTTCTCAAGTCCCAAAACCTAAACATCCACTATGTCTGGAGGATGTGGAAAATTGTTCTAACCACTAAGCTCTGCCCTCCTCTGATGACATCATGCCAAGCAAGACCAATCACTGGACATTCGTTAAAGCTCCTCCCACTGGCACTTTACCTGAGGATGTTTTTTAACCTTGAGGATGCCTTACAAGCTACCTCTCATTCCCGATCCACTCTATGTATTCAGAAACCCAACAGTGAGCCGAAAGCTGAGCATTTGGAGAAGAAACAACTTGGTGAGGAAAGACCTGATTAACTCTTAACTCACTGGTTAAGAGGACTGATGGGAAGATGAGGCACCCAGAGATTAGCAATAGTTGAAAGCCTTTGAGTTAAACATGCTTATATAAGGAAAATAATGGGTTTGCCAGAAACTGGTGAGAGATCGAGTCAGAGAAGAGGGTAGCAGGGCCGTAGCGATGGAAGGACTTAGTCCCAGACAGAACTGGCCCACCCAAGCAGGTAGGAGAAATACTTTGAACTCCTAGCTCTCTAGTCTTTCCTGGTGACACCCATTGTCCAAATCCACTGAGAAGCCAAGGCACTCCAGAGCCTAATGCTGTCCCTGTGATCCAGTCTTCCAGGACAGGGAGGGCACCCGGTCGAGAGTGTCACAAACACAGACTCCCCAGCCCACTCCCAAATGCTCCTCACTTGCCCTGTTGGGCCAGGAAATCTCAGTGAAGGGTACATGCTCCACTTTTCTGGAACCCATTTTTTAGAGCAGTGTTGTCTTCCTTGGGGATTCTCTCCTGAGGACCAAGACTTCCACCAGAATTGTCATTTTCTCGAGACAGGTCAGGTTGTGAATGTGAAATATAGGAAAAATCGATCTCTGACTGCTTCTGTGTTAGGTTGGGTGCAGAGCTCTGGGAGGGCTGGGATGTCAGTGCGCACAAGTCCACCTCTTCCCAGGTCTTTCTTTGCGTTCCTGTCTCCGTGTAGCTTTCCGGGCATTCGATATTTATGGCCACAGCAGCAGCACAATGGTCAAGAGATGGCTTTGGAGTCCCGCGGCCCTGCTCCTTCTACCCCTGGCTGTGTAAACTAGGGTAAGATGGTTAACCTCTCTGAGCTTTGGTTAACAGTAGGAGCAAATCTACTTCACAGAGTTGTTGCAGGGATTGAATGAGATGTGGAAAGCAGGGGAGCTAACCAACCAGCAGGCTGTCAAGAAGAGACTGCTGCAATGATGCGTGGGGACTGGCGTCTGTCCTTCCCTGGCAGGGCTGCCATGGGTGGAGTGCAGCCCTGCTCAGTCCCTGCCTCAGCCCCGTTGCCTTCACCACACACTCGTGCAGCTGGCCCTGCTCCCCTAGAAGGGCTGCTTGTCTGGCTTGGTGTGCAGAGCTCTAGGCATGAGAGGCTGGGGGAATGCAAATGTAGGCTTATCTGAGTGTTTGCAGCTGTTTCCTTCCCGGAGCCCATCTCCAGGAACAAGGGCAGGCTCTGGGTCCCCCAGGAAGCCTCAGGCTTTTGCTGGCCCCACTGAGTCTGTAATATCAGCCACAAATATAATATCCAGTATACCTGTGCTTTTCTATTTGCGAAGTCCTTTGATTTTCAGCCTCTTATTGTAACTTTGCAATGACCCTGGGTTATCATGGCCAACTGTATGGTGCAGAAGAAGGAAAACAAGGCCAGAAAGGTCAACAGACTTGCCCAAGGTCATATGGCTAATTGTTGGTGGAGTGGGGATTATAACTTGCAATTTAGCACCAGAATTTAAAGCTCACTGTATTATTGGGGGTGTGTGTGTGCTTTTGGATACAAGTAGTAGAAAAGAATCTTGAAGCAATGTACTTAAGAAAGACTTCAGGCCAGGGATTTAACTCAGTGGCTCCACCGCCTGCCTCGCAAGCACAAGGTCCTGATTCCAATCCCTAGTACAAAAAAAGAAAGAAAGAAAGACTTCATTAAGTCTGAGACAAGCAGTCTGGAGGCCATTTGGTTTAACAGTTAATCAGCATTTCAACAGTGATTTCTAACTGGGATTTTACTTCACCTCCTACTCCTCTTCCTTCCTCCCCTTCCCCCTTTTCCCCTGTCCTACTTCCCTTCATCCCTTCCTCCTTCTTTCTCCTCCTCTTCCTCTTCTTCTTCCTCCTCCCTCTCCTTTTCTTCCTTCTTTTTCTTCTTTTTATATCTCTGAGCTCTTGGGAATGTCCTCCAATCTGGCTCCCTTCAAGGTCACAAAATGCATTGTGTGGTTCCAAATGTCATATAGGTATAGGAATAGGAATAGGAATAGGTATAGATGGCAGGGAAGATGAGAGGCCTCTTCATTATGTCTCTTTAAAAGCAAGAAAATATTTTCCAGAAGCCATTGGTTAAAAACTATTCCCAAACCAATCCCTGGCAAGGAACTGGGACTGCCTTAGACCTTTGATTTTACCTTTAGATCAAAAGGAAAAGAAAGAAACAACTATGAAAGGCCATGAACTGCTGTCTCCCTCCATACTTGTGACAATTATACTGTTTGCTGTGGCCTAGTGACTCATCTTCTATTCACCCATTATTAGCTGCAAAGTGGGCCTGATGGTGCATGAGCTGAGTCTGGTGTTTGTATGTTGGATCTGTGGCTGCAGCTTGCTATTGATTTGGAGGGGAGCTAGGACAAGAAACTTCTCCTATCTGCAAGGTATAAACTGTAATGGGTTGCAGCCCCTCTCTGGGGTCAGAAAGCTCTGGCTCCCAGTCCTAGCTGTGAAGCTCAGGGCAGTTCTTTCTGACTTCCATTCTGCTTGGAAGAGGGCCTGTGAATGGCATATGTCTCTGACTATGATCAGGATTATAGATTAAAAGCAGTAGTGCCTAGCACTGTGCCGAGTGCCTGATGTTTAATAAAGGTCACCAAGAGTGTTACATTATTTTTTCCATCCTAGGAACGGGGAGAGTTTGTAAAGAGCTCTAAGTCCATAATCAGTTTGGCCTCAGTGCACGTGGTTTTGCCTTCAGGTTAGATCTACCTGGCCTTTCTGGAAGAGAAGGGATGGTTGCTATCCCTTTGGCTCAGAGGGGTCCTATGTAGGCAGCCATATGTCCAGGCCTTCCTCTCTGCTAAGCTGTTCCATGGTTGATATGCTGTGCATAAAGCCCACCTGCCATTTCCGTCTGCTTCGTTAGTGCTGTCTGAAACAAAACAGAGGATCCTAGAGACCACAGTCTCCCTATGGGAGTACCAAGTGTCTGGTGGCATTTCCTGTCCCCTAGAGGATTGGGGACAGCAAACAATACCTAGGATCCACTGAACTCCCCTGGTGATCAGCTCCCGCAGCTGCACTCTGAAGTCGGCATTGGAAAGACTGAGAAGAGTTCATTGTCAGCAGAGGCTGCAGCAGCAGCGTCCACAAAGTGCCTGTGGTGTGTCAGTTCAGCAGGAAGAACCGTGCTCCCCTAAACCCTGCTTTGCCCTTTGGCTTGGCAGATCGTAGGTGAATCTCTCAGAGTCCTAGTGCTATTGCTTGCTTCAAGGTATAGATTCCAGATACTGCCTGGGTTCTGGCCTCATCAGTGATATATGACCTTTGACCTTAGACTCAACCAGTCCAGGCCACATCTTTAAAACTGGGATCCAAATCCAGGACAATCTTTGCATCTTAAAGTCCTTAGCTTGGTTTAGCTACATCTACAAAATCCCTTTTGCCACACCAGGTAACACAGTCAGAGATTCTGGGGATTAGGTTGTAGATATCTTTCTGTTCATCACAGTAATGTAAGATTCCATTTATATAAAGTTCAAAACAGGTTAAACTAATCTAATAGAGTGAGTATCCTTGGTGGGTCATGTGAGGAACCTGGTCTGGGTGCCGACTCTACGGGTGTGTTTGTGACAGTCTGTAGATCTGTACCTTGTTGGTATGTGCATTTTTATGAATACGTGTTACATTTCAAAAATGTAATTTGTTTCAAAAGAAAAGAAAGGTGGAATCCAAATAGTACCAACCTCGGTGAGGCGGGTGTGAGGGGTCTGATGTGGGCTGAGATGTGAAACACTCATCATAACAAGGAATCCGGCAACTCCAATTATGTAGCCTGTTCTTTCGACAGACCCATTTTTTCTGGTGAAAGAAATATTTTTAAAAAATTAAATAGTATTCATTGTCATCCTTTACAGCTTTACACGAATTCCATCATCACAGAAACTTGAAGGGAAACAAAGAAATTCTCTTTTCATTAAAGTTGTTCTGTGTGTATGTGTTGATTTTGGAACAAAACAAAGTTGACAAGAAACAGCTGAATGAACATGTGGTCATAAAAAATGTAACATCAAAAAAGGGAAGGAAATGGGAAAAACTTAAATAAGATAATGTGTATGACAGAGATATCCGGGTCCTTCACCTATTTAACAACAAAAAAAAAAATCCATAAATGTTGAGAGTGGTGCACTAAGGAATTAGGGTCAATTATCAAGTGCTTCCTACGTGACAAGCACTTTACAAAGCAACCTTCAAAACAAGGATCTGGTTATGCTAAATTTGCAGATGAGGCTCTGGAGTTCTGAGAGGTGAAGTGACTTACCCAAGGCCTTTCATCTGAAAACTACAGGGCTGGCATTTGGACCTGGGTCTGGTTGACTCCAGAGCCACATGTGATTCCGTTGCCCTGCTGGCCTGGTGGCCCGGACTCCAGCCCCGCATCTCTCACACCAGGCCTCCAGCCTGGCTTCCACTGCAGAGTAGAAACAAGGTCAATGGAGCTGAAGGAGACCAAGAGTCTGAATTCCGCCTCCCCTGTTCCAGGCAAAGCCCTTGCTGCTCTGACTTGTGAAAGACTCCGGGCATCTCAGCCTTTCCTAGTTGGAATTTGCAGTTGTCTCTTTTGTGTGGAGCATCCATATTCCTGCCTGGGCTCAGCTGGCTGCTCTCCATCCGTGCAAAATCTGATGTTTTACTTCTTGTTTGCGCTTAACAAACATAGCTGAGACTGGCAATATATTTTATTTAGACCAGTGTGGATTGTGATGTGGTAGCATGGGGTACCAAAGGAGGCTGATGGAAGAAACCTCTTCTGCTTCTGCAGCTTTTGGAAAGAAGACAAGAGAACCTGTTGCTGTGTTAATCACAGAATCACGGAAGGCAATGGCTAGGGTCTGCTGAGCTTTCCCAAGTGTTTTGGACTGTGGCCCAGTGTAGCTTAAGCATTAGGATTCCTAAAAGCTCCCCAGGAGATTCTAGTGCACAGACATGGTTAAGAACCACAGGTCTGGAAGTCTTGTCCAAATGAAAGGAGTGAGGCTGTTCCTCCTGGAGGGTGGTGGGTGCCACAGAATAGCCTTAGGAAGAGGCTGGTTGGAAATTAGCCAGATTTCATCTTTCCTCTTCCCTCTCCCTATCTTTGCTGGTCACCATCCATCACTACCACAGTTATCTTCATGACATCCTCGTAACAACTGCCGTTTATGCAGTACTTACTCTGCTCTGTGCCCTGTGTGGAGCTTTGTCTATACCCTTTCATTTTATCTTTAGAAAAAAATTCTGTATTTGTAACTACCCTTATCCCCATTTTGCAGAAGAAAGTTACTAAACATCGGAGAGGTTAAGGAAGGTGTCTTTTGTCACTTAGCTGGTGAGATAGACTAAAAAGATTAAGCTTCGTTCTTCATTTTCTCTCTCTTTTCCTTTCCCTCTTTCTCTCCCTCCCTCTTCTTCTTTCCTCCCTTCCTGTTTTTTCTCTCCTTCCCCCCACCGTGCTTCCTTTCTTCCTTCCCTGCATGATGTTTTCTTTCTTATTTCTTTCATCAGTTCCTTCGCAGCTTTTCCTTTCATTGACTCTTCTCTTTTCCTGACATCTTCCTTCTTTCCTTCCTGCATATATGGGAGTCGTCCAAGTTTCCAGGACATACAAGGATGTGTGGGATAAATCCCCCACCCTCAAATGTTTTTAATCTGCTGTAGAACCAATATCTTCATTCAACAATTTGCTCAATCATTCATTTTTCTGCAGTTTTATGAGCTCCTTACTGTGCTCTAGACAATATTCTGCATGCTAGGATGGTAGCAATGAGCACAATGAACAGAAATCTCTAACTTCATAGCCTTTACTTTCTAGTGGAACATATTCATGGGAATCCTATGCAGTACTATAAGATTATATTTTAAGAGCCTTTGTAGGGTGGTGTGGCAGTGAAGGCAAGAGGCACAAAGATGGAGCTAAAGATGCTCAGAGGAGGAAAATCTGGGGACAGAGGATTGCTGGGGAAGAAAGTAAAGTCACTCTGTGCAACAGGAAGTCTCTCTCCACTTTGTGATAATACATCTTTTGTTTTTCTTTCTCAGCAACAACTGCAACTGGAGTCACAGCTTGTGCTGTGTGCAAGTTCTCTGATACTCTGTTTCCTCTTTCCTGGGCAAGGTTGAGGTTCCAAGACTGAGATCTGGACTTGGAGGAACAGTTTTCAGTAGCCTAAAGAATTTGTATGGAGACATTGGGCTTACTGGCTTATTCAAGCTGCATTACACAAATAGAAAAGCTGAAATGGAACCAAAAAGCGTGTGCTTGTGTCCATGTGTTTATTTGTGTGTGAGTCTATAGGCTTAACTGTATGTGTGTAGTATGAATGGATGAAGGTCACGTAGATGAATGCATGTGTGATTTTAGGAATATTGTGTGCATGTCTGTATGGGACTGTCTTGGTGCATATATGTGTTTAGGTATGTATGTTGTCTGCATGTTGATCTGTGTATATATAAAAGTATGTTCATGCAGATTATGAAAGCATATGTGTGTATATTGAAGATCCTTGTGGCTAACTTTATTCAAGGTGCACAATCATATCGAAAGCTTTCTCATGCCTCATCTGCTAATATTCTGTTAGCCAAAGCAAGTCATGTGACCACACATACCATCAGTAGGTGGAGAAGTAAAGTAGGTCCCTAGTGAGAGTGAGTTGTGTGACAAAGGGCCTGGACACATGGTCTTAATGCGAGGAGGGTGTAAAGAACTTCAGGCAATTATTTGAGATACTGTGATATATATGAAGGCCATGTGTGGGAGGGACTCTGTGTAAGGGAGGGTTTTGTGTGTGTGGTTCTCAGGGTGATGGACCTGTGGCTGCATGTGTAAGGAGGGGGAACTTGGAAAATGGCATGTGCATGTATGTGTGTGAATGCTTGTGGTTGTATGTGTGTACAGATGTGCATCTGGGTGTATATTATTTGAGATACTGTGATATATATGAAGGCCATGTGTGGGAGGGACTCTGTGTAAGGGAGGGTTTTGTGTGTGTGGTTCTCAGGGTGATGGACCTGTGGCTGCATGTGTAAGGAGGGGGAACTTGGAAAATGGCATGTGCATGTATGTGTGTGAATGCTTGTGGTTGTATGTGTGTACAGATGTGCATCTGGGTGTATATGCATGGTGATGAAGGGTCTGGGTTGCAGTCTGGCTTATCTGTGTGTGTGTGTGTGTGTGTGTGTGGTACACAAGCTCTGCATGCTGCTCAGAAGTGTGCATGCACACAGTGCTGGGAGGGAGAGTGAAGAGAAAGAGTGGGAGTGAGAGATGGTGCGCACCCCCTTCCCCTGGCAAAGTCTCAAAACCACTCCAGTCTTACAACGTGAGTTCTTTGTAGCTAAGATTAATTTTCTTATTTAGCATTTATGTGGCACTTTGGATCTGCAAAGTGCTTTACAATCAGTTTTATTAGTTGTGCTTGGGTGTTATATATAGCAGCAACCTCAGCTGCGCCCAGAGACGCTCTCCAGAGATGGGAACCAAACAAAAACAAGGCTAACTTTACCCTCTCCTCCATGCTTTGTCCATTTCCTGGACAATGTCTGCTCTTTAGTCTGGGCTAAATGAAGTATTTTTATGAGTATTATTGATGGTGATGGTAGCTCATGAGGGCACTCATGGATTGCCCCCAAAGGCTTCCCTCAACTGATGAAAGATGTGTGATTCTGATCACTTGCCTGGTTTTGATCCTAACTTGCCAGGACTGGTGGATGTGGGACTATTTACAAGGCTACTTTAAAAGGCCTCTGCTTCCGTGTTAATGTCCTTGTTTCTTGTATCTGTCCTCACTTACACTCTTGCAATATGCTTACTTACTGTCATGGTCCCCAAAGCAGACCATGAGATGAAGACTTGAATGCAAATCATTTCTTAGGGAGGTCATCTCAAGAAAGGTAATGAAAAGATTAGAAAAGTAAGATAGGAAAGAGAGAAAAGCTAGTAAAAAGAAAAGCAGGTTAGTGAGTTGATTGCCATTGTGGGCAATGGGAGCTTAATTATGCTGAGAAACCAGACTTCAGAATCACCTCCCTAGAAGACTGAGAGAATAGGATCTTTATCTAGCCACATCCTCACTGGGTTTAAGAATTTCCCCCAGGATGTTAACTCCCCTGCACACTGAGTTGAGACTCCTTGAGACTAAGCAGGCTACTTGGGATCTGGAGAGACTGATCAGGTTTGGAAGACAGACAAGACACAGTGCCCAAGGTGGCAGCCTTCTGCATGTGGGTGTTACCTGGCACAGCTGCAGGTGAATTAACAGGGCCAAAGTTATGTGGGCCAGGGATCAGTAGCATGTGCTAAGCACTCCTACATTCTAGTGAAACCTTTTTGTCAAGGTCATAAATTCCATTAGCAAATTCTTGGCTCAATTTGTCCTCTGCAGCCACTGACTGTCCTGAGACAGAGCCATCCAGTTTTTTCTCTCTCCGACAGCTCCATTCCTACTTCTCTTTTGTACTTCTCCCAAGTGCGGACAATCCCCAAATATCTCTGTTTCTCCCTCACTCACATAGAAGCTCACCCACATCCTGTGTAAGATGCCATGTCAGATTCTGCAGTTCCTGCCTCTCTCTCTCTCTCTCTCTCTCTCTCTCTCTCCTCCCTCTCTCTCTCTCTCTCTCTCTCTCTCTCTCTCTCTCTCTCTCTCCAAGTCCTGTGTTTCAACTGCCTCACTGAAATAGTCATTGGAGAATCGCTTCAGCAACTCAGACTCAGCATTTCCTAAGTCGAACTCTTCTTCAGCCTCTCCCTCAAATCGGCACCAGCCTTGATTCTCAGGTGTGCTCCAGGGTCAGCTGCATCAGCACCACCTGTGAGCTTGCAGATGCAGAATCTTGGGCCTTGCCACAGAATGAATGAATCAAGATGTGCATTTTTCACAAGTCCTGGGTTGACTTGTGCACATTAATATTTGGTAAGCATTGGTCCACACATCTCGATCTCTTGAGTTATATTAGTGGCACCAGGATTTTGCCAATTACTCAGTCTTGAAACTTTGCAATTACTTGAGTCCTAGGAGCAAGTAAACATTAGTCTAAACCAGGACTTTGGTCTCAAACAAGTGATCATCATTGTCATCAGGACCACCATCATTGTATTTTGCTGTTGGTATGTTTTGGTTGAATAAGTCCATGACAATTCCACCATACATATCAAAGCATTTCAATCAGTAAGGAGGAAACTCTTGGTTCCCGATGATTGGCGTTAAGCTGTGATGGTCCAGTAATGAGCAACACTCAGCTTTCACCCTCAAGGAGTTTATAGTTCAGAGGAAGAAAACACAGATGGATGCAGAGTAAAAAGCAAAGGATGCTTTGGAAATCATGGAAAGGAATCCTACCACAACTCAGAAGAGATTCCTGAAGAAGTAACATTCAGCCAGAAGGAAACCGAAGGATGGTTAGGTCTGGGCAGTGGGTGCAGACGAAATGGCATCAGGCAGAGGAGTGACTTGTGCATGCATACACTAGGCTATGTGTTATATACAGCAGCAACCATAGATTTGAGAGGGGCAGGGTGTCTTTGAGGATGCTGCTCCCTTACTAAGTTTGCGACTTGGGGGAAAATTAGCCCATCTGTCTTGCCTCATTTGCTTCAACTTTAAAACGGAAACAGCAGTATCTACCTTCTCAGGGTCATTGGGAAAATTAAATAAAAATCAGCAAATTTCAGAATTGCAAATACTTGGTCCTCATAAATATTGATTGAATATAAATTGTCAGCAGTTGGAGCTTATGCCTTAATGATAGAAATAATAATCATGTTAGTCAATGAATGGTGGCCTTTAAAAGATAGGTCCACATCAAATCCTTGAAATTAGTGAATATAACATTAGTTGGAAAAGGGGTTTTGCAGGTATAAGTAGGACCTCAAGATGAGAAGATTCTGGGTTATTTAAACCCAATATCAAGTGTCCTTTTGGAAGAGAAGGCGGAGAACAGGAGAAGGCCATGGGAAGATGGAGCCAGGGCTTGGAGTGATATAGCTATACATCTGGAGGCACCTGGAGCTACTACCTGGTTCTGAAAGAGGCAAGAAAGGATTCTCCTCTGGAGACTTTGGAGAGATCATGGCTTTGTTAACATCTTGATTTTGGGCCTTTGTCCTCTGGAACTTTGAAAGGATTTTTATAGTTTCTATGCCAGAGAGTTTGTGGTGATTTTTTTTACAGTAGTTACAGTTGGTAACACGCACGGTCCCTGACTTTTGTACATTCTTTACGTGACAGGCATGGGGTCCTCCTGAATGGTCTTTTGAAGTGATGCTGCTCTTCCCATTTTGTGGTCAAGGAGTGCTGAGTTTTATGGAAGTGAAGCTCCTCTCCCTTGCTCGTTCATTCACGAAATAGAGATCGTTCTGGGCACTAGAGGGCAGAGTGGTGAGTAAAGGTTCGGAGAGAGTACACCGTATATTAGTCAGTCTGGAGGAGAAATAACCATCAAAACTAGGTTGCGTAGTGCCCCCTTCTCCCTAAATTCATGTCTACTTGGAGCCTCAGAATACGGCTTTAGTTGGGCTTTTGCTAATGTAATCAAGTTAAGGCAAAGTCATCCTAGATTAGGATGGGGTTTTTCTGAAAACTGTTGTTCCTCCAAGGAGAGAAAAATTTGGACAGAGACACAGAAAGAAGGTCATGTGACCGTGCAGGTGGAGATGGAAGGGAAGGAATGCATCTGTGAGCCAGGGAATGCCAGGGATTATTGTCAGCCCGCAGAAACTAGGGAGAGCAAGAAAGGGTCTGCCCCCAGAGCCTCCAGAGAGCGTGGGCCTGCCCACACCTTGTTGCTGAACTTTTAGCTTTTAAAAGTGTGAGTCAATAAATGTCTGATGCTCAGGTTACCCCCATTACTGGTAATTAGTTATTGCTTTGCTTAGAGACAAATACACTATCCATTCAGAGCAAGGAGACGAGGCCAGGGTGGGAGTATTAAGGTGCAGAGAAGAGGTGGTTGGTCCAGAGAGACTAGTGTGTGCAAAGCCTCAGTGGCTTGAAAATGACCTATGTCTGGTGGAACGGAGGGAAGGTCAGAGTCCCAGGGACTGTCAGCCAGCAGTGGCAGGGTAAGGCCTGTGCATTAAGCACTCTGCCTTCCCACCAGCTGCTCTTCTGGTCTCTGGCTTCTCACCTGGGGACTCTTGGGTCAGGAAGTCTGTCTGTCCATCTCTGGGGCACTTCTGACTCCTCCTTCCCTCCCCTGCCACCGCCTGACAACCTAGTGTTTGAGCACAAGTTTGTAGATCCTGTTGTCCTTGAGCACTGCAGGACGTACCCGAGGGGGCATAAAAACTCCGTATGCCACAGCTCGCAGCAGCTTCTCTGCCCAGGAGTCAGCTCTGCC
The DNA here is from genome assembly GCF_012274545.1 of Fukomys damarensis. Lineage (NCBI taxonomy): Eukaryota > Metazoa > Chordata > Mammalia > Rodentia > Bathyergidae > Fukomys > Fukomys damarensis. The sequence goes on along the minus strand of NW_022900924.1, from coordinate 11,126,330 downwards.
CTGAATGGGGCCCAAGTACCTGTAATTGGAGCGTCCATGTGCGCAGCACCATGGCAGAAAAGCAAGGGACAAAAGGGAGATGAATGGTTGAATCTCCAGACTGCCCGTTGCTATGGTTTCTGCAGGCCTGGTGAGGAGGGTGGTTACCAGGCAACGGGAGAAGGAGGAAGACAAAGAAAGCCAGTCTGGTGTGCACGAAAGAGACAGGAATGAGGAAGAGACAGAGGCCAGAAGGAGAGGAGAGAGGGGAGATGGACAAGAGAAGGAGAGAGGAGACAGGGTAGAGACAAAGGAGGAGGAGAGGCAGAGAGACAACACAGCGAAAGGACATGAAGGGGGCAGCTGAGGCAGAGACATTAAATCAGAGACAAAGAAGACAGACAGACAGACCAAAGCAGGAGAACCTTCTTCCACCCGTTAGCATTCACCATGGGCCAGATCTTCCCGCCCTCTGGAGAGAAAGCTGTAGCAGGACAGATGCTGTCTTTGCCCTTGATGGTACCAAATTCAGAAGGAAGAATTGATAGTAGAGCTGGAGCTAGCGGGGGTACTCCTGTCTTTTCCGGGGACCGAATGAGGCTGTCTCTCCAGGCTGAAGTCTCGGAATTTGGCAACTTCTGGGGAGGGCACAGTAAAAGGCATGGCCCCCTCCCTCCCCTCTCCCATCAGCATCCACAGGCCGTTCCACTCCTAGGAGGCTGTTTGTACAAAGTGACTCTGAGTTGAATCAATCTCTCCCTAGGTGTTCTCTCATTGATTACCTACTATAAGGCTTGAAATATCCCACCATTACGGAGAATTCGGACAAGCTGCTTCCCTTAGAAATTACATGGCCGCAGCATGCTTATAATATTATTCAGTTGATCCTGTATGCTAGGGATCGTCACTATCTATTCTTCAGGCCTGGAAACTGAGGCCCTTGGAGAGGCCATGCTTTGCCTGAGGTCACACAGTTACTCAGTAGTAAAGCCACTGAGGTCTTCTGATCTCTCTCTAGCCCTGGGTTCTTTCTGGTTTCCTCCCCAATCTGGGTCAAGGATTGTTTGTTAACAAGGAAGAGCTAGGGCGGTAGCTCAATACGGAGGCCCTGGGTTCAATCCCCATGTTGGTGAGGGGGGAAAATATCACCCTGGCTGAAATGCAAAGAAGGTTAAACGAGGAAGGTGGAGGTAAGAAGGTTCAAGATGTCAGAGAGTGGGCGGAGTGTTGTGTTTCTCTAACTGTGATAATCTAACATCCTTCCTAGGTAGCTTAGCTAAACATACTGATTGCAGGGCCCTGCCCACCAGTGATCAATTTAGGATTGAGACGGAGCCCCGCTATCTACATTTTTCAATAGTACTCGAGGTGATGGGTAGCAATGATTCTCAGGCTACTTTCTGAAAATCTTTGGTCTGAGGATGGGAAGGTGTGGACATGAATGAGGAAACGTCTTAGAAACAGCTTGCTTGTTCCTACTTTAAAACCAAAGACCATTTTATGGCCCTTGTGGCTTTTCACAAGAGTGGTTATGATTGGTTCATCATTATCATTTCACATATATATCACGCCACACACTCAACCTCCAACATCTGTTGCTTACTTATAACCAGGGACTAAGAGACAGCGGGGTAAAACTTTAATAGTTTGCTATTCTCACCATTTTTTTCACATGCATCCCCATTCCTGCTGTGGTGGGGATAGTGCAGGGAATGTTTGGAATGTCACGGATCCAGTTTGGAATTCCAGCTCCTTCAATTCTACGCTGTGCACTTCTGGATGGGGAACTTTACCTCTCTGAGTCACCATTGAGACATAAAGATAATTAGAAATTCCTTCACAGCCTTGAAGCAAGGAGGACTTAATGAAATAACTGAGTTAGGTTTTTTTTTTTTTTATCATTGTGGATTCATGGATCCTTTAATATATTTGAGGTACTTAACTCCATTGCATTCTTGCTTTGATTCAGATTACCCCATGTCTGGCTAGTGGGGGACTATTATAGTTGGCCTTTGGGTCTTTTGTAAGTGACCTTAGCAGAACAACAGGTTTCTCACCCCTGGGTGTGGTAAAATTTTCAAGTCCTCCTATAGTTTGTGTTCAAAGCAAGAAGCAGAGATCTTTCTGAGGAGCTCTGACTTCTTTGCTTGAGACTGTGATATTTGAGACCAGTCTGGGTCCTGGGGGTCCTCACTCTCTCAGGTTCGTTGTGGTTTTAGGCATTTTAAACAGATACTTAGGAAATGCATGCTGAGTTGTACTGATATATTTTTTCTTTGATTTTATGACTATCTCTTTTAAGCTGGAAACCATGACTCCTGAATTAGATCCTATTTGGTTTGTTTTAAAATACAAATGTATCATGTTCCAGACCTATATGAGTAATATAATTACTAACAATATTAAAAAAAATCATTCGGGTCTTTACTCTGTAGCCAGCATAGCACCTTTATCGTATCATTGCATCTGAAAACAAGCCAGGGAGAGTGGTGTGATTATTATCCCCATTTTGCTGATGAGAAAGTTGAGGCTCAAGAAGTCACAAAGTCACAAGTCATTAATAACAAAGTTGACATTTGAGCCTCCAAGTGCCTGACACTGTTACTTGCTGCTGTACTCTGGGCTTTTTTTTTTTTTTTTTTTTCTCCTTGGTTTTTGGAAGTAATAATCTACCTTCTCCAACTACATGGGCCACTTGGGCACTTAATACTCCTGAGATAACTTGACATTTATTGTTTGCAAATACACAGGAGAGGGAGGAAAGGAGGGAGGGAGGAAGGAAGGGAGAAAGAGGGAGGGGTGGAGGGAGAGGGAGAGAATGAACTAGCTCAGTGTTATTGCTAGAATAGAAAAATTCTTGAGAGACATGTCAGCTCATACTTTCAAAGTGACACATTATTACTTTCAGTTTTATTAGCTAATGGGTTCTGCTTTAAGATGTTGAGTATCTCTCTCCTGCTGCCAGATTGTTTTAAGTGGGGAAAGCAATCGGGTGGAGTTATGGGACCTTGAGAAAGATTATTGTTAGGCACAAGCTAGAACAGACTGGAGAAGATACCCCACCGTTGGCTGTTAGCTCCAGCTAAAACCCCAATAAGCATACCTTCTCTGATTATTCTCTCTGGTGTAAACAGTAGTCAACCTCAGGAACTCAGCTCCTCTTCAAACATTTGAACAAAGTTTTCTTTGGACTTTCCAGCCTACAGGACTCTTCCCATTCATAAACTGGCTGTACTGGTTGAATAGTGTTCACTCCTCATCTCACACGCACCTTGAAACTTCATAAGGCGACCTATTTGGAACTAAGATCTTCACAGATGTAATCGACCTAAATGACCTTAAAGTGGGTTAGTTCTTATAGGACATTAACAGGATGTCCTTCTAGGCAGGGTGTGTAACGATACAGAGACATGGGGAGGGAAGACAACTGTGGGAGACCAAGGGAGAGACTGGAATAACGTAGCTGCCACCTAAGGAATGCCAAGGATTGTCAGGAACCGTCAGAATGTAGGAAGAGGCCAGCAAAAAGTTTTACCCAGGACCTTTGAAGGAAAAAGTCCCTGCTGATACCATTTTAGACTTATGTCCTCCAACAATGTCTAATCAGGTACAAGGGAGGAGACAAAGCATGGGAAGTCAGGGAAAATCATTTTGTTCTGGAGGGGATGCTGCAGATTGAACGCAGGACCCCTGCACTGACTTGCATCCCCAGCAACTTTTTATTTTTGAGACAAGTTCTAGCTAAGTCACTGAGTTGCCTCGGATGAGCTTAAACTTGAGATCCTGCTGCCTCAGCCTCCTAGAGTGCTGGGATTACAGATGCACAGCATCACACCTGGCTCTCAAGGAGAATCTTAAAGGATGATTAGGGTTCTCCAAGTAGCAAATGAGAGGGGACAGGAAAAACGTGTTCTAGGCAGGTGCCCAGCCTGAGCCAAGTCCAGGAGAGGAAAGACAGCCTGGGTTAGGCAGGGCACTGCGTGTGGGGGCAGGGTTTTTGGAACAATGTCACACACATGTGAGAAGACATGGGAAGGTGGGCATGTGAGATGGCTCAGGGTGCCAAGGTGCACGTGAGAAATTTCAGGGTTTCGTGTTGGCCCCAAGAGGTCATTTGAAGCATGTAAGCAAGAGAAGTAGCAATAAGCAGCTGTCACCCTGAACGTGTCTGGAGGTCCCAGAGGGTGAGGTCCCTGCCAGACTGATTTCTCCCCATGTTGGAATCCATCCAGACCTCCAGGAGACGTGGAATTTCCTCCTTGGGTGGGAGTCCTGGCTCTGGGCCACCCCCAGGCTGACGTTGCACAAAGAGAAGGGTGGTGTTAATGGACCCAAGTGTTTCTCCAGCCCCAGCTTGACTTCTAGACTCTTCCCAGAAGTTCAGCTGCCCAGCAGCCCCTTCAGTTTGCTAGGAGGTTTTGCTTTAATAAATCTTTCTAGCCAGGGAGAGGCTTCCCTCTGGCCTTTGCCGCTCCTCAGCCCAAGTCCCCTCTAGTCAGAGAAGAGAGGCCAGGAGCACGGGGATATTGTCTCTGTTTCTAGAGAGACAGAGGTTTTTTTTTTTTTTTTCCTTCTGTGTCTGCTTTACCGGCAGTTCTCTGACTTCTGAGACAGGTCCGGGATGTCCTGCTATTCCTTCTGTGGGACGGGAGGGACATGGAGGAGGGAGGCCTGGCCTGGCCACCTGTTGGTCTAGCTTTCTGTCCGTCGGTTTTAGCTCCAAACTTGTCCCTCTTCCACTTAGCTGCCCTCCACTCTCCAGTCCTCGAGTCTCCCTCTCCCACCCTCCTGCAAAACCTAATCAGAAACTGCACACAGGGAGCTGCGGAGGGGATTGAGGTGTTCGTGGCAGAGCAAGGATGAGGAAACCCTGTAGTTCAACAGAATAAAGACAGCCTGTCCCAGTGTGAAGAGGCTCCATAGTCAGAGTGGTTAGGATCATACCCCAACTCTGCCAGATCTAGCTGTGACCTTGATCAGGTGTGAGCTTCCCGTGCGTCAGTTTCTTAAACTGTGAAATGGGCAAAAATGTCTACCTCCTGTTGCTGTTGTACAGTTATATAAGAGGAGGCCTATAGACTTCTCAGCCTAGTGTCTTGCATGTTTTAATAACCAGATTAATGTTAACCAGCCTTAATAAGAGTGACTGCTTCTATTTCTGGGAACGAAGGCTGAGTGAACGAAACCAGCACTATAAGGCAAAAATGACCTATCCACGTTTGATGTCTACTTTTGCTGATTACTGGTGTGGTGTCCTGAAGTGAGGTCATTGGACTCTCTGAACCTCTGTGCCTTCATCTTTAAAATGGGAACAATAAGCTCTGCCTCTTAAAATTGTGTCCTTGTGGCCAAGATAGAGTTTATACAGTGTTTGATGCTGATTGGAGGTTCAGTAACTTGCTGTCCACCATGCAACTGTGACTTTGGGCAAATGCTTCTCCTACCTTTGCAATCTAGAAGATGGGCTATTAATAGTATGTACCTCATAACTGTGAAGAATAAAGGAGTTATTTTAAACAAAGCTTTCAGAATGTGTTTGACACTATTAGCTGTAATAACTGCAGTAGTAAAAGTAGATCACCATCATTTATTAAGCATTCACTACATTCCAGGCACTGTGCAGTACTTCCCAATGAATTAGGAACTCCTATCAGCCCCACTTTACAGAAGACCAAACTGAGGCTTAGATGGGGGGGCATTTGCCCAAGGTCACTCTGCCTAGGAGTGGCAGAGATGCTATCATCTTTCACCTCCAAAACTGAGCTCAGTGGTCAGGATCTGTGGGCACAGCAGCCAGAACCCGACTTGGGGCATCCTTGTGGCTCTAGGTTCCAAAGTCCCTCGGGGAAAACTGGGCAGTGGGGGAAGCCTAGTGGGGGTGGTGGATGGGCAGAGCCAGCTTCTGCTGCAGCTCTGTAAACACAGACTCACAGATCCGTGCCTCCAGGCAAGCCCCCACCCTGTTGTTTTACCCCAGAGCCAACTTGTCAACTTGATCTTCTGCCCTGAACTCCAGCTGTCCCTGGGACGTTCCAGCTTTTCATGCATTATGCAGACTTAACAAAATGTGTACTCAAAGATTAAAGAGTCTGTTTCCCTTACTGAAAGTCTCTTCTTTCTGCCCCTGGATTTTTTTCCTTTCTCTTATTCTTGTAGCCTTTTTTGTTTTGTGTTTATAAACAGACTTCATTCTCAATTGTTGGCCTCAGTAAACGTCTCATCTCAGGTCCTTCTCACCCCAACCCTAGGAAGGAACGGGAAAAGGTACTTTTTATTTTTACCTAACAAACATTTAACACCCCCCCCCAAATCAGTTAAGATAATTATTTTGCAAACATATTTCCAGGTAAAATTTCAAAGGACAATGGGACTGAATGAAAAGTAACCTTTCATAATTAATACGAATATACATAATTAATATGAATATCCATAATGAAATAGTGAGTACACGATGTAAGCATCCATGCTTAGTTGGCAATTTTAAGGTCTCTAATTATAAAAATGGCGCAGAGCTGAACAAGAAGAGTCACCTCAATAGGCGGTGAAATGATTCAAGTTGTGTGAAGACATTCTCTGGCTTTGGCCCCTGGAAAAAGTTGATTATATAAAGTCATTGCTTCAGTCCTACAGGCATTCCTATTCCAAGGGAGCTTCTATTTTACTCTCCAGTACGTGGATTGGCATCTTTTCCAAAGAACAGTGCTAGCAGCAGGGTTAACTGAAGAGTGCTAAAGGCTTCAGTTGACCAAGTGCTTACTTGTGCAGCAGGATAAATATGGATTATTAAAGTTGTCCACTCAAGTATAAAGTCTATGCAGAACTCTCATAGGCAAATGTCTGAAGGCTAAGAAAAAAAATTCCTTGAACAAGAGAGCAACTGCAAGATCTCTTGAACGATCTTGTAGACAGTTCTGTAGAAAACTTAGCAGTTTGGCTCAGAAAGTACAGTTCCTCAGGAGGAATTAAAGTTCTTCCTGGAAGAATACAAGCAACATTTCAGGCAGCTTTCTGAAGATGAACCATTAGTGTACAGCTACACAATGAGACAAACAGGAAGTTGAAGTAAAGGCTTTCACATGTGCTGTAGTCTGCATGGGACTCAGAACTTTTGCTCTTCCTCCAGGGCATCAGCTGGTTCATAATGCCAGATGCACTCTCACGGCGCCTTGTCCAAGTCTGATAGCAGGTGGGACACTAATCAGCTGGGAGAAAGTCACAAATGTTTGCATATGTTTTAGTGTTTTCCAGGTCAAATCTTTTTCCTCCTTTTTTGTACCAGGTATCGAGCTCTGTTCCTTGCGCTTGCAAGTCAGGTGGCGGAACCACTGAGCTAAACCCCAGCCCTTCAAGCCAAATCTTAAGACTTTCCAATGAATTATTAAAAGTATAGCATTTACTCTGTTATTTACAGCATTTTGCACAGTTCACGGGCAATCAGAATGAAAGCAGAACTTTGTAACGGTCACCAGCTAGACACTATGTCTCAGTCGTATTTTCAGCATTTGTCTGGCTGCTGCTCAATGGTAAAGGAGGTTTTCTGTTGCTGGTGGAAATCATTGTTGCTTTAATGCTGCCAAATCGAGGACTCGATTTCCTCATCCTCACAACTTCCAAAATTGGTGCTAGGCTGGTGAAGATTTCCTTTGTTTTTAGGGCAACGTCCTGTATACCCTGGTTGTCCGACTTATCTTTGTGCAGCCTGCCCATTGTCAGGCGATCCTTTGCGAATGGGGCAGTGATGATGTCTCTTTCTGCTAGGTTCACAAACACATCACAGAAATCCAGTCTGTTTTTCACCTCCAGGCCTACGAACCTAGCTGCATAGTCTGTGTGCATCTTCAGGGCTTCTGGCTCATTGGCAGTGAGATGCTCATGAGAATGCAGGATAGTTTGATTCTGTAGATGCCGCACCGGGGCAGCAAGGTAACTCCTGGATAGCTTCTGTTTTGGTGGGGGTGGGGGAATAGGCAAAAATGTTTTTTTTAGCAAATATGTGTTTCCATTTTAAATCAAGATGCTATGTCTTTGGTGGAGCCTGCAAAATATGCCTTTTGGTCATCAAAGTCCCTGCTAAGGAAAGAGTGATTTTCTCCACTCTGATAAATTCCCTTTGTGAGAACCGCAATCTCCTCTCCATGGTTGAAACTGGGCTCCCATTCCTTCAAAGTGGAGGAACCTGGAACTTCAACTGCTGCAATATAAAGCCATGTTGTTCTGTACTGGCCAAAAACAAGGGAATCAAGAAGCATGTTTTCATCCATAAGGCAACGTTTTCTGAGCAGCAGATTCCTTAATGTGGCTGTTGTGAAAGGATAACACCGCACCGGCAGCTCTTTTCCACTTGTATCCTTGTCTACAGTGGAAAGATGGGCAGCCTCAGCCTGTCTGTGAGCATCAGCTGTGTGCCTGCCACCTCAGGCTCAGACATCTCAGGTGCTCTGCCCAACTGCAGTGCTCTTGTAGCCTTTTTAAGCTATCCTGCAAAGTACCTCCTCTCTGCTTGTTCTCAACAACTCAAGTCATGATTCCATTGAATGGTGCTGGTCTCACTGCGAGTTCTTTCTCATCATCAACAATAACAACAACAAAACACTTTGGGGAATCCCAACGTATTTGGAGCAAATTTAGTGGATAGAACTCAGCTTGGCTGGCTCTGATAATACAGGTCCGATCTATGGTGTGCTGGTAAACTGGCCCTGCAGTGAAAACACAAAAGCCCTAGGTTGTAACATTTGCTAATTTCCATGATGTATAACCATTCTCATCAGAATTGATTTCAAGCTACTGATATGATGTCCCTGAATATGAATTTGGGAGGAGATGCCCACAGTTAGCTCTCATAAGGTGGCAAAAATTGGCTTTGGCACACAACTGGGTTCGATTCCTATGAGGAATAGAGACAATTATTTTATTTGGGGCTTGGGTCCTGACCATGTCACTCATTAGCTGTGTAAACTTGGCCAATATATTGGATTTCTTGGGGCCCCGATTTTCTTATCTGTAAACACTAATAGGATTTCTATCTGAGGGTGTAGAGAGATTTAAGTGACTTTGGTACTGAAGTAGGTGAAGTGCTTAACACTAGTCCAATGTACAAAACTTATAAATGAAGGATGTGTTAAGTCAAACTGGGAAGGACCTGTATCCAATCAGGGTAGGCTAGACATGGCTATATTAACAGACAACCTCCAGTCACAGAGTCTTAAAGTAACATAACTTTATTTCTCACTCATGAAGCGTCACGCAGGTATGTGGGTTGGGAGGGGTGGGGTAGAGGGTAGTCTTTGCTTAGCACTTTTCAAAGAAAGTAGGCTAGTGGAAGCTCCATTTTAATATGTTTTATGATCATCAGAGAAGGAAAAAGAGGAATATGTTGAATTGCATACTGTGTTGTAAAGCTTTTGCTAAAAAGTGGCACATATCATTCCTACTTCAAATTTTATTAGCTAAAGGAAACAAATAGACACACCTAAATTTGAAGGCGTGAAGATAAGTACTCCTACCATGAGCCTGAAGAGAAAAGCAGAATTTCTTGATAGGCAGTCTTAAAGATTAGCATAATCTCTCAGATATCATTTTCTCTAGTAGCTTTTATTTATGTATTTATTTATTTATTTGTTATATTAAGCAGCCATTGCTGAAACTGAGCGCAGACAGTAGAAGACGTTATACCCCCGTCGATCCCACTGCTTTTGTAGAGGCCCTGGAATCGGCAACTTAGAGGCCCAGGAGCTGGAAGCACATGATGGAAAAAAACACTCAAATCTTGTTTCAATTCTCATTTCAAAGATAAAGACATTGAGACAGTAGGGTGCTCAGCCCCAGCCACATAACAGATGAAGATCAGAGACCGTACTAGAACATGCATTTCCCAACTCCTAACTTCGGGCAGTGTCTCCTTATTTGCATCCCAGTAGCCCAGGCACCGTCTTTGTCTATAAGGATGACTGTTGAAGGGGACGGAGATGGACATGGGTGTAGTAGTTAGTTACTCAGCAGTGATGGGTTTTAATCCAGAGGAAGGTACTGACTGGTCTTATGTGTGTGGTGATGTCAAGAACCTCATGCACTCATTGGCGGGGCTTTTGGAATGTGATTGGGTTATGAGGACTTATAGCTGACTTCTCTTAGGAGGTGGGGTCTGCTTGGAGCAGGTAGGTCACTGTGGGCATGGCCTAGAAGGGTTTATCTCCTTCTCCAGCTCCTCTCTTTGCTCTCTGCCATGTCATGAGCAGCCTTCCTCTACCGTGCCCTTCTCCCATTCCTCTTTGGAGCTAGCTGACCATGAACTGAAACATAAGCCAAAATAACCACCTCCCTTGAGCTGAAGGTGTCAGGTATTTTGTCTCAGCAGTGAGGAAGTTGACCAAGACAGATGGTTCCATGGAGTGTTTGGAAGGAAAGTTCCCTCCAAGCACAGATTGGTGTCCGGAAGAGAAAGCATAAGAGAGGAGGAAAGTAAACTCTAGGACTAGAAAGAGCAAGAAGGGTTTGTAAGCAGTCTGCTGGGGCTGAGATTTTCAGGTGGGACAGTATACTCTTTATGTTACAAGTGATGTGGAAGCCGAGTCATTGATTGTCTAGGTGGATAAAGTGTCCGGGGATGCATCAGGATGTAGACTGGCCTCATTCTAGCAGCACAACTTACGGCATCAAGGATCCAGGTGTTTTGTGTTTCCTTGATCTCCCAGATCACATTTATGCAGCCATAAAATGGTTTCTCAAGTTCTTCACAGCATATTATCCAAAGAATGAGGAACAGTCTCTTCTGGTAGTACTTATGAAAGAGAGAGGAGGCTTTTCTATCCAGGAGCCTCTGCAGACGTGATCAATGGTCTTGATTGTCACCATACATAGACCAATCATTGTGCCCACAGGATGGGATACTCTGATTGTCCCCATCAGTCTATTGAAACCATGGCTAAGAATTGGGGCATACTGGCTCCAGGGAGAAATGGATGCTGGGAAACCCCAGACATTAGAGTGTCCATTGCAGCTGGGTTGACAAATGAAAAGCTGGGATTTTAGGTGAGAGATAAGCAGTTTAGTAAGAGTACACCTAGCTATTAGAAATTCCACCAAGATTCCTGAACTGCAGTCTCTCCTTACATTATATACCTCTATTTGAAATACTTCATGGTCTGCCTTTTGACAAATCTAGATTCAGTATTTTGGGGGCATGTGTCTTTGAAAATTAATCTTGGGTTATATAAATCATGCTTTTTTCTGTTTTGTTTTGTTTTATTTTAAATGTCTAGGACCCACTGATCTCCCATCCAAGTACTAACCAGGCCTGACCCTACTTAGCTTCGGAGATCAGAGGAGACTGGGCGCTTTCAGGGTGACTAGGATCCAGCGATCTTTGCGTGACTGTCCCTTCTAGGGCTAGCCAATTCCTAGAGACAATAAATGACTAGCTCACTGAGCATGTTTTTCAAATGCAAATCAACTGCCAGACTCCACTCTCATTCACCTCCTTTATCAAGCTCTTCACCTCCAGGCCACTGCTCTAATCATCCCAGGGTCAGGTACCAGGCCACTAATTGTAATTCCTATACCTCAGAGTCTCCTGAAATTATTCATACTGGGCAATTCTAAGACAACTTTTATTATCCTGTCTTGTTTATTTCTTCCTGTGGAAGACACAATTTAGACCCTTACCCAGAGTTTCTCTCATTGCTTCTACCTCCTGATCAGCCCTGGTGCTTCTCCCTGTGTCCTTCCCTACAGTGTGGTGTGCTCCTGGGAATTGTGATGATCTAACTATCCTTTCCATGCCAGTTCTGTCCCAATCTGTCGGCTCCACATACCTCAAATATACTATTAATATGCTATATTTTGGAACATAGCAACACTTGGTTCTAACATGCTGCCATCTCTTAACTTTAGTTCTGGAATCTTTCCTAAAAGATATAGAAGCTCTGATATAGATTCACGTTCTCCAGTACCTATTGAGTCTTTTTCTCTGCAGAATAAGGCTGAAGAAAGCAGCAGTTGCCTCTCTCTGAGTAGAGGATGGAGCTGCAGAGGTTGGGGTGAAAATTTTTTACCCCACTTCACTTCACCACAGCCACCAGCTGGATCACATCTCTCCTAAAGCATTTACCTTGTTCACCTTCTAATGCATAATCTCCAAGGCCTTAGAACTTTGGAAAAGTCTCCTGGTGCTTGGTTGATTTGGCTGCTACAGCTTGGAATTTGGGAGCAGATTCCTGCAGCTTCTGCCAAGGATGAGAAAAAGGAGACAGACAGGGACCCAGGAAGGAGATCTGTATTTTTCAGGTTCCTAGCAGGAAACAGCATAACCCAAAGAGATAATTGAGAATAACTTAACGCACTATAAGGGATCCGGGGCAGTCATAAAGAGTCCAACATGGAATGGTGAAGCATGGCATCAGAAGAGAGATGTTAGCAGTGAAGGGATAAGGTGCAGTGTTTCTGGAACACTTTGTTTGTTTGTTGTTTTGAGACAGCATCTCACTATGTAGTTGAGACTGACCTGGAACTCACTGTTTAGCTCAGGCTGGTCTTGAACTCACAGAGATCCTCCTGCCTCAGCCTCCCAAGTGCTGGGATTACAGGCGTGTGCCACCACGCCCGGGGCACGTGGAACACTTTATGACCTGTGGTTGTGGAAGAAGGCTCACCTGACAGAAACTTTTTCCAGAAACAGGTGCACAGATATTGGCAAAGCCATATCCTGGTGGGAAGGGAATAAGACAAAAATATATCTTCTCAGAATCAGAAGACACGGCAGCATCTTCATGTGGTTCATAGCAATCAGCTTCCTAGGGAAAAGACAGGGTAAAGAAGGACGCAAAGTAGTACGGGAAGGACAAGTAACCAGTAGAAGGTCTTAGTTACATTTTAGTTACTCAGGTAGAGCTTTGGGTTTTGGCCAGAGGAAGCAAGGAAGTTGATATGGAGACATAGGTGGAATCCTCTGCTGTGGCTAACTGCTTCTTCTTTGGACACTTCGGGATGGTTAATGAAAGGAGCCATTGTGGTGTATTACAATGGAAGTCATAACTGGCGTCAAGAAAAGAGTACAGGACTTGGAGCCTTAGGATTTAATTTACACCACGGAGTTAATGATTGACCCTGCGCCTACTAGAACTTAGAACGATGGGATGTGCTGGTTGAAAGGGTATGGGCGGGGTACTAAAGGGTGGGGACAAGGTCTTCTAAAAAGCAGTGAGGATTAGGCACTGCTAGGATAAAGGACTCGAGAAATCTTCCATTTTCTAGGGTTTTTTTCAGAACCAATTTCTACCAGCATTAGCCTCATTGATCCAATGTACCACACTTTTGTGACTCTGCCCCCCCAAACCATTTTAATATTCTATGTGGGGAACCAGAGCAGAGATGAGAATTTATAATGACATTTCCTGTAGGCTCCAGGAACTGCACAGGTCAGGAGGACACTGATTTAGTATCAAGATACATCACCAGAAATGATGACCAGAACGAGGGATGAACTCGCAGTGCGCTCAGAGTCTTTGTTTCCCTTCCATGAGTTTGTGCTGGTTTTAACGAAATAGTCTTGGGCAAAAGTGAAATATTTGTGTCTTTATCAATCTCTGGTATCAGGAAAAAAAATTCAGAGAACTCCCATTTCCAGCCTCAGGTCTAAGAGAGTAATGATAGCCTCCAAGACAGCCCCCGGTGATCCTCACCCCCATGGCACTGACGTATTTTTCTAGTTTCTTCCCAAGTCAAATGAGGGTTACCTCATGGGATGTATAGAAGATGATGTGTGAATTCCAAGGATAGGTCATAAGAGGCACTGAGGCTTCTCAGTCTATGAAATTACTTGTTCTGGGGGAAGCCAGCCACCGTGCTGTGAGGCTGCGCAGTCATCCCCGTGACTGGCCCGACTTGCCAATCATGTGAGATATAAACAACCTGGGAAGCAGATCCTCCGGCTCGCATCAGACTTCAGATGATTACAGTCAGCATCTTGTCTGCAGTCACATGAAAGACCCCAAAGCAGAGCCACTCAGCCAAGCCAAACTGTGGTGCACCCCAACGTTTTGACCCACAGAAATTCTGAGTTGTAATAAATGAATATTGTTACTTGAAGCCACCTAGTTTTGGAGTGATGCGCTACATAACAAATACATTTGATAATACTTAGGAAAACATACACTTCGTAGTTCCTAAATTTTCCCACCCATCTATTCATTTACTCATTATTAAATCACTTGACAAACATTTATGAAAGACCTATAATAGCAAATAAAAGGGAATACAGCTGCTAACTCCAAACCATAATTCCTATTCTTGTTAAGTGTATAGTCTTGTCTCTTGACTACAGGAGCCATCATCCTGATTAGATGCATGGGCTCTTGGGGTGATCAGCCATCAATTTCTTTCTTGGATGTTCCTTAGCTACATAGCCGTGGCTAACTAACTCCACTTTCCTTATCAGTAAAATGGTCATAAGAATAGTTGCTATCTCATAGGTGCATTATAAGAATTAATTGAGGTGCCTAAGTACTTTCCATTGTGCCTAGGAAATACTTCATAAATGACACCTGTTAGTATTAACAATACTTACAGTATCTCTGAGGAAAGCCCATCAGTGTTCTCTGTTCCTTTTTACAGACGATGAATTATCCTCAGAGAAGTTAATATGCTTTTGCTTAATTAAGGTCCTCTAGTCTTCAAATTCTACAATTCAGTGCTCACCTGAAATTTCAAAATGGAGATTTCTCAGAGAAACTACAGAGATTGGCTCCCACTCCAGATGTAAGCTATATCGTTCGCTGTTGGAGTATGTCCTTGTCTTGGAAAAAATATTCTTTGCCAGGTGTATTAATTCATTTTGTGTTGCCAATAACATAATTCCACAGATTGGATGATTATAAAGAAAACAGGTTTATTTTGGCAACAGTTTCAAAGTCTGTGCATGAGGATCATGGGGAAAGACACAGGGAATGTGCATGTGTGTATGTGTATGTGCGTGTGTGTGTGTGTGTGTGTGTGTGCATGTGTCTTCTGGTTGCTCTTCCTTATAAAGCCATAAGTGTTCAGTAATGGGGACTCCACCCTGAGGAACTTATCTAAGCCTAACCACCTCCCAAAGGCCCCACCTCTGAACAGCATAGTTGGACTAAGTTGAATCTCACAGTGGGGATTAAATTTCAACATGTCAACCCTTGAGGGACATGCTCAAAGAATATCCAAACCATAACAGAATATTTTCTTAATAAAGCTTATTTTTTAGGATAGATTGGAATTACAAAAAACTTGTGAATATAGTACAGAGTGTTCCCATATACCCAACACCCCCAGTTTTAACTGTGATCAACATCTTAAGTTACTAGGTACATTTCTTATAGACGGTAAATCAATATTTATGCATTGCTATTGACTAAGCCTAAAGTTTATTTAGACTTTTATAGTTTTGGCTTGATGTCTTTTCTTGTTTTGTGCCTCCATTGGGTATCATGTGCCATATCTTCTTTAGACTTCTTTTGAATGTACCATTTTGTAGACTTCTCTTGTTGTTGATGACCTTGATCTTGACAGTTATTGATGTCTTGACAAATTTTGAGGAGTACTGGTTGAATTTTTATAGGATACCCATGTATTGGAGTTGGTCCAGTGTTTTTTCTCATGGTTAGATGGGGCAATGGGCTTTGGGAGGAGGACCACAGGGGTCAAGTGTCATGTCAAGGATATCTGTCAAAAAGATTTACGGCTGTTGATGTTGAACTTGGCCACTTGGCTGAAGTATTGTTTATCAACTTTCTCACTAATAAAGTCATACTTTTTCCCCTCTCCATATTGTACTTTTATGGGGAAGGATGTATTGCCTATATTTAAGGAGAGGAATTTGTGCCCTTCCTCCTTGCTGACATATGGTAAAATTTTAAAAATTCATTAGCTTTATTGGTACATTTTAGGTATACAATATTATGACATTCAACATTGGGAATTTTAATCTGATGTTATCATAGCAGAATTTCCCCAACCTCCACCTTTTCAAAGTCAAGAAGAGAGATGTGAGGTAGGCTAGACCTACACAATGAAAGGCAGGAAATGATAAAGGATCAGAGCAGAAAGCAATGCAATGGAGACTAAGAGAACGATACAAAAGATCAATGAATTGAAGAGTTGATTTTTCAAAAGAATAAATAAAATCAATAAATCCTTAGCCAACCTTATCAATAAGAGGAAAGAAAAGGCTCAGTTCCATGCAATTAGGAATGAAAATGGTGAAGTCACAACAGATCCAGCAGAAATCCAGAGGATCATCAATACCTATTTTGAGAATCTGTACTTTAATAAAATGGAAAACAGAAGAAATGGACAGATTTCTAGATACTTATGAATTTCCAAAGTTGAATGAAGATAAAAAAATTCGAAACACCCCAATTACAATCAGTAAAACTGAAAGTGTAACAAAAAAATGTACCAACAAAGAAAAGCCCAGATCCTAATGGCTTCACTGCTGAATTCGAGAAGACATTTAGAGAAGAACTACTTCCAATACTGTTTAAACTTTTCAGTGAAACTGAAAGGGAAGCTATACTTCCAAATTCATTCCTGGAAGCAAGTGTTACTTTGATTCCAAAACCAGGGAAAGAACCAACCAAAAAAGAGAACTGTAGGCCAATCTTCCTAATAAACATAGATGCAAAAATCCACAATAAGATACTAGCAAAGAGAATACAGAGGATCATCAAGAAGATCATACAGCCTGACCAAGTTGGATTTATTCCAGGGATGCAAGGATGGTTCAACATATGTAAATCAATAAATGTAACACACTATATTAACAGAGTCATGGACAAAAACCATATGATCATCTCAACAGATGCACAAAAAGCATTTGACAAAATTCAACACCCATTCATGATAAAACCCTGTAGAAAATTGGAATAGATGGTCTTTATCTCAACTTGATAAAGGCTATCTGTGAAAAGCCAATGGCCAACGTCATACTAAATAGTCAAAAACTAAAAATGTTCATGTTAAAATCAGGAACAAGGCAAGGATGTCCACTGTCACCACTCCTGTTCAATATAGTTTTTGAAACAGTAGCCACAGCAATTAGACGTGAGAAAGAAATAAAAGCAATAAAGATAGGAAAGAAAGAAGTTAAACTGTCATTATTTGCTGATGATTTGATACCCTACACATAAGACCCCAAAAAACTCCACCAAAAGACTTCTAGACTTAATTGACACTTTCAGCAGAGTAACTGAATACAAGGTCAACACTCAAAAATCAATAGCCTTCCTGTACACAAATAACAGACTTACTGAGAGTGAAATTAGGGAAGCAATCCCTTTTACAATAGCATCCAAAAAAATGAAATACCTAGGAATCATCTAACAAAATAAAAGACCTCTACATTGAGAACTAAAACACTCTGAAAAAAGAGATCAAAGAGGATATAAGGAAATGGAAAGACATCTCTTGTTCTTGGGTAGGAAGAATCAATACAGTGAAAATGGCCATACTACCAAAACAGCTATATGGATTCAATGCAATCCCTATTAAAATCCCAACAGTATATTTCATGGAACTAGGAAAAACAATCCAAAAAATTCATTTGAATCAGAGGAGATCTAGATACACACACACACACACACACACACACACAAACAAACATCTTAAAAACAACAAATGTGTTGAAAATGTTACATACCCTGTAATTCACCAATTAAGTGGCATATCTTTGTATATTCAGATGTGTGCAACATCACTACAATTAATTTTAGAATGTTTATCACCTCAAAAAGAAACCTTGAAGTCAATTTTTAAATTAACAATTAAAAATTGTATATTTTAATCTTGTGTAATATGCTATTTTGAAATATATGTGCACTGTGGAATGATTTGGAATGATTAAATTGAGGTAGTTAATATATTCACAACTTGTATTTTTTATGGCAAGAACACAAAATCTGCTCTTAATCATTTTCAAGAATACAATATGTTGTTATTAACTAAAATCACCATGTTGTGCAATAGACTTCTTGAGTATATTCTTTTTTGTGTCTAACTTTGATGAACACGTCCCTAACACCCATCACACCCTAGCCTCTGGTAACCACCATTCTACTCTCTACCTCTCTGATCCGAATTTTTTTACATCATACATATAAATGAGATCATGTATTTGTATTTGTCTCTCTATACTTGCTTTATTTCACTTAACATAATGTCCTGTAGATTCAACCATGTTGTCACAAGGAGAGAATTTCCTTTTTAAGGTCAAATAGTATTCCATTCATTTACTGATGGACACTTAGGTTGTTTCTATATCTTAGCTATTGTGGATAATGCTGAAATGAACAGAGGAATGCAGATATTCTTTTGACATAGGATTTCATTTTCTTTAGCTATACACCAGTAGTGCAGTTGCTAGATTATATAATGGCTCTATTTTTAATATTTTGAGGAACCTCCATACTCTAGTCCATAATAGCTATATAAATTTACATCCTTATGAACAGTGTACTAAGATTTCCTTTTTTCCACGTTCTCACCAACATATATCTTTTGTTTTTTAATACAAGCCATTGTAATGTTTTGAGTTGATACTTTATTGTGGCTTTAGTTTGCATTTCTCTCATTATTAATCATTTTGAAACTTTTGATATACTTCTTGGCCATTTGCTTTTTTTTTCTTTTGAGAAGTGTGTAGTCAAGTCCTTTGCACATTAAAAAATCAGGTTGTTTTCTTGTTATTGAGTTTTTAAGTTCCTTATATATTTTGGATATTAACTTCATATCAGATGTATTGGTGGCAGACAATTTATTCTACTCTGTAAGTTGCCTTATCAAGTGATGATTTCCTTGGCTGTGCAGAAGTCCTTACTCTGATGTACTCCTGTTTGTTCATTTTTGCTTTCATTGCTGGTACTTTTAGGTTCTTAACCAAAACATGACTGCTTAGATCAATATCATGAAGCTTTCCCCTATGTGTTCTTCTAGAAGCTTTACGTAGAAAACTCATGTTCTTTAGCTATTATTTTTCTAATCCTCTACCCCTTCAGCCATTAACTACCACATATCTCCTTTTTGTCCCTATATATTTTCCCAATATGGTCATTTTGTGTAATGGAATCATATAATGTGTGGCCTTTTGTCACTGGCTTCTTCCACTTAGAGTAGTATTTGCCAAGTTCACCCACATTATAGCATGTATCAGAACTTCATTCCTTTTTATGATCAAATAATGTTACTTTGTTTGGATATACAACAATTTCTTTTTCCATTATCAATTGATGTACTTTTGGGTTGCTTCCATCATTTTGATATTATGAATAAAGCTTCTCTAAGCATTCCTGATTAAGTTTTCATGTGGTCATCTATTTTCATTTCTTTTTGGTAGATATAGATGATAGAATTGTCTCGTCACATGGTACCTCTATGTTTAATCATTTGAGGAGTTACCAGGCACAGTACCAGACTGTTTTTCAAAGCAGTCACACTACTTAGATCCCAACTATCAGTGTATGCAGGAGCAATTTCTTACATCCTTGTCAGCATTATTATATCTGACTGTTTACATTTCAGTCATCCTGGTTGGTGTGAAATAGTCTCATTATGGTTTTGGTTTGCATTTCCCTGATGTTGAGCATACTTTTATGTGTTTATTAATTATTGGATGTCATTGTTAGGGAAATATCTATTCTAACCATTTGCCCCATTTCTAATGGAAACTGTTCTTTTGTTAACAAGTTAGAAGAGTTCCTAATATTTTTTAGATAAAAGCCCCTTATGAGATAAGTGACATAAAATTGTTTCACATTCTGTAGTGTGTTTATTTACTTCCTTGATACATAGTTGAAGAAAAGTTTTCAAAGTTGCTGAGTTCTAATTTATCTAGGTTTCACTTGTTGACTGTACTTTTGGTGTTACATCTGAGAACCCAACATCAAATCTAAAGCCAAGAATATTTTTCTCTTATGTTTTTTTTCTTTAAGTATCTTACAGATTTAAATCTTACATTAGGATCTTTGACCCATTTTGCGTTAATTTTTGTGTCTAGTATGAGGAATAGACTGTTTTTTCCTTATTGAATGGTCTTGGCACCCTTTTTGGAATCAGTTGACCATAGATACATGGCTTATTTCTGGATTTTGAATTTCATTCCATTGATCTACGTACATATCCTTATGCTAGGAATATAGTCTTTTGTCTATTACTGTTTGGTGGTAAAATTTTGAAATGAAAACATAAATTCTCCAGCTTTGTTCCTTTTTTCTCAAAATTATTTTTGCTATGGTTAGGTGCTTTGCAATTCTATATGATGTTTATAATCAGTTCACCAATTTCTAGAAAGAAGTCCTTTGAAATTGTGAGAGGGATTGCATTAGATCTGTAGATCAAATTGCAGAGATATCAATATATCTTAACAACACTAAGTCATCCAGTCAATCGACATGAGGTGTTTTTCAATATATTTATATCTTCAATTACTTTCAATATTTTGTATTATACAAAGTATAAATTTTTTACTTGTTTTATTAAATTTATTCCTCTATAATTTAGTCTTTTGCTACTATTATAAATAGAATTTTCTTAATTTTATGTTCAGGTTGTTCATTGGAAATATATGGAAATACAATTGATTTCCACTTTATTCTTGTATAATTTATACAAGAAATTTATAATTTAGTCTTTTGCTACCATTATAAATAGAATTTTCTTAATTTTATGTTCAGGTTGTTCATTGGAAATATATGGAAATACAATTGATTTCCACTTTATTCTTGTATCCTCGAACCTTAGCTAAAGATTTGCCAATTTTGTTGATTTTTCCGAAGATCCAGTTTTTCATTTCATTGATTTTCTCTATTGTTTTGTTATTCCCTAGTTCATTCATTTTTACTTTAATCTCTACCATGTTTTTTTCTGATTGACTTTGATTTAAGTTGATTTTCTTTTCCAGTATCTAACTTTATTGATGAAACCTTTATTCTTTTTAAAGATATGCATTTTACAGCTATATATTTCCTTCCGAACACTGCTTTATCCACATCCCTAAGTTTTGGTATTTAATGACCAAATTTTTATTTGTTCAAACTATTTTCTATTTTTCATTGTATATCTCCTTTGATCTATTGTTTATTTAGGAATAAAATGGGCTGTTTAATTTGATACATGAATGAATTTCTCACATTTCTCTTATTGACTTTCAATTTTATTCTATTGTAACTGAACAACATGCTCATATTATTTTTATATTTTTAAATTTGTTCAGATTTATTTTGTGGTGTAGCATATGGTCTATTTTGGAGAATGTTCCATTTATAATTAAAAATGTATATTCTGCCCTTTTGCAGTGACATGCTGCATAGTGGAAGATCATTCTAATTTGTTTACAATGTTGCTAAGATTTTCTACTTCTTTGTTGTTTGCAATCCATTAGTAAAAGTGGAACATTGAAGTGAATTACTATTGAGTTCTGTTTCTTCCTTCATTTCTATCAGTTTTTGTTCTCTGTTTCTGGTATTCTGTTGTTAGGTGCGTATATAATTGTTATATGTTCCTGATGAATTGATCATTTTTAAAGTTTTTCTTTCCAGTTACATATTTTGTTTGAAACTAGATTTTGTTTGATATTAGCCTAGCCTCTCTAGTGTTCATGTGGTTTCTGTTTGCATGGTATTTTTTAAAATCTTTTAATCAATTATATCTTTGAAAGGAAAATATGTCTCATATAAATGTATATTTGGAGCTTGTTTTCTCTTTACCTGACAGTTTCTGCCTATGTATTGGATTTTCAACCCATTTAAGTTTAATTTATTAGTCTAGTTAGATTTATGTCTGCCATTTTACTTTTTGTTTTTAATGTCTCATTTCTCATGTTTTCTGCTTCCTCTTTTACGGTAAGGGAATATTTTCTAATATAGCACTTCAATTTCTTTGATGATGGTTTTTATAATGTTTTTGGGTTATTTTCCTAGTAGTTCTTCTAAGGCTTATCAGATACATCTTAACTTGTCAGAATCAGCTTCATATTTATAATAAACTTATTGATCTTGTAAAACTATTTCCTTTTACTTTTTGTCATATTTTGTTTTCCATATTTATAAATGTTACAAGCCCAGTAGCAACTCGGATATTATTTTATATAAGTTTGTCTTTTAAAGCAGTTGAGAGTAAGAAGAGAAAATATATATTTAGAGTTTTATAATAGTAACTTTCTCATTGATCATTTCTGGCTCTCTCCATTTACTCATGCAGATTCGACTACTACCGAGAGTATTCAGTCCAATACAGCTTTGCTTCCACCTGCCTTCTTTGCACTGATATTGGAAAAGATATTTGATTCTGTTGTGTTATTGTCCCTACAATACATTCTGTGTGTATAGAACGACTTATGCAATTTTCTTGATTTATGCAATTACTTGTCTAAAATAAAAAAGGAGAGAAAAAGTTTATTTATAATTACATTATTACTTGGACCTCTACTCTTATTTTCGTGTGGATTCAGTCTGCTCTCCGGGATCAATTGCTTTTAGTCTGAAGATCTTCCTATCGTATTTCTGGTAAAGCTTGCCTGCTGGCAATAGATTCTGTTTTTGTTCTCCTGGAAATGCCTTTATTTCACCTTCGTGGTTGAAAGATAGATTTTCAGAATATAGATCGATTGATAGGTTCTAACTCCCTCTCTGTCTCTTCCCTTTTCCCTCTTCCTCTCTACCTGTCTTTTCAGTACTTTGAATACATTGTTCTGCTGTATTCTGATCTCCAGTGCTTTTTTATGAGAAGTCAACTGTTAATCTTATTGAGGTTCCTGTAAGCAGTGAGTTGCTTTTCTCTTGCTGCTTTTTGGATTTTCTACTTGCCTTTGTCATTCCGTGTTTTTGTTGTGATATGTCTATGGATCACTTTTAACCTACTTGAAAATTGTTGAGCTATTTAGGTGTGTTCACTCCAATTGATTCAAGAAATTTCATCTATTATTTCTTTCAGGGCTTTTTTTTTTTCTGCTCCTTTCCTTCAAATGTTCTAGTATGTATACACTTAAGTGTCCCACATTCCTCTGAGACACTGTTAATTTTTAATTATTATTTTTTCAATTTGCATAATCTGTCAAATTTCAATGTGCTAACTCTTTCTTCTGCCAATTTACATCTACTACTGAGCTTCTGTAGTAAATTTTCCATTTCAGTTATTATACTTTTCAACTCTACAACATCCACTTACTTCTTTTTATATTTTTATTGATATTTTTATTTGAGGTGACACTGTCATCATACTTGCCTTACTTATCATGGTTTTCTTAATTCTTTGAATATAAATATAATGATTACTTTATTATATCTAACATTTGGTTAATCTTACAGGCAGTTTCTATTGTCTTCTTTTCCCCACTCTGAAGGATGAGTTCTTTCCTGTTTCTTTACATTTCTTGTGTTTCCTTTTGTGTGTGTGTGTGTGTGTGTGTGTGTGTGTGTGAGAGAGAGAGAGAGAGAGAAAGAGAGAAAGAGAGAGAGAAACTGGACATTTGAAATAAAATATGCAACAACTTTGTATATTTGTTGCCTACCAAAGACATTATTATTATTATTGAATTGTTTATTTTTTAGGGATGAGCTGTATTATTTTCATGAAATTTATTGCCCTGATCATTGCAGTGTGAAGCTAATGCAGCTGTTGCAGTCCTAAGGGTGCAAAGCTGGGGTGTATTTGTAGCCATTTTGAGATGGCTATCTTTGACTACTTCTTTAAATTGAACTCAGGGCCTTCACAATGAGCTACATACACCCAGCCAATTAAAAACAAATTTTAATTTTATACATAGAAGAATGAATCCAGATCTATATCTGTTACCCCGTACTAAATTCAAATTAAAATGGACCAATAACCTAGATATAAAAACAGTAACACTGAACCTTCTGGGAGAAAATTTTGGTAAAACTTTTGAAGACATAGGCACTACCAAGGACTTCCTGAACAGAGACCTAATTGCATAAGACATAATACCAAGTATAAACAAATATGATCATATTAAATTAATAAGCTTCTACATAGAAAAATAAACAATCAACAGTGTGAAGAGACAACATAAAGAATGGGAAAAGATTTTGGCAGCCACTTCTCAGAGAAAGGACTGCTACCTAGAATAAAAAAAAAAAAAAAAAAAAAAAAAAAAAAAAAAAAACCAAAAAACAAAAAACAAAAAAACTAGACCCTACAAATAAAAGACAATAAAAGAATGGAAACTGAAATGAATAGACACTTCTCAGAAGATGTACTAATGGCCAATAAACACACAAAAATATTCAATATCTTTGGTCATTAGAGAATTCCAAATCAAAACAGCTCTGAGATGCCACCTTATTCCAGTAAGAATGGCTGTTATGAAAGATTCAAAAAACAAAAATGCCAGTGGGATTGTGGGGGGAAAAGGGCATTTCTACATAGTTGGTAGGAAGATAAGTTACCATAATCACTGTGGAAATTCTTCAAAAATGAAAAATAGAAATTCTGTTTGACCCAGTTATACTTCTTCTGATAACCTTTCTGAATGAGCTAAGGCCATCATATTACAGATCAGAATGTATGTTTGTGACAGTATTGTGCTGTTTTTATTACTGTAGTGTTGTAGGACAACTTGCAGTCTGGGATTGTGGTGTCTCCTGCTTTGCCTCCTTGTTGCTAAGATTGCTTTGGCTGTTCTGAGTCTCTTCTGGTTCCATATAAATTTTAGAACTGTTTTTTTCTATTTATGCTTAAAATGCTATTTTTTCATTAGGGTTGTATTAAATCAATATATCATTTTGGTAATATGGCCATTTTAACCATATTGGTTCTGTATGCCTATGTTTATAGCAGCACAATTCATAATAGCTAAATCTTGGATGTGGCCTATACACCCATCAGCAAATAGATAAGGAAAATATGGCTTATTAAAGCAACAGAATAATACTTAGCCATAAAGAAGGACACATGTGAGTCATTTGAAAGAAAATGAATGCACCTTGAGACCATAATACTAAGTGAAAGAAATCAGACACACAAGATTAAGTATTTCATAGTTTGTCTGAGACCCAAAATCAATAAATGACTTAAAGTTAAAATAAATGAGATATTAAGAAACAAGGAGAAGGGCCGGGATTTGGCTCAGTAATTCTGCCACCTGCCTTGCAAGTGCAAGGATCTGAGTTTGATCCTCGGTACCAAAAACAAACAAAACCATTTAAAAAAAAAAAGAAAAAAAAAAAGGAGGAATAAAACTGTTGGAGATGGAATATGTATATATACCAATCCTCCAAGATGAAAATAATTACTAAATTGTTTTTTAAAATAAAATGTTTTTATACATTGATATAGGGTCTCACTAAATCATTAAGCTGCCCAGGCTGTGCTGGATGGAACTTACAATCTTCCCATCTCAGTCTTCTAGATCACACGCGTGCCACCACACAGGGCTACCTGCACTGATTCTGAATGCAATCTTAGACTTGATCTTCCTTCACACTTTGCTACAAATAAAATCAGTTGCTTAGAAGCCCTCTGGTTGATCGATGGCTTACTTCTCCCCCTGGCTAAGATCTCTGAACCACGATTATGGCACTGGCAGGACATCAATGCCACACTTCCTCCTGAGTGATGCTCCCATGTTAGAAGCTGAGGGCTCTGTAACTGTGGGAAGCAGCCCCAGGTCTTTGCAGCATGCCTCTCCCACTATGAAACCTCCTGCTCCACAATCCAGGTATGTGGGGCATCAGTATTTTTGGAAGTGCTGTGTTCAAGATAAGGCCTCTGTATCTTCAGTGGGACTAGACAGAAGAATGGAACCTTCTCTCGCACAATGGCCAGAATTCAGCCTCAGCAATAGATAACCTGGGGACAGAATGAGAAATGCTGACATCCTGAACCTTCCAGGAAGAAAATTCTCAGCAGCTGGAGACTGAGGGAAGCTCATGTTCTTGCAGACAAGTTGAAGGGCAAAGGGAAGGTAGAGTCTAGTCTCAGACACCAAAGAAACTAGTTTTGTTACTGAGTTTTAGTAGTCTCTTTTGAATAACTATTTCTTCATTTGTTTTCTGTCTATAGGACCATTTAGAGAGATTTTAAAGTGGTGTGTGTGTGTGTGTATGTGTTTTATTTGATAATTTCACCACATTCACTGGTTTTGAAGGAAAGCAGACCCTGTAGGTCCACTTTAAATCTTGCTTAATTTTTTTTGAAATCTCCTTTTTTCCCAACCAATTTTCAAATGCCAGCATTCTTCAAGACTGAGTTCAGTCTTCTTCTAGATAATGGTCTTACCACCCTTCCTGTGTCATTATTATGTCAGCCCCCCATGTGTTTCTGCAAGTACTTGCCTTTTCTTTGATTCCTCCACTAGATTCTTTGCACTTTTTAGGACACATATGGGACTTGGCATGGTGCTCAACTAATAAATTTCTAAATGGGCTTTGTGTTGGCCACTTTCTCTTTAGTGTGTATGCACGTGCAACCCATGGGGGCAGAATCACTAACAAAAATAGCAATAATTTATATGTAGCAAGTATTTTTCTCAGCACTTTTTACATATATTAATTCATAATGTAATCTTCCCCGCAATTTATTATGCATCATTTAATATGCATAACCTTTTTATCCCTCATTTACAATGAGAAGAATGAGACACCGAAGTTTTAAGTCATTTGCACAAAGTTATACCCTAGTAAGCTATAAGGCCAGCCTTTGAGTCCAGGCAATCTGACTCTGACTGTTCGGAGAGACTGTCTGAAGGCTACATTGGGCACATCCTATGTACTTGATAGCTAACAATTAAATAAGTACACGCATCCACAAATGCAAATTTCATTTAAAGAAAGGCATATCTGAGCTGGCGATGTACTGATGTGGAAGAGGACTTGCCTAGCTGTGCAAAGCTGCAGGTTCGATAACCAGCACCAGAAACAAAGCAAGACAAACCATACAAAACAGAAAGGAAAGGCAATGCCCAATCTTTTAGCTGGTTATACATCTTATGAACTAGTCTGCCTTTTATCACCATACTCCTTCTTAAGTGATGAGATCTAAAACAGTACCTTATAATATCACCTGCTTGACATCCAGATTGTCACCTTGTCCCCAGGTAGGCAGGAAGCAAACTATATTGTCAACTCTGGCACACACGGCTTGTCTTCCCAACAGCCAGTCAAAAGTGGGGTTCTTCTATTGGCAACAGGCATGCTATTGTTTTCCTGGCCTTTGCACTCTTTTCCTTTTTAAAGGCAGTTTTACTTCTGTTGTTCTGCTATCTTCATGGAGAGTATTACAACTTTGTGTTCGTTTTTCTCTTGACACTGGTCTATATATCAAGTCCTCTCACGGGGAGGCTCCAGTATTGTCACACTACCCTCCCTCTACTGGAGATGGTGGGTCTTCTCCTTTGGGGAGCTGCTGCTGCTATGGTGAGCTGGCTGGCATCCAAAGTCCCAGATGTTTCCCGACCAAGACACGGGTGTGTGTTTGCTCTCTGCTACCTGGTAGATGGTCACTTTCATGAACAGCAGTTGAAATAATGATCAAAATGTCATCCCAAAATTTGCATACTTAGTTTATATGGCACTGAGAACTGCTACTTTATTTTTTAAAGTGTGAGGTAGGTTGCCATTTTATTTGCTTTTATTTAATTTCAGAATAACTCAGTTAGTGAATATAAATCTTTAACATGCAATCACTTCCCTGATGAAGAAGGACATTTTCAGTACCCTTAGGTCCCTTCATGCTTTTTCCTAGCCAACACTCCATCTTCAGAGCTGATCCATTCTTGCACTATAGACCCATTTTGCCTTTTTTTGAAATTCATCAAAAATGGAACTATACTGTACATGTAATGCTTATCATTATGTCAGTCAGAGTCACTCATTTTGTTGCATGAAGCAACAGGTCATCCTTTTTGTTGCTGTATAGTTTTCCTATTGTATGGGCATGCCACAGTTTTTCTATTCTACCACTGATAGATACCTGCATTGTTTCCAACGTTTGATTATTATAACAACTATAGCGTGAATAACTATGTGTGTGACTTAGTTTCTCTTGAGTAAATTTCTAGAATGAGGGTCATGAACAGAAGTAAACTAGTTCATGAGAAATAAAACCAGAAAGAGACACATATTTCATTTTATGACACTTGCAAAGGTTTTGTAAAAAGGATCATACACTTTACATGTTTGAGACTCTCTGTTGCTTTAAATCCCCACAACACTTGCAGTGGTCAGGTTTTTAGCCCCATTTTAATGGGTTTAAAAAGTTTTCTTGTTGTAATTTTAGTGAGAATTTTTCTTGTGACATAACATTAAGTATATTTTTATGTGTTAATTGGTTATTTGTATACCTTTATGGAGTGTTTGTTCAAGATTTTTGATCATTTTCCCCTGATGTTTATTTTATTACCAAGAAAAAGAACTTTCTTTTTGTTCTAGGTATAATTACATATTCAAATCCATGCACTGTGACTGTTTTTCCCTGCTTATGGCTTCTCTATGAATTTATTTAATGGTGTCTTTAGAACGTATGAGTGGAAGCTTTAAATTTTAATAGTGTCCAATTTATGAATTTAAAATTCTGATTAATGCTTTTCTTACCCTAAGAAATATTTGTCTACTGCAAGAGATTCTTCCATACTTTCTTCTTGAAACTTTACTGTTGTAATTTTTATGTTTAGATGTATGAGTCAGCTTGAATTAATTCTTGGTATTGTGCTGTGTAGGGGTTGAAATGCAGTTTTTTTCCACATGCATGGCTAGTTATCCAGCACTTGTGAAAATTTTCCTTGTGTACTATAGGATTTTTTGGTGCTTTCATCAAAAGTCATTTGACTGTGCCTTGTGGATCTGGTTCCAGAATCTATTTTCTGTTCTGTTGGTATATTTATGCCTCTTCATATTACTCTAGTACACTATCTGGATTATTGCAATTTTATAATAGGTTATATAGGTAAATTATTTTGCAAGTGTGTTTTGACTTTCCTATGTGCCTATGCAAACTCGTCAAATTCATATGTTGAAGTCCTGACCTGCAGTGCTACACAATGTGACATTTTTTTGGAGAGGTTGTCAAAGTAGGTTCGTTTGGTGGTGTTATAATTTGCTATGACTGATACCCTTTTAAAAGGGAAAGGAAATTAGAATGCAGACATGCATGCAGAGAGACTGTCACGTGAACTTGAAGTGAGAGGTGGAGGAGATAGTTTGGCAAGTCATGGAACACAAAAGATTCCCAGCAATCCACCAAAAGCTAGGTGAGAAAGAAGTGGGTTCTCTCTCACAGCCCTCAGGAGGCAGCAGTTCTGCCAACCTCTTTCTCTTGAGCGTCAGGTCTTGAGAACCACGACATCGCATGTTTTGTAGTTCAAGCTGCCCGGTGTGTGGTACTTTGTTATGCTGCCCGAGAAAACTAATACTTTTGCTTTTTTTCATGAAATTGTAGAACCACTGAGTCAATTTCTTCTTTCTGGGATTTTAATTTGGATGACATTCAATCTGTCTCTTAACAATATTGAGTCTTCTGATTCCTTAACATGGTATAACATTCTATTTGTTCAGGTCTTCTTTAATTTGTCTCAGCATTCTTGAGTTTTCAGTGTAATGGTATTGCACATTTTTAAAAATGTATTTCTAATTATATTTTGCTGATGCTTTTGCAAAATTTGTTTCTCTAGCTTTATTTTCCATTTTTTTGGCTGCTAATTGAAATAAAATCTGTTTTATTATATTTTGTCATTTTATTGTGACCTGTCATTTATTTTAGTAGATTTCGGGGGAGAATTTATTAGAACTGTCTACATATAGAACCATGCTGTCATGACTGTCATTTGTTTAAAGTAATTTGCAATTGGGTGTAACACTGATTTCCTCTATCACCCTGGTTAGGCATCTAATGCTTTTGAAATCAGGGGCCCTCACTCACACAAGTAGCACATTACATGGACTGGTTTTTGAGATACTTTCAAATCTAAGGTGATCACAGGCCTGGGTCTGCCATTTGCCTGTTCAAAGCACCACATCTCTCTGACCTCAGCTCCCTCATATCTTTTGTTTCATGTATTTTGTGTAAAGTAGCACAATCAGAGCAAAATATTAATGTCATAAAGTAGTTAGTTATCACCCTTGGGCTTCTACAAATACAGACAGGTTAGGCTGGGCGTGTTTTGTGGAGTCTAGCCCAAACATCTTAGAATACCATCATTAAGTGTGTGTGTGTGTGTGTGTGTGTGTGTGTGTGTGTTTGTGTGCTGCATGTGCAGGTGTGTGTGTGTCTTCCTCAAAGCCACCAGCTTAGAAAATGTTCTTCAAACTGAAGTGCATCTTACAATCCTGAGAGGAGCTTATAGAAATCTTGTTATGTGGGCTTTATACCCAAGTGATGTACTGATTTATAGTCTTGGAGGGGCACAAGTATGTTTATTTTAAGTAAATACTATCAAGTAATACTGATGCAATTCTCCTGCTGACCAGAAACCTTACTTCAGGCAGTAGTCTTCTGCTCATGCTGCACATGACTCACCAGGAGGGTTTTTCTTTTAAAGTTACAATGTCTAGGCCCTCATTAAAAAACAAAAAACAAAAAACAAAACCTCCAATGACAGTTACTAACAGTCAGTAAGGAAGACTTCATTCAGCATCATGTAATAGGTGTAGGTAGATAGAGATTGGGTACAATTCTGAATCTGGCATGAGCATGTGGGCACTTATAAACAACAAGCAGAGTGAGAGTCGGTAGATGACAAAGACTAAGAAGAAAATCGGGGGTTGGGGGGCTTCAAGCTAAATCAGCCTGAGAAGATCCTTGCTGAAGACAGACAGAGGGGATTAGATATTACCTAGGGCCGTGCTGTCTCTAGTCCTTATATTTACCTCTCCATTTTATTCTGTATATCTTGTGTTTTGTGCATTTATCTGTTTAATCACTTATGTGTCTCGGTGACTTTCCGTGTTTGTTTCTTTAGTTTCCCAGCTCTTCTCTTCTCAGTGTCTCTGTATTTTTGCGTATCTTTCTGAGTGCCTGTCCTTGTATGTCTCTGTCTCTCTGTTCGTCTCTCCCTCTGTGTGTCTACCTCTCTCCTCTCCTTCTTCTCCTCTTCCTACTACTACTTTTCTGTCTCCCCCTTTCCTCCTTCCCTCCCCCACTTCTCCTTTTTCCTGCATCTGTCCCTGTGTGTGTCCCTGTGAGTTTCTGCCCTGACTCTCTCCCTCTTCGTTGGGTCCCTTTCGTTTCTCTGTCCAGCCCACTTTCCCATCTACATCTGAGCCTGTGTGAGTGCATGCGCACGTGTTTGTCTCCATTATTCTCTATCTTCAGTCCTCTTCCTGTCTTCTTTTTTAAACTCCACCCCTGTCCCAATCCTGCAGTTCTGCAGCTTTTCTGCAAAATACAAGAAGAAGCCTGAAACATCAGGTCAAACCTTCAGACCCCTGCAGACCTCAGAACGTTCAGCTCTAATCAGGAGCCCCACCTGGTCCTATCCTACTCTCCTTTGGAGCTTAGCTGAGGCCCTCAGCTTCCTGTGCTGTCAGAGATAAGGTGCCCTTTGTGGCAGCGTTGACTTAGGTATGACCTTCAAAGGACTAGATAAGCACAGGCTCCTGGAATCCTGGAGAAGCTCCCTCTCTGAGGCTGAACACTGACCTTTCTATCATGGACCCTAACCATCCCAGGACACACTCAGGGGTTTTATGATCCATCCAGAGTCCCTAAGAAGATCAGATTAACTTCTTTCTCTGAGATAATATTATTAACTCATCATTGATTAAATAATTTATCTATCTCATCCTATGTACAAAATCCTGTGCTGAGAATAAAACAGCAAAGATAACTGATACAATATTGTAAGTATTAGCACTCATAATAACTACTGTGCCATGTTTGAATGCCTAGTGTGTTCTAGGAGCGTAATTTATGTAAAGAACTTTTACCAGAATTCCTTGCAAGGAATGAATTACCTCTTTACTAAAAAATACTTTAATTGTCTCCATGTAATCATTATAGTTCCCAATCAATTTTAGATATCAATAGACTGGACTCCTAACTTCCTTTTTTCAGGGGTGATATTTAAAATGCCCAACAAATGGCACCTTTCTGCCACTGACCAATGAGTACATTTGCCGCACTTCTCAGTTCTATTGCAAATAGTTGTACAAGCATCCAGTCATTCAGTCATACATGCGATTATACACTTATTCCTTCTTCCAGCATCTCATTAAGCTCACTGGCTATCAGGTATTGTATTAGGGACAGGAGATGCAATTAATAGGACACCATGAGGATGTCAGAGGAGGGATACAGAGAAGGACATTGACTCAGTTCAGAGACCTACTCAGCTGAGCATCTGCTATGCCTCGTGAAGCATAGGGAAGGCTTTCTGGAGGAGAGGATGTTAATGCTGAGTCCTAAATAATGAGCATGAGTTACCAGATGAGGACTCTTGCCAATTTAGTATATCCATAGAATGGACCTTTGTGCCCTGCGGATAATAAGGTTTCAGCCAATCAATAAATGATATATGACGAGTAGGAAAGCAATTGGTTGCCTAAGCTGTAATTGACCAAGGAAGCCATAATGAAGGTGTATTACCTTTTTAAAGAAATAGTACAGAACAGTTAGCATGTCTTTTGTCATCAGACACATCCACTATCTGCCTCAGGATCAAAGGCAATTTCCTCTCCCCAAAATTGTGGGTGACATGAGAGCTTTCAACACGCTCTTTCACTACTCACTCCTCCAGACCAAGAAGACAAAGTGGAGTCCAAGAATATAGGCCACGAAGGGAAGGTTGGTGAAAGGAAATAACAGGTTCTTGGTTCTGGTCCCTGGAAGGGGCCACAGTACTATTGTGTTTCTACAGTTTCTGTTAACTTGAAAGAAACCAACACCTTCTAATTTCTATGTTGGTGTCTAATTAACACAATTTTGAAATATTTGTGGGCTGTATTTGGATGGCATACACGATTTAGAAGTTATATCCTAGAAACAGGAAGGGGATGAGAGGGACTTATATTTACTAAGGCAAACACATTCTGAACAGTGCACTGTGTGTTTTATGTACCTTCATCATGAATATTCATGACATGAATATCTGTGTTATTTTATTTAATCTTTGCAACAACCTCATGGGGCAGGTATTATAATCTCTGTTGAGGAAGATTGCCGAGTTTATTCTGCATGGACTCTACATTAACCATAAGGAAGCTTGATATTCAAACAGAATGACAAGTGAACTATGAAGAAGAGAATGGTTTTGAATCAGAGACCGGATTTTATAAGATTCTTATTTTGTAAGACCTTAAATAACCAGATGATTGTGTAGAAATTGTCCTTTTGTTGGTTGAGTGTCTTCATTATCTGTTTTAAGTACTACTGTCCTTCTTACAACTTCCTTGCCTAAAGAGTTTTAACACCCTAGTACAGGAGTAGAGCTAGCCTCTTATGTAAAAGGTATGTCATCTATTAATTATTTTCATGTTTATAATAATTGAGATCTCAGCTAAGCCCACTACTATGTCTTGAATTTATGATCTGATCATACCTCTGAAATAGTTAAATTTTTTTATCTGGTTATCTGTAGGAGCTTCATCAGAAAGATGATCAGAAAGCACTTCCCTTTACTATGGCCTTCTTTAGTTTATGCCACAGAGATAAACATCCTATCAATATATCTTGAGTATCCAGAGTTCCTGTATCAGTGAGGATTTCATTAGAGGAGTTCCAAGGCTCCTCTGAGTGTTTCCAAGTGGGTTTTAGCAAAATCGTGGATCTTCAAATCATCTCTGTGGACCTGTTGTCTGTTCTGAGATGTGAACCCTATGGACAATGAGATAAAAGGGCTTAACCATCTCAGAGGAACGGGAAGGTCAGAAATTGAATGGAGGTGCTTAGCAGAGAGGATCTCAAATTCTGGTGTACATTAAGCTATCAGGTTGCTTTGTAGAATAATGCTTTCCTTCTCTGCTTCCTGAAGATTCTAAATCCCTGAAGGTATTTGTTGTGATAAAAGACTTAACTTATTGTGTAGCAAGACGTTCAGAAATAATGTGGTGTAGAGAATAAAGAAGTTATTTCTTCCACATGCATAACAATCAAAGTAAGTGTTTCTTGATTGTTGGGTAACCCTGTTTTATCATACTGAGTCTGGATTGGGGTATAGGCATCTGCTTTTTAAAAATCCTCCCCAGAGGTTTTGATGTAGATAGTCCAAATATAGTGTTAAAAATATGAGCTTTGTAGTTCTTCAGATCTGAGTTTCAAAGTGAATTCTAGCATTTACTGGTTGGGCAATGCCTCTGAGTTTCAGTTTCTTTGTATGCTTAAAAATGCAGAAAAATAGTAGTTTTATCTCTGAAGGTAGTTGTGCAGATGTGACAGTGGCCTATATGAGAGGTGCTAGCACAGTACTTGGTGCAAAGCCAGAGAGAGAGAGAGAGAGAGAGAGAGAGAAAGAATAGCTTTACTATTGAGTCAAGTGCTCTAGACAACTACCACATGACTGTACTTAGGTATTATATTCACAGCATCCCTCTTTGTTTTATCAATCTTTGTTTTATCCTTATTTTTAGATGAAGAAAAGGGATATTTAGAGAAGTTAAGTACACCCAAAGACACTCTGTTGCTAAGTGCTGGTGTCAAAATTTGAGGCAAGATCACTTCTGGCAGTATATGATTGGGGTGGGGGTACAGCTCCGTGGAAGAGTAGTTGCCAAGCACATGTGAGGCCCTGGGTTCCAATCCCAGCAAAGCACACACACACACACACTCACACACACTCACTCACAGCACTATCTTTTTAAAAAAGCAAAGAGGAGCTATTGATTGTTTTGGGACAAGGAAGTGACCTATCAGAACTTTGTTGTAGAAAAGAGAATCTGAGACTTTTTGCATGATGTGCACAATAGGAGAAGAACGAAGGCAGGATGAAGAGTTTGCACACGAGGTGAGGAAGTCCTTGAGCTAAGCTAATAGAAGTGGAGGCCAAGTGCATATTTGTCTCATTCTCTGTAGCAGTAATTTATCCATAAGGAGGCAAACCTTGAAATAGCTGACTCAGTTTTCTCAAGAAGTTCCCTGCAAAACTGACCATCAACTCCTCCGATCTTGTTAAAAATGACTTACAATGTTCTGCCTTGGTTCTAGACCTAATAGTTAACTTTGTATGGCTCAATTTACCCCCTGGGAAAAATGGAGATAACAATGGCTATGACTATTTTAAAATCTGTGAGGAAATATGAGGCAATAATTTTTTAAAGTTATAATTATAGACCCATTGTGAGAGTTTATTACTCATTGAGTAAAGCGAGACAGTAGGAAGCACTCATTGAAACTTCACTTTCATGATTGATTCTTTATGTCTTGATTTTGTAAATTAAAAATTTCAGACATTAAAGGAAAAGGTAGTGGAGAGAGATTAATAGACAGATTTTCTCATATGGTTGTTTCTATGGTGACCAATTCCCAGGCATCAACCACTGACTGAAATACAGATAAGAAAAAGGTAGCAAAGTGCTTTGCACAGTTGTGGCCCATAGAAAACAATCACTGTGTTGGAAATCAGAATCACTACCTCTATCCCTCACGCCTGGGCATGGGTGCTTCTCACTGAAGAACAGCTTGGGAAATCCCCTTCTCTTTTGGAATACTTTAGCCTGAGTATTTTGAAATTTAAAATGTTTCTAAATTAGTGCACCTTTAAGGACTTTGATTTGTGAGTCCCTCTTTATTCAGAACCAACTGCTTGATGGGGCTTTACCCATTCAGATCTCTGGATCAGGTTTAAGAGCCAAGCCTTTGCCTACTTCAGGTTCGGGATATACTCTTGTATTCTGTCTTTGCTATGTTTTATTTTTCATTTAGATCTATAATCCACTTGAGATGGATTTTTGGTTATAATACGAAGTAGAGATCAAGACTCAGATTTTTTTTCCATATGGATGGTCAGTTGACCTAGCACCATTAATTGAAAAAGCTATTGTTTCTCCATCGCTCCCTGGGAGCATGTTTGTTATAAATCATGTGTCCTTATATATGTGGCTTTGCTGCTGAGCTCCCTTGTCATTCCACTGGACTGTTTGGCTTTCCCATAGGAAAGCAAGTATCATGTAATTGCTCTAGTTTTATAAGCAGCCCCTGATATCCAGTCATGAAAATCATCTGATTATGTTTTTCTTTGTAGTCAACTTGACTCTTTGATTTTTATTTTCACATACATTTTGAAATTACCTGGTAAATTCCCACCAAAACAAAAACCTGCTGTTATTTGGACTGTGAATAATATAGTGTCTAGATCAATTTGGAGAAGATCGATGGCATTTTCTCTTCACAGCAACCCTGTGAAGAAGGCTCTGGTGTTATCCTACTTGAGAGACACATTTCTCCTTCGCAGCAGGGACACAGGAATGTGAAATAACCCAGTGACCTGCCAAGGAAGAGGGGTGGACAGGATCTGCACCACTGGGGGTGCTCTATCTTATCATGGATATATTATTTAGAATGAGTGGTTCATGGTGATAATATAAAGCGCATTGATTGTAGTCAGTTTTATTATATTGCTTTTTTTTTTTTTTCAGTGCTGGGGATTAAACCCAGAGCGGTGTGTGTGTTAGACACAAGCTTTAGCCCCAGCCTTATTACATTGCTTCTAAATTTTCTACTAACTGTGTATTGGGGCAGTCCATTTTCATTGACCTTGACATGTCACTGACCTAGTCCCACAGGTTTGACTTCCCTATGAAAGATTTCAGTGTGGGAGTGGACAGTATGGGTAAGCTGTACAAGTGGCTTTCATTTTTCGGTGCTCATGGTGGCAGATAAACCCTGCTTTCCAGGGGTGCAATGAAAAGGAGTTGTTTTATAAATGACTCCCAAATGTCCTGTGTATGTTGGTCCTAAAATGGCCTCTGTGTATTGCTTTCAGTTGCTTATTTCTTCACTTTAGGCTGAGATGTGTGAAGTCAAAAACTAAAAAACAAAAAACAAAAAAAAAACAATTTTATTTTTTTTATTGTTGAGGATTGAACCCAGGGCCTTGTGCATGCTAAGAAAACTCTCTACTACTAAAATACACCCCAGCTCCCAAATCCCATGTGTGATGAAGCCACTTCTTTTAAAAATAGCTCAACCAGAAGAGATTTAGTCATTTGGTGCCTATTTTGGAAAACTACAGCTCTTACCCATTGATTAGACTAGAGAGGCCCTCTTGACTACTGCTGCTCTTTAGATCTTCCTGACTCAGAGGCCTCCTAGTGAGATGCTGAGCATGTTCTGCTAGATGATGCATAAGCCCCCTGTCTAATCCCCCTCTCTCCAGGAGTTCCTTGTTCTCCTCCCCTCTGGATAGTAGCTCCTTGGCAGTAAGCCTCTGGAAGGCCTCCCACTGTGAGGACTTCTATGCTCATGTAACCACTATTCAAGTATCCTTAATAACTCTTGTCGTATGTCACTACTTCTGGGGATCCTATGATTTTTCTTGATCAGCCCTGAAACCCCTTGAAGCCCCTCAAAGGTGGTATTTAAAACAGTTAAACTGAAGTGTGCGCAAAACATAGTGGTAGCAGTTGTCTTTGTTGACATATTGTGGTTTGGATCTTATTCCTGGCAATATAATCCCTGATCATCATTCTTTTGCCCTTATGGGGATGATAAGAATATTTCAGTAGCATTAAAAAACATTTTCTCTTCTTTTTGCTTTAAACTTGGTAGAGGTATTTTGGTTATTTGCAGCAATATATCCAGGTGCAGCAACCTGGATAGTGGTTATTAACCACTCTTAATCATGCGGTTTATATGCTGACATCTTTTCCGTATTCCGTGCTAATCCAGGCTTCCAGAATACCAAATTTTGTCCATTTCACCTTGCCAGACACCTGCCTGTCCAGAGCCAAGGGTTACCAAAATACCAGGCAAGACTCTATTGAGTCTGCAGGGTAATGAACCGTGTCATTGTTTGTAGCGGTCACATGCAAGGAAGGACTCCACATGTTCAGGAGCCCCCCACCTCCCCAATATCTGGTGAGTGTTTAATGACATCATGTAGAAGAGCCAGCATGCTGCTGGCTAGAGAACCAATAAATCATGCTGTGTACAGCAAAACCTTCCTTGGTAAGGCATCCTTGTCCAAGGTACCATTAGTAATGTTGCTATTTGCAATCATAATAAAAATAAAAGTAATAGGAAAATCACGTAGCGGCAATTCCACTACCTACTGGATTTTTAATTTTCCTGAGAATGCTAGAGGCAATCTTGAGCCCATTATGTCTAAATGAGACACATTATAAAAGGCTTGCAGAGTCCAAACTGCTTTTATAGTCATTAATTAGCTAGGCTTCTAAATAGGCCCCTAAGATTGAGCTTGCTATGGTCTCTGGTCTCTAGAATGGGGTCGTAGTATGGACAGAAATCAAGTATCAGTTTTCAGTCATTATTTTTCTGCCCCTCTGCCTCATTCCAGTTCTAATCAGATGTTGCCTTTTTAGGAGAGTGAAGGAGGAAGGACACCATATAACCAGGTACCTAAGGAACATTGTCTGTGCCTCTGCAAGGCTGCCAGCAGAGTGAGCCAGGAAAGGACCGGGTCATATTAGCTTCAATATGCACAGTGTGTCATGCAAAGTAGGTAATAGCCAGCATGCTTGGTAGCAAGTGACAGAAATTTAACTCTGATTTCCTTCAACTACGATAGAATATATGAGAAAGAGTCAGGGTGCATGGAACAAACAAGGGGCTACAGGGTCAAATTTGGAAGCACCAGTTACCACAAAAGATGTCTAGTAGCAAGGAAATTCTGTTCCACAGTTCAGCCTTCTCAGTCAGTTGCTCAAGATTCTGAATCCTTGGAGAGAACATCTGGTTAGATGACTCCAAGTCACTCTTCTACCCTGTAAGGCACTCATCCCAGGACCACTCGCAATAAGTGAGTTCTGAGAATGCTGGGCAACATAAACACCAGTGACAAAATGTCTCTGGTCTGGCATGGTCAGTAAATGTTCCATCTTAGGCTAAATTTGCCGCCCATACACCTTGGCATAAAGTGAGGTAGCTTCCCAAGAAGAAAGACATGAGGAAATGTGATTTTCTGTCTGATTAAGGACCAGAGAGAGGCTTATGATGTCCCAAGAACCATGC
The DNA here is from genome assembly GCF_012274545.1 of Fukomys damarensis. Lineage (NCBI taxonomy): Eukaryota > Metazoa > Chordata > Mammalia > Rodentia > Bathyergidae > Fukomys > Fukomys damarensis. Next base: position 11,087,261 of record NW_022900924.1, on the reverse strand, counting down.
TGAGTATTTTCCACACGTTGTAAACCAACGTGTGGAAGCTGGGGCTGGGGATTTAGCTCAGTGGTTCTGGTGCCTGCCTCACAAGCACAAGGACCTGAGTTCAATTTGTGGTAAAGAAGAAGAAGAAGGAGGAGGA
>NW_022900924.1:11068507-11087000 GCF_012274545.1 Fukomys damarensis | reverse complement strand
AGGAGGAGGAGGAGGAGGAGGAGGAGGAGGGAAGAAGGAAGATATTATAATATAAACAACGATGAGAAGAATTTATTGTTCTCAAGTGACGTACCTACAGGGCTAGACCAACTCTCTCAGTGTCTCTCCTCTCTACAGGTACTGTACTCATTGTAAATTAATAAATTGACACTGATTTTATGCATCAGCCTTGCAAGTATGGTCAATAGGAGTCCACAGTTTATTGGAGGATCTGCTTCCCATGTGCTGACGCATCCAGCTGCAACACTGCAACGTCAAGTTTTGTCCCTGAACTACAGAGCACAGAGCACCTGCCATGTACCATGAGTGGCTTGAGGTGCTCGTGACATTTGACATTTCAGCAGAGATCTGAGGGAGTTATTCACGTGGATATCCGAAAGAATTGTAGTCTACACTTTTAAAAACTAAACATTATGATGAATTCACAGCTATTTGCTTTATTATTCACTCGACATATTTTTGTAAATATTATTTTGTATCTTTTAGCGTTTTTTAAATGATTTAAAGCAAAGCCTTCCAGCTGGGGAAAATAGCAAATAAAAAGTCCTGAGGCTGGAGATAGCTTGGCAGATTTGAGAAAGACCAAGAAAGCCAGCGGTGCTTGTGAACAGAAGAAGAATGATAGAGGAGAAGGTGAGAGAAGTAAACACGGACCAGGTTGAGTGGGACTTTGTGGGCTCAGGTAAGGATGTCGCTTTTTCTCTGGGTCCAGTGGGAGCCTCAGGATTCTCAGAGGAGTGACTTGGTTAGGTTTGTTTTTGAACAGGATCCCTGGCATCTTATGGAGAATATTATCACAGTGCAGGGGAGGCAGAGAAACCAGCAAGGAAGCCCAGGTGCGAAGGGATGGAGGGTTGGGCTGGTGTGGTAGCACTGGGCATGGGGAGACAGGTTTGATTCTGGGCACACTTTACAGGGAGAGGTAGCAGGACATGCTGACACCACTGTTCTTATAAAAGCCGTCATGTCTAGCTAAAGGGATGCACATTGAGGCCGCACTCTTAAGTGAGATAAATAGGACACCATGCGTTAACACCGAATAGTTTCTCTGGTGTGAGAAACTTTCAGTGAAATAAGGACTAAAAGGCATAATAGATAATGTGAAATAGGAAGAAAAGGTGCAAAGGGAAGGGGAAGGAAAGAAGGGAATGGGATTAATATGAGAAAAATGGAAAGAAAGTTTGTAGATAGGGAGGGAGGGAGGGGTTGAAAGGAGGGCAGGGGAATGGGGAAAAAATAAGAACCAAGATGGATTATGCAAAGGTGCAAATTTCCAATGATCAGTGTCGTTATATTGTATACCTTAAATGTGCCAAGAAAATTGATTTTTTTAAAAAAGACACCACGTGGAGACAGAGGCACAGAGGCACAGAGGAAATTCCATGTGAAGCTGGAGGCAGAGACTACAGTGATGTTACCTGCAAGCTAGGAATTGCCAGTCACTACCAGAAGCTAGGAAAGAGGCATAGAACAGTCTACCTTGGAAATTTCAGACAGGATCGGTCCTGCTGGCTTCTTCATTTAGACCCCTGTTGTCTCCAGAACTGGGAAACTGTTTTGTTGTTTGAATTCACCCAGTTTATGATGATTTCTTGTAGCAGCCTTAGGAAACTAGTAAAGATGATTTCAAGGTTGGGTCTGAGCACAAGGAAAAGTATGTTTGCCATTGAAAGAGATGAGGAGCTCTGACTAGGGTCCTCCCCTGAGATGCTGAATTCACGTATGAGGGGTTTCTAGTCTCAGGACTGTTTACACTTGGGGACACATAATGTTTTATGGTGTGGATCTGTCATATACAGTGTAAAATGTTTAGTGGTGTCCCTAGTCTGTATCAGCTAGATACCCCTCACCTCAAATCATATGTGAAAAAGTCTTTAACCATTGCCAAGTGTCCCTTAGGTGATATCTTTAAAAGAATCCCTTACACTGGGATAATGCATAAACAGCAGAATTTTTTTGTGTGCAGTTCTGAGGCTGGAAAGTCCAAGATCATGTTGTCTGAAGATCCAGGGTCTGGTGAGGGCTCACTTTCTTATTCAAAGATGGTGCTTCCCTCTAATGGAAGTAGTGATGGATCTCCCAGGGCCTCTTTTATGCAAGCACTAATCCTAGTCATAGAGCCAGAGCCCCGATGATTTAGATATGTCCCAAAGGCCCTACCTCTTAATACCATCACATCGGGGGTTAATTTTCAACATGTGAATTTTGGTGGGGGAACAAACACTCAAATCACATCAGGGGCAAAGTTGTCCTTAGTTAACCATTGTTAAGAAAAACTCTCAGAAGCCTAAATTTATCTAGACTTGAATCTTTTATCTCTCATTCTTTCATAGATTGTTCAACTTTGTTATTGTTTCATTGATAGGTCTCATGAAAACCTTGTCTCGGTTTCACAATTAATACCACCTCATGATATTCATTAATGACTCATCGTATTTTTTCATTCTCATGTATATCCTATAGGAGCAAGGATTTTACTTGTCATATTTCTTTCTTTTTTTTTTTTTTTTGTACCAGGGATTGATCTCTGGTCCTTGTGTTTGCGAGGCAGGTGGTGGGACCACTGAGCTAAATTGCCATCCCTACTTGTCATATTTCTAAATGTATCTTCCATGCCTAAAACAGTGTCTGGCACAAACACTTGTTGAATGACTGCATGAGTTAAAAATTTGCTGCCATTTGCTAGGCACTTTTATGTGACAGAAACTCTTCATATACTAGCTACCTTATACTTGTTAAAAAAAAAATCTTCAAAGGCACTCAGTCATTCTTTATTTGAGAAAATCAGAGTTTAGGGAGGTCACCCATCTCACCCAAAATAACAAGTTGGATAATGACAGAGCTGAGGTCACATCCAGTTGACTCTTCACTCTGACATTTTCACTGCTGGTTTTATTTTTGTATTTTCTCTCCATCCAAATTGTGGGCGTGCGTGTCTATGCAAACGCCATATCCTATCATTTTGTATGTATCATCTTACAGTGTGTTTTATTTAAAATTCAAAGGGAAAATACATTGTTAAAATATGTTGGAACACTTCCCTAAGCCATTTTGTGAGCATCACATACCTTGGGCCCTGAGCCAAACAGCCAGATCTTCTCTTGTAGGGGTTGGTGTGGGTTCCAGAGGAGCTTCTGTGATGGAGAAGGAACTGTGCACTAAGGTCAAGAAAGAATTTGAGTCCACCATTGTTCAACAGCAGCCATTTTGTCTCCCTTTGTCAAATTTGTGGAGAGAGCTGACTCTCAAGGCTGTCATGAAGATGGAAAGGGACAATGTTGGTGTAACCAGTTGTGAGCTACAGAATACCACACATGTGGAATCTAGTGAACATTTCCTGCCTGGCTCATTTCCGGTATCTCTTAACTCATTCGGGGAAGCTTTTCTGAATGATCCAATTTTTTAAAAATTACTATTATTTTTGAATTACACATGTGCTGTAATACATGGCCATATCTACCTTTTTAAACAATGCAAACATTATAGGTAAAGCTCAAACCTCTTTTGATTATTTCCTCGGTCTCTATCCTTTTCTTACCCCCTTCCTCTAAAGTATATCCTTTTATACCTTTCCCTGTGCTATAATAAAAGCATGTATGGAGAATATATAGTATAATTTCATATGTGTGCATATGTGCACATACAAGCAAAAATCCTATCATATTGTATATATCAACTTGCTTTCTAAATTCAAAAGGAAAATATGTTGTTAAAATCCTGGAGAAGCGAGATATGTTTTAGAGATAGATGGCTTGGATTTGCATGACTTTTTGTATTCATGTGATCCTGGTCAGATTATTTGACACCTCAGTGCCTTAGTTTCTCTGAGCATAATTGGAGAGGCTCCGCAAAATGGATGTAAGGATTAACTCGTTTAATGTACGTAGGACTTGGAGTTTCTGGAACATTCTGACCACAGGACAAGGGTACATTATTACACACTCAGCTAAAGATATGGTCTCTTTGTTGTAGCATAGGTATTTTTTTGTAGGTAGATATTGGATCATTTTCCAATTTTGTCTGTTACAGGCAACTCAGTGTTGAAAATCTTTGTGTATCTCTTGTTGTCCACATCTAATGTGCATTTTTCTGTAGGACAGATGCTAGGAAGAGAAATTTCTGCACCCTAGGGTACATGCATTTTTTTAGTTTTAGTAAATATTGCCAAATAGCCCTCCAAAAGGGCTGAACCAAGGTACACCTTACCAATAGAGAGTGATGATTACATTCTTACCTGGTTGAATCTGCCTGTTTGGATAAAGCCAACCTCTCCACACTCATTAAGCCACATCTATTTTCAGAGTTCATTTGACATCTCTGGCTGTTCCCTCTTCATTATTCCAGCTCTGTGTCCTCCAGCAGTTCCTTGCTATTGTTTTCATTACTGACTCTTATTTAATGTGGCCAAGTGCTTTTGGAATCCTGGGTAATAATGGCAGACAATGCACACAGAATGGAATGTGGAATTGAAAGTACTGAATGTAGCTTTTATAAGGAGTCTTTGGCATGATTTCAGCCTGAAATTGAGCACTTTGCACTCAGCCTAAATTGCCTCAATTGCACCTGGCATGCTGGGTGGATGTGGTGAGGCACAGAAAGGATGCATGTTTCTCAGGAAGAGGACAGACAGCCTTTCCCAGCTTTGGAAGCAGAGTCCGGGCTCACTGGAATGGGGAAAGGGCACTTTCAAATCCCGCGGATGTCAGACAAAGGGCCTTTGTTTACTGATCTTAGAGGTGGAAATTCCTCAACATCAAAAAGGAAATTTAGTCATTTACAGCCTAAATTGTAAGATCAACATTTATTATTATTATTGTTGTTGTTGTTGAAGGATTTGGGGAGAAATGTAATATTTGCAAAATAGGACATAGAAGAACCTTTAAAAATTCAAACAAACATTTTAGCAGCTCCTTGGAGAAGACGGATTTAAAACTATCTTGTAATTTTCCATCCATAGTTTATCCCCATAAACCTCACCTCTCCTTGGGATTATTGTGTTTAGTCAACTATTGGCTGTGGTGACTGTTTTGCTCTATTTGCTTTCTCTGCCTGCAAAAAGAAAGGAAAGCTTTGAAATAAATTTCTAGAATGGTGCTTTGCATTCAAATGCTAATGAGATGGTGAGGCAAAATGTTGGACACTAAATGTTTACATTAAAATGGAAATATATAATCGATTTTTCCAGTGGGGTTTCCTATTCACTTTTAAAATATACTTCAAGAGAATAAAAACAAAGCAACATACAACAAAATCACCATCTTTAAGTAATATTGGCTGAGGCAGCAACTTCTGGTTAGCTGCAGCTCAAGTCAGGTTCAGAGATAATTGTTTCCGATAATGCACCATTGTCTTTGTTATAATATAAAAAGAAAATTTGTTTTTAACTAGGCATGGAATTATCATTTTCTAATCATGGTATCTCCTGAGTAAAATGATACCTTCTCTTCAGGGAACGCATTAAAAAAAAGTTGATCTTCAAAATGAGTAAGGTTGAGGGTCTGTTAGTCTAGTGATCTGACCATTGGTAGATGAGCTTAGAAAAAGTGGATTAAAAGCTAGTGTTTTGGGGTCTGACAGAAGTGGACTGGAATCCGAGATGTGCCAATTCTTAGTTGTACAGCTAAGGGTCTGTTTGAACCTCCTTTTCTACATCTGATAAATGCTGCATAGGCTGGAGGATGGGCTGGGTTACCAGAGAAGATGAAGTAGAAATTCACATTAGGTAATGATTTCACATACCTTCTTATTATGGACACAACATCAAAACTAATGTTAACTAATATTTATTTAGTGCTTACTATTATTATTATTATGTGCCAGGCGCTGCTTAGGAGCTTTATTTCCATTAACTTAGGCAATTCTCCCAATAACTTTATTAAGTAGCTGCTCTTGTAGGTACTATTAATAAACCAGTTTTAAAGATACTGGTTAACTTATTCAACAAATATTTGTTGAATGTGTTTGTATTTCTCAGTAAAATAAGATTAGTAGATTTATTCATTGAAGTATTTCTTTTAATATCAAATATTATTGTCAAAATATTCATTGAGAGGGCTGGGGATTTAGCTTAGTGGTTCCACTGCCTGCCTCGCAAGCTCAAAGTCCTGAGTTCAGTCCCTGTACCAAAAAAATCAAAAACAAAAAATTATGAGTCAGGGATTTGGCTCAGTGGTTCCACCGCCTGCTTCACAAGCACAAGGTCCTGAGTGCGATCCCTGGTACCCCCCCCAAATTTTTTATTGAGTACCTACTATGTACCGAGAAATGTGCCAAACTCTGGAGATACATTGGTGAGCACAAGCAGAAACAGTTCTTACTTTTCTGGAAATTACAATCTGGGGGACAGTGTGTTTCAGGCAGATGGAACAGCCCTTGCCAAGGCCCTAAAGAGAGAGCAGGTGGGAGAGTCTTCCCCCCTTTAAATTCATCTCTGTCTTTGTGCTTCTGGAAAGTGAAAATATTTGGAGCATTTTCTCAGTACTTTAATTGGAAGGACTACTGCTCTGTGTGGCAAAGGAAAAGGGTGTGGAATTATGACCGTAACTGACTATAACCCTCACTGCTCTCTAGGGGCCTTGACAGTCTTCTCATGCATCCACAGAAGGTGTAAGAACCAAGTCATTGAGAAGTAGCAACTTTGACCAAAGGCAGAGGACCAATATGGCAGCTCATTGACCACTGCTGCCTTGGGAAATCTTGACAGGACTTCATGTCTCAACTTTGCAGGACAGTTGTATGGCCCAGGTCATGAATGATTGAGACGGGTCTCAATCATTGTTGAATAATATCAGCGATCTTACTACGGCATGTCAGATTTTGGGCTGATGCATCTAGAATTTGTGACTCCTCTTCACCCGCACCCCCAGGATGGTATGCGTACACAAACCAATGACCAAAAGTCTGCCAAGTGTTTTAAAACTCCTGAAAGAAAATGGAATAGAAGTGTGAGATTTTGTAACTGTGATTGTTATTGATACTTTGATTCTCAGCAGAGCCAAGAAATATTCTTGTTTAAATGCTCTGTATTCTGGCAATGTTGAGATGTCGCCAGCCACGGGGGCCTTGCTCAGCTCCAAGTGCCTGCATGCATATGTGAGGATAAATGTTAGACACAGATAAGGGAGAGTTTCATCTGATTTGTAAAAGATCTCAGGAATTGCCACTAGAGCCTGTATAATTGAGAAAGCTGTTCTCATTGAGGAATAAACATGAAACGGTTTGATTTTCCCTAGTAACTACTGCAAGGAATTTACATTTTCTACCCTTGTCTTCTTGCTACCTGCTAAGTCAGTTGCAGTCTATAACTTTGCAGTGTCCTTGGGCTACTCAAATCGCTTTATCAGCAGTCCATGTTTTTCCTAATGTTTTTATTGTGGTAAAATATACATAATAGAAAATGTACTAACTTTTCCTTTGTGTGTATGTGTGTGTGGAGGGAGTACTTGAAGTTGAATTCAGGGGCTTATGGATGCTAAGCAAGCGCTCTACCACTGAGTTCTATTCCCCAGTCCATTTTATTTTATTTTTTTATTTTATTTTGAAACAGGGTCTCACTCTGTGGCCCAGGCTGGCTTCAAACTTGTGATCCTCCTGCCTTGGCCTCCTAAGTAGTTGGAATTATAAGAGTGGGCCGCTGCACCAAGATTGCCATTTTTAATTGTACACTTCTGTGGTATTAACTTTATTAATATTTTTATGCAGCCATCACCATCCATCTCAAAAATTCTTTTCTTCTTGCAAACCTGAATCTCTGCACTCCTTAAACACGAACTCTCCATTTTCTGCTCTCTCTCTCTTGCAAGCACCATTCTGCTTACTGTCTCTGATTTTAATAGTCTGGGTCCCTTACTTAAGTGGGAACATTCAGTATTTGCCCTTCTGAAGTGGTTAATTTCACTTAAACATAATGTCCCCCAGGTTCACCCGTGTTACAGCGTGTGTAAGAATTTCTTCTCTTTTCAAGCATGAATGGTATTCAGCTAGAGCTTAGACTGCATTGTCCTTACTCATTTGTTTGTTGATGAACATTTGAGTTGCTTTCATGTTTTAGCCGTTGTGAATAATGTTGCAAAGAACATGGGTGTACGGATACCCAGAGATCCTTCTCTCAGTTTGTGGGGAAATATACCCAGAAGTGGACTCGTAGATCAAATGCTAAGTCTGTCTGTCTGTCTGTCTGTCTGTCTGTCTATCTATCTATCTATCTATCTATCTATCTATCTATTTATTTATTTATTTTGCAGTACTGGGGATCAAACTCAAGACCTTTGCACTTGCAAGGCAGGCTCAGCGCCGGTGAGCTACATCCCTGGCCTGGTAAGTCTACTTTTAATCTTTAGCTGAATTACCATACAGTTTTCTGCTGTACCTATGCACAAGAGTCCCAGTTTCTATTCCAGTCCCTGTTTAGGCTTCAGTTTTATATTTACTTCAAAGTTTCCCTTTTTGTTCATCTGGTATTTGTTGAACTGACAGAGTAGACGTGGCCTGCGCGCTCCCTCATCTCCATACACTTTCCTGCTCTCTCACTCCTTTTTAACTATGTTAAGGGGGTGAGGGGAAAAGAGCATTTCCTATGACACTGACTTTGATGAGGTGCTTGTTTTAACTGCTGTATCCAGATGAAGGCACCCCCTTGCTGAAGCTGGGCTATCTTCTTTCTACTGGTAACTTTCAGTTGTCTGACTCCCAGTTCATGGACTAAGTGGTGTTTGAGGCCAGCAGCCCTTCTTGGCAGTGGATTCTGTCTTTACACAGTGTTGCTGTTTTTCATCCTGCTAATCCTCAAGAGCTGCACATTTATGTTAATTACCTGACCAAGGATTTCTACATCACATAGAGAATGCCATGGTATGTGCACGCTTATAAGGGCCAGGTAAATTCCTACCTTGTCCACTTGAGTTTTTCTTTAGCTGTAGACATTTCCTGGGGTGCAGCTGGCAGCTTCTTGCCTCAAGACTTTGTCTCACTTCTTCCTGAGCATTTTCTCTTGCTTTGTAAGAACTTGCCTGGCTGAGATCTGGAAGCAGAAGGAAAGTTAAAATCCACAGAGCAATCCCCAACCATTAGGAGATGAGAATGGTTTGTCAGTGTCTTGTCCCCCACACTCAGGGGATGATTTCAAAATGTATTCTACAGAAACTCCCAGAGACGCCTGGCAGAACTGAGCTTGCTTCTTCTATGCCTTTACTCACTGTGCTTTTGGGGATCCCCTTTAAATAATCTACCTGAACCTGAATCTTTGTTTCACAGCGAGACCGAGAGACCCACTTTCCCAAGAACCTGGGCAGGTGACACACTTGTTTACAGCTCAGTTGGGCTGATGGCAATGTTTTCTGTTCTCTTTGAGAGGCCATACTTTATGCTGAAGTCTTGCATCCATCTCCCCTGTTTGCAGAGGCCCACCCCATCTCCTGTTTTCCAGGTGGCATTAGTATTCCAATCACCCCTCCCTAGGGGCCTCCCTTATATGTCTGATCTCCCCTGGTTGTCCTGGTCTCAGCTGGAGTTTACCCCATAGAGCTTGGGCGGGGACAAATGAAACAATGACAGATAAACATGGGATGCAGAGGACATGTGAAAGGTGCCCATTATAGAGAAAGACAAATCAAAAGGAAGGACTAAGAGGAGGATGAAGAATTGGCATTTTTCATCATGCAGCCAGGGAAGTTCTCAATCATGATGTGAGATTTTGAGCAGAAACTTGAAGACATGGGAGAAGGAAGGGTGCATTTTGGCTACCTGGAGGAAGGGCCTTGCTGGCAGAGGCCATATTGGGTGCAAAAGTTGCAAGGCAACAGCCTCCTTGGCATGTTCCAGGAACAGAAGAGAGCCCAATGGGACTGGACCACCATGAGGAAGAAGTGTGGAGAGGTGAGGACAGGAGGTAGCTGGGTTAAACTGGGCAGAGAAATGAAGGTCACTGCAAGACTTTGGTTTACACTATCAGTAATGTGCAGGGACTGTGAGCTGAGAAGTAACATGATGTGACTCATGCCTTAAAAGGATTCCTCTGGCTCTTGTGTTAGAAGTAAGATGTAAGGAGGCAAAAGTAGGTCCAATTGTTCAGCTAGGAGCCTGTTGCAATAACCTGCATGGAACATGATGGTGGCTTGGATCAGGACAGCAACACTTATGTGTTGGGAAATGGCTAGAGTCTGGAAATAATTTGAAAGGTAAATTGCAGATGGGTAAGATATGGGATGTGGTGAAAACAGGGTGACCAGAAGGTTTTTGACCTGAGTAATTAAGGAGATGCTCTCTGCTGAGAGGGATAGCTGCAGAAGGAGTAAGTTTAGGCGGCATAGCAGGAGCTCATTTTAGGACATGATAAGTCTGACATGTTTGTGGACATTTAAATGAAGACATTGAGTAGGAAACTGGTTATTGGACTTGTGGGGGAGCACACGTGGCATGGTCATGCTGCTCACAATCTAGTGGAAGACACTGCCCTGGACTAAGGAGGCACAAAGAAGGGCCACAGAGTTGTGCTGAAAAATGCTATCGGAGTGTGAGACACTTAAGCTGCAAGCTTAGATCCAATAGCACAAGCCAAATTAAAATGGGAGAAGAATGTATTTTAGTTAAAGGAAAGCACTTATGCAAAGGCCCTGAAGGAAAGGAGAATATGTTGCCATTTTGGAACTAAAAATAACTGATTCTCACTCAAATAACACAAGGTTAGGGGAAGAGTGAACGGAGAGGTATGGTGTGGTCAGGCCTTTGAGGCCATATTAAGAAGTCTGGACTATTTCTTCAACTCACAAGGGTGTCATTGCCAAGTTTTAAGCAGGGCACTGATGTGGTGAGATTCAACAGATGCATCTTCTCTAGAGAGACCTTCCCCCAGGAATGTTTTGAGCCAAATCCTGCGAGCTCATCTCCCTTGGGCCACCCCAAGCCTTCCTTCTTGTCTATACCTGTTAGCTCCACTTCTGTCCTCATTAGACATGTCACATTTAAGTAGGTCAGGCCAGGCAGAGAGGTTCCTGGGGATGTTGTCTTCCAGGGCCCAGACTCAAGCAGGAATAATCTGCATGGGTAGCCTGGCTTTCTGCGCTGAATGAAAGGGAGGGGCACCCAAAAGAAGGGCAACCATTGGGCACTTCTCAGGGCAACGAACAGAGCGGTCTTCTCTTTCTTGCTGTCCATGAGTTTGCTCAAAAAGCTTCAGGTTTAGGCAGGTAGGAATACTAAAATCTAAGTCTCCAGTTTGGTGGTTTTGCTGCAGGCAGCTCTTTCTGTCACTAGATTGTGCTAAATACCGCAGCACGTGGGCCCTGAGAATGCAAGTATTGTCATTTCTGGAGAGATCCTTAGACAACATCCCTGTGGCTTCTGGAATTGGGATAAATCTGGAGATGGTAGATTGAAAGCAAAGGGCTAAACCTGTGAACACCTGAGTTCTTGAGCTGGATCTACGTGGCCTGAGCCATGTCAGTTGTCGTATCTTAAAGGAATTGGTTTAGTTTGACAACTTTAATGCACAAATTCCTTGAAAATTATAACTTTAAATTAGCAGAAGAAATAGAGTATCTAAACACCCTTGCATCTAGTTAAGGAATTGAATTCATAATTTAAAAACTCTCCCTATCTCCCCCTCCTCACAACTATAGACATATTTCATCAAATATTTAAGGAAAAAACAATGCCAAATTCTTTCAGAAAATAAAGGAGAGAATTGCCTGCCACTCATATTGAGGCCAGTATAATATGGGTAAGAAAACCTTATGAGGACATGATAAAAATAGAAAATAATAGACCAATATTGCTCACTAACACAGACATAAAATTCCTTAACAAAGTATTATCATGTAAGATTTACCAATACATAAAAATGATAAGTTAGTTGAAATTAGAACAGTGGGTAATTACCTTCCACTCTCCCATGTCAAACCCTTGACAGACATGACTAATCGATTGCTTTTTTCCAGTTGAGTCATTCTCAGCCTAACTCTCCAGGCAGCCACTATCAGCCAATTAAAGTTGGCACATGAAAGGAAATCTATTTGATATCATTGAACTAAATGGATCCTACCAATATAAGGCTAAGATACTATGATTCTATTACAGTGAAGCTTTGACTTGAGAACTCAATTCATTCACAAGAGCTGGCTGTAAATCAAGTTGGTCAATTGAAGACTCAGGTTCCTCTACACAGCCTTAAAAGTCTCTGGCCTGTTTACAAACAGATCTCAGTGTCCTTAGGGAGACATTAGCCCAGGACTTCTCAATTAACTCTGTACAGGAAAGGATTTGCAATGTTCCTTCCAGAACTTTTTAAGGGTTAAATCTGTATCTGAGACCATCTGGAAGTGCAAGTGGCTGGCATTTGGATTGTAACTCAAAACTTTGGTCATAAGTTAAAACTAAAATGCTGGTTGTGTGTTTGTGTGTCAGGCCTGTTGTAACTTGAAAGTCCACTGTATTGTGTTAAGATTTTGAGGTCATTTTACTGGCAAGAATTTTCCTCGGTGTGGGCTGAATTATTCTAGGTTAGACATGAAAGGGCAAGAATCGGTTGTTTTGAGCAAACTGTACAAAAGAGAAGTCATAAAATATTAAATGCCTAAAAGGACCATAACCTTGTTTGTTCTCATTTACCACTGTATTGCCAGCCCCCAAGGACAAAGTTTGACACAAACATCTGTGATTCTTGAATGAATGAGTGAATTCTGAGGAAAGCAGACAAGTGGTTCTATCTTCATAGAGTTGTTATGGTTACTACCATTGAGTCAAGGAAAATCAGTCATAAATGTTGAAGCCAGTGATTGGGATCCTATCTATATGCAGATTATTCTTATATGAGTTAGTTAATTATTTTAGCCTTGTCTCTCCTCTGGGTTGCAGACACATCTATCTAGCTGCCTCCTTGATAGTTTCACCTTGCTACCTCAACCACTTCTTAAGCTCGGATTCTGTTATAGGCTGTGTTGTTTCTCTGCTCTCCTGTTCCCAAATCTAGTCCTTCTTCAGAGTGCTTTTATCTCAGTAAGACTCAAAACCATCCATCCGGTTAGACAGGTCAGAACTATAGAAGACAGTCTGAGCAACCCTCTCGTCCTCATTCGTTGCATCCTAATTAGCTGTCAGACATACCTACTTTTCTCTGTCTTCCTCTTCACCACCCTGCTCGGAGCTCCCACAGTTCCTTGCTTGGAAGATGGCAGCAAGCTGCTGATTGATTGGTCTCCCTGTATCCACCCTTCTCTACCATTCCACACTTTGCTGCCTGAAGGACCTGCCCAAGATATAAAGTAGGTTATTGACTCTCTTTTTAAAACCCGTAGGTGGCCTCTCACTGCTCACGAGAGAGCAACTCTAAATTGCTCTACAAATCCTTGGATGATCACAACTCTGCTGTCTCATGCTGCACATACTGCTCATCGCTTATTTTCTGTGTGTTTATCCCACTGTCTTTAGGATCGACCAACATAGCATGCTCTTCCCCATCTGTCTGCCCAGAATTCCCTTTTCTCTCTCTGTCTAGTTAATTCCTACACACCATTCAGATTTCCCATTTCTTTCTTGTGAAAGACTTCTCTAACCTACCTCCACCTCTTTCCCAATAGGTTGTTACAGACTCTCAGAGAATCTGTTTCATTCTTTCATCTAATTTATGATGAAGTGTGTATTTGTTTGAATAACTTCTGCCTTTCCAAGTAAACTCCACTTGGGCAAAAATAATGATTATTTTAGCTTCCGTTATATCTCCAGGGCTTAGCATAGTGCCTTGCACTCGATAGATAATCAGTAAGTCGTTGATGATGATGAATGAGTGAATGAATGAATGAATGAATGAAATTTTAAAAGTCCATTGGCTTTTGTAGTAGATTAGGGTTTCTAAATCTCAGTACTATTGATGTTTTGGGTGGAATAAGTCTTTTTTGGTGTATGTGTGTATGTGTGTGGAGTTGTTCAAAACAGAATAGAATATTTAACAGAATTCTTGGCCTCTGTCCACTAGATGCCAGTAATGTCTTCCCCACTGTGACAGCCAAAACTATCTCCAAACTTTGCCAAATGTTCCTTAGAGGGAAAAATTGGGAAATACTGTGGTAAATTGTATTAAGTATTCAAAATATTTGCTTGGCATTTTTGTCTAGAAGTTTCTTTGTTGTCCTGTGCCTTGTAGGATGTTTAGCAGTATCTCTGGTCCCTTTCTAGTTGGAAAAGTCCTTTTCTTTCTTTTTAAAAATTTTTTCCCCATCCCCCTGCCCTCTCTTGAACTCCTCTACCCCTCCTATTTACAAAGACTTTATTTCCACTTTTTCCTTTTCTCATCTTATTTTCCCTTTCCCTTCTTTCTCTTGGAAAAGTCCTTTGCTATACGGGTTGATTGACCCATCTAGCTCCCTTACGATGTCCCTCTCTGTGTGATAAGTATATTTTTTTGCTCCACGGATGTTTTAGTTGGCCCTGCGAGTTGCTTTGGCCAATGGAATTGTAGTAAACATGACCATCCTACCTGGTCAGAAACTGTGAGGCCAGTAGAGGTTCCAGTATTGCTCTTTCTCTTCAGGCTCATAACTGAGCATGGGGCTGCCCTTCATTCAGTTCTGGAATAAAAAAGAAACAGGAAAGAGCCAAAACCAAATTGCAGGTGACACCTACATAAGCAAGGAATACTGTTGTATGCCACAGACATTTTGGAGTGATTTTTAGTGATTTGGCCAACTCCGATTCAGTGTGGGATGAGAATTGATTTTGCATACTCTTCTATAGGGGAACAAAGGGAAGAAATGTCACTCAGTTTCAAACATTGAAGGTATTTCCTCAGGTTCTTACTAGAATTTCAAGAGCTTTTGGATCCAGCATGATTGCTGAGAAAATTTCATTTCTCACTTCTATATTTTCCCTTTCAGAAATCCCATTACCAAGTCTGACTATGCTCCCACTTTTTGCAACCTGATAGATGACAGTAAAGCATGATTGTGAGTGTGATATAAGTAGGGAGAAATATTTTTTGTACTTATCAAGATATCCCCAGAATCAGTATACTATTAAATGGGATAGGCAGTCACTCTATGTTTTATTTACTTATTTATTTATTTTGGGGTATTAGGGATCGAACTTGGGTCCTTATGCTTGTGAGACAGGCAGTGGAACCCCTGAGCTAAATCCCCTGCCCCAGTCACTCTATGTTTATTGAATGATTGAATGATCAGTTGAGATTGCCAACAGTGTTCCTTATAGTTGGGTTATGGTCATTGGCCTATAGGCAACATGTGTCACTTTTAGTCTGTAAAAGCTAAGATGGGGGTAGTTCTTCATTCTCCATCTATCTCATTGGCAAGGTAGAAAGTATAGAAGTTTAGGAGGCAGAATTTCAAGCGGAAGCCCCTTGAATCCCTGCACCACCAACACAGGGGAACTCTCAAGGACATCTGATGATCAGATCCAAATTCTCATGATGGATTATTGTCCAACCCCGTGCCTTCCAACTGGAAGCGATTTTGTCCCCTACTCCCAACTCACCCCCCCAGGTATAATGTGAATAAATGTATTAAGAGCTGCTGTATTTACCAAATGGAATGAGAAAAATGAAGATGCAGTGCCCAAAAGTTAGTGCCAAGTAACTCTTATGAGTAGAGGTTGTCATTCTACGGCTGGTGGATCAAATCAGGGCCCCTACTGATTTGTATAAAGTTCTGTTGGAACACAGCCATATTTGTTTGTTTATGAATCACCTTTGGCTGCATTTGCATTGCAAGGCCACGGATGAGTGGTTACAACAGAGACCCTATGGTTTGCGGAGCCTAAAATTATTTGTTATTTGGCTCTCTACAGAAAAAGTTTCCCAATTCCTATTAAGAGGGTGGGTTTGAGTCCCGGCTCCAGTATTCACTAGATTTGTGACATGGAGAAAGTCATACTCCCTCTCTGAACTTTAGCTTTCTCACCAATCAAATAAGGAGGGTCATAGGACCTGTTTCATATGATGGTTTAATGATTTAATGAGACCACGTGCTTTGCATATTACCTGGCACATAAAATATATTTGATAAGTGGCAGCTATCTTAATTATATTTGGGCATCAAATTATTTATCCGTTCAACACACGTGCACTAGCTTTGACTGTGTGCTGGACAGTCATATAGACAAAAGATGGAGCAATACTTAACCCCTACCCTGAAGGAGTTTACTTTTTTGTGTGTTTGTTTCTGGTACTGGGGATCGAACTCGGGTTCTTGCACTTGCAAAGCCGGCACCGGAACCACTGAGATAAATCCCCAGTCCAGGAGTTTATTTTTTTTTCTACTGGGGATTGAACTCAAGGCCTTGTGCTTGTGAGGCAGGCGCAGTGCTGCTGAGCTAAATCCTGGGCCAGGGAGTTTACTTTTAAATGGAGGAAAAAGATTTTAAAATGATAGCTATTATTAAGTTTTTACTGTAAACAACAACAAATAATAATAATACCAAAATAAAGCCACTTGTTGGGCCGGAGGGAGAAGCATGCACTTTCTTAGGGTCTGGCAGTGACTTTCCCTTTTTCACAGACACTGGCAGCCCACAAGAAAACATGTTTATCTTGAAAGCACCTGGCAGGGAAGGCATGGATGGGGCTGGGTTGGTGGAAAGACCCCATTTCTCAAACCCAGCTTTCTGGACAGAATTATTCAAAGGGAAGCCTTATCAAGCAGCCTTCCAGGTCAGTGTCATCCATCTTCCAAAGGTAATTCAATAGTCCTTGGTAGCTGATGATTTATGGGGCGGGTGGCCTCAGGGAGGTTGCTCTTTGTATTACAGCCTGTATTTTGTCAATGACTAGCAACCTGCTGGCTGGGGCCAGAAGCAATAAGCTCTTTGTTTAATACTGTTAACCCAGGCCTTGGCTGCAACCATCTGTGGGCCAGCAGAGGGCTGGTGGATACTTGGATATACGAGAGAATTTGATCACTCTAAGTTGAGAGCTATTAAATAGAACCACTAGGCCTTCACACAGTAGAATCCTGTCTTCCTATAAGAAGTTGATTTGGCCTCCAAGCCTCTTTTGATCAATGCTGTAGTCTTGTGGGGGGAGCTGGTCATCGTGCTTATAGATGAGAAGCCAAACCTGTGATGTGGTTATTTATCTTGTGCCTAGACTTAGAGAGCAGAAACAAATTCTCTGTGAGGAAGCCCAAGGCATAGTCTCTCTCTAGTATTCTGGTTTTAGCTTTTTGTCTTATTGATACCTTACTCTGAACATTCCAAGGCAATCTCTATGAACCTCAAACCTTGTATTCATGTGCATACTTCATTTGAAGTACCTAACACTGGGCCAAACACACAATAATGCTCAATAATGACTAAAGAATAAGTGGTACCCAACTTTTGCATATGGTGCTGTCTATTCCTGAAATAATACCCATCCTGTTGCTTTGTTCACCCTCAGTTGCCCTTAAGATCACAGTTTAGATGCCGTCTTGGTTCCAGTCAGTATATAATCTGGAAAATAGAAATTGTGCCAACTAATTTCACCGAGTATTTAATGCAGAGCATTGGTTAACTATTGGAAGGTGAAAAAGTAAAGAGGGAGCACTGAGCTCATGCATATTAACCACAGTGGATTAGTTATATGTTTCTGCATAACAAATCACCCCAAAACTGGCAGCTTGAAACCATGAACATTCATTATCTCAAATTTTCTGCGAGTCTGAAAGCTGGACACAACCTTACTGGATTCTCTACCTCAGGATCCTTCTCTAGGCTACAATGAAGGGGTCATCTGAGGCTATAATCTCATCCCAAGTGTCATCTGGGGAAAGATCTGTTTCCAAGCTCACTCGATCAATTGTTCCATTTCTTCATGGACTGTTGGGCTGCAGATTGTAGCTCACTGTCTGTTGCTGGAAGTCTCCTTCTCTCTGTTGCCATGCGGGCTTCTCTGTAAGGCAACTGACAACATGGCAGCTGGCTTCATCAGAGGAAGCAGGCAAGAGAGAAAAACCATGACTTAGGCTACAGTCTTGTTATTAAATTCAAGTAACATCTGGTCACCTCTGCTATTAGGAGGAAGTCCATTGTCTATTCCAGGGGAGGAGATTATACCTGGGGATAAATTCCTGGGGCCGTCTCAGTGGCTGACCATGACAGGTAGAAAGAAGCTGGTAATACTCTAGAGCTTCACGGACAGAGGGAAGAGCTGGGATTTTAAATCTAGATGTTTGGAAGAGGGTTCCCATGGGGCTGAGAGCAACGCTGAGAAGGTGGTCTTGGATAGCTGATACTGATAGCTTGGATAGCTGATATTGAAACTGATAGGTCTTGGATAGCTGATTCTCAGGAGCCTGAGAGAAATACCTGGAGCCTAGAGCTAAGTGCTGATTCTGGAACCATCTGGCACTGCCTGGGATGTGAGGAGAACCACCAACAGTGATAAGAACAGGGTTTGGACATCTGCTTCTGTTACATATTGAATTACATCACACTAATATTCATATAATGAATTCTGTTTTTTTTTTTTTTTTTTTTTTTTTTTTTTTTTTTT
>NW_022900924.1:11021333-11068463 GCF_012274545.1 Fukomys damarensis | reverse complement strand
TTTTTTTTTTTTTTTGCTTTTTGAGACAGGGTCTCACTATGTAGTTGAGACTGACCTGGAACTCACTATGTAGCCCAGGCTTGTCTCGAACTCACAGTGATCCTCCTGCCTCAGCCTCCCGAGTGCATATGGGATTACAGCATATGAGAATCTAATGCCAGTGGTGATTTGAAAGGAGGTGAATCCAGAAAGGAATGAGAAAGATGGAGAGTTACTGTAAATACAGATAAAGACTCCCTCTTGCCTGTTGCTTACCTGCCATGTGCCTGAGTTTATAACAGACCATGGATCTGTACCTCTCTGTGGCCTGGTGGCCTGGGGTTTGGGGCTCGCTTCCCTAAGCTATGAGCTTCATGAGGCCAGGCATTCTATTCTTCTTGCCCCAGACTATCTCTGGAGCCAAGCATGGTTTCGGGGACATAGTGGGTTAGGACACAGTCATGAAAGTGAAAGGAGGAGGAAGGGAAGAAAGGAGGAGTATAGGGAATAAGGGAGGGAGGGATGGAGGAAGGCAGAAATGAATGATTCTAGAAGCAGAGAAAGTGATGCTTTGAGGCAGGAGGGTTGAGTTAAATTTGAGGAACTATCACATTATCTCATTTAGTCCTTTAATAAACCTCCCATGCAGGTACTTCTGTCTCCATTTTGCTTGTGGGAAAAATGGAGATAGAAAGATAAAATTATTTTCTCAATGTAACATAGATGGTAAATGGCAGAGCCAGAATTTGGACTCCCTTTCTACTGTGTAGGTCTGCTTTCCCAGCACATTATTTTTTTCATTGAGTTTATTGGTACTTTTTAGGTATACAGTACAGTCACATTCGTCATTGGGATCTTGTACCTTTATATGACAGATCTTAGTTCTCAGTTTTTCCCCATGCCCCTGCTCTCCCTTCACCCCCTCCACCCTTTCCTATTTACAAAGACTTTGTTTCCATTATTTAGTCTTCTCATATTTTTCCTTTTCCCTTATTTCCTTTCGCCTACCCTTCCCACTTCCCCTACATCTTTAGCCGTTTTCTTCCTATTCCACATTATCTGTTATACAATTCGAGTCTTATTTACACCCTTAGTTTTTCACACCAGAGAAACTATTTAGTATTTACATGTGTGTCCTGTTTATTTCACTTAAGAGTGTGGCTTCAATATCCATCCATTTTCCTATGAATGACTCTACTTTCTCATTCATTATGGCTGACTAGTACTCCATTTTGTATAAAAAAATAAAAATACATCTTTATCCAGTCTCCACCTGATGGGCAATTGGGCTGTTTCCAAGTTTTAGCTATTACAAATAGTACCACTATAAACATGGGTGCATGTACATCGCTGTGGTCTGATTCTTTTAATTCTTTTGGAAAGACACCCAGCAGAGGGATGACTGGATCAAAAGAAACCTCTAATCCTAGTTCTTTGAGGTATCTCCATGCTGATCTCTACAGTAGTTGCACAAGTCTGCACTCCCACCAACAATGGAGAAAGCTTCCTTTCTCCCCACAATGCTGTCAGCACTTGTTATTGGTTGATTTCTTGATAGCCATTCTTTCTGGGGTGAGGTGGAATCTCAGTGTTGTTTTCTTCTGCATCTCCTGGATGACCAGTGATGTGGAACATTTTTTCATATATTTATTTGCTGCTTTTACTTCTTTGTTTGAGAAATGTCTCTTCATTTCAGATGCCAGTTTTTGCATTGGGGTTTTATATTTGGGGGACCTGATTTTTTAAAATTTCTTTATATATTCTGGATAGTAGACCTTTGTCTAACGAACAGCTGGTAAACTTTTTTACCCCACATTGTAGGCTGTCTCTTAGCTCTGTTGATGTTTTCTCTTGCAGTGCAGAAGCTTTTTAATATGATGACACCCCAGTTGTTGATTCTTTCTGCTAGTTCCCGTGCTACTGAGGATTTGTTCATAAAGTCTTTTCCTATGCCAATGTCTTCGAGAGTTCTACCTAACTTATCTTCCAGCAAGTTTAGTGTTGTAATATTTAGGTATTTAATCCACTTGGATTTTATTTTAGTGCATGGTGAAAGATAAGGGTCTAGTTTTAATCTTTGACAGGTTGAAATCCAGTTTTTCCAACAACATTTATTAAAGAGGCGATCTTTCCTCCAGTGGGGATGGTTGGCTCCTTTGTCAAAGATGAGCTAGCTTGGTACATCTTCAGTTGTTTCTGTATCTTCCAATCTATTCCACTGCTTTTTGGGTCTTTGTCTTTGACATTACCATGCTGTTTTTATCACAGTGGCTTTGTAGTGTAGTTTCAAGATGGGGATTGTGATACCTCCTTTTGTGTCTCTGTTCCCTAGAATTGCTTTTGCTATTCTTGGACTTTTCTTGTTCCAAATGAATTTTTGGATTGTTTTCTCTAGTTTTGTGAAATATACTGTTGTAATTTCATTTGGGCTTGCATTGAATCTGTATAGCAGTTTTATAGTATGGCCATTTCCACTATGTTGGGTCTTCCTGCCCAGGAGCAAAGGATATTTTTCCATTTTCTTATATCTTCAATCTCTTTTTTCAGAGTACTGTAGTTTTCAGTGTAGAGGTCTTTTGCTTCCTTCGTTAGACTGACTCCTAGATTCTTTTTTGTTTTTTGGATGCTATTGTGAAAGGAATTGCTTTTGTAATTTCTCTCTCAGTGAGTCTGTTATTTGTGTACAAGAAGGCTATTGATTTTTGAGGGTTGACCTTGTATCCAACTACTCTGCTAAATCTGTCAATTAAATCTAGAAGTCTTTTGGTGGAGTTTTTATGCGTCTTTTACGTAGAGTATCTTATCATTAGCAAATAATGACAGTGTAACTTCTTCCTTTCCTATCTTTATTGCTTTAATTTCTTTCTCATGTCTAATTGTTGTGGCTAGTGTTTCCAGAACTTTATTGAACAGGAATGGTGATAGTGGACATCCTTGTCTTGTTCCTGATTTTAGCATGAAGGTTTTCAGTTTTTGGCCATTTCATATGATGTTGGCTGTTAGTTTTTCATAGATAACCTTTATCAAGTTGAGATAAAGACCATCTATTCCAATTTTCTACAGGGATTTTATCATGAATGAATGTTAAATTTTGTTAAATGCTTTTTCTGCATCTGTTGAGATGATCATATGGTTTTTGTCCATGACTCTGTTAATATAGTATGTTACATTTATTGATTTACATATGTTGAACCATCCTTGCATCCCTGGAATAAATCCAACTTGGTCAGGCTGTATGATCTTCTTGATGATCCTCTGTATTCTGTTTGCCAGTATCTAATTGAGGATTTTTGTATCTATGATCAATAGGGAGATTGGCCTGTGGTTCTCTTTTTTGGTTGGTTCTTTCCCTGGTTTTGGAATCAAAGTAACACTTGCTTCCAGGAATGAATTTGGAAGTAATGCTTCCCTTTCAGTTTCACTGAAAAGTTTAAACAGTAGTGGAAGTAGTTCTTCTCTAAATGTCTTCTAGAATTCAGCAGTGAAGCCCTTAGGATCTGGGCTCTTCTTTGTTCATAAATTTTTAATTACATTTTCAGTTTCACTGATTGTAATTGGGGTGTTTAGAATTTTATTATCTTCTTCATTCAACTTTGGTAATTCATACGTATCTAGAAATCTGTCCATTTCTTCTGTGTTTTCCATTTTATTAGAGTACAGGTTCTCAAAGTAGGTATTAATGATCCTCTTGATTTCTGCTGGATCTGTTCTCACTTCACATTTTTTGTGCCTAATTGCATGGATCTGAAAAAGCCTTTTCTTTTCTCTTATTGATAAGGTTGGCTAAAGGTTTATTGATTTTATTTATTCTTTCAAAAAAAACCAACTCTTCAATTTGTTGATTTTTGGTATCATTCTTAGTTTCCATTGCATTGATTTCTGCTCTGATGCATGAGCTTTTGGTTTTTCTTCCTCTTCTTTTTCTAGGAGTTTAAGATTCATCATTAGGTTGTTTATTTGAGCTTGCTCTGTTTTCCTCATGTGGGCATTCACTGCTATGAATTTTCCATGGAGAGCTGCTTTCATTGTGTCCCTTAGATTCCTGTATGTTGTATTGGCATCATTATTTATTTCTAAAAATGAACAAACTTCTTCTTTAATTTCCTCCTCTGTGACCCATTGATTGTTCAGGTGAGTGCTGTTCAATTTCCAAGTGTTTGTGAAGTTCTTACGGTTTCTCATGCTGTTGATCTCCACATTAATTACACTATGGTCTGATAATATACATGAAATAATTTGAATTTCTTTGCATTTATTTAAACATTTTCTGTGAGCTAGTATGTGGTCTCTTTTGGAGAATGACACATGTGTAGCTGAAAAGAATGTATATTTTGATTTTTTGGGGCGGAACACTGTAGATGTCTATTAAATTCATTTGTTCAAAACCTTGCTTCAGTTCTAGTATTTCGTTGTTGATTTTTTTTTTGTCCAGATGATCTGTTTATTTGTGACAGTGGGGTATTGAGATCCCCCACTACAATTGTATTAGTGCTTATTTGGTTTTTCATGTCCCTTAATATTTGTTTTGTATAGTTGGGGGTATTAATCTTTGGTGCATATGTTTTTATGATTGTCATCTCTTCCTCTTGGATTGTTGCCTTTACAAGGATGTAGTGGCCTTTTTTGTCTCTCTTAAATAGTTTTGTTTTGAAATTTAGTTTGCGAATAAGATAGCTACCCCTGTTTTATTCTGGGCTCCTGTTGCATGGAGAACTGTTTTCCATCCTTTTACTTTGAGTGTATGTTTCTTTTTGAACTAGATACATTTCTTGTATACTACATATTGTTGGATTTTGCTTCTTAATCCATTCTGCCAGTCTGTTTCTTTTGACTGGTGAATTGAGGCCATTAACATTGATGGTTATAACTGATACATATTGACATCTTTGTCATGTTATTGTCATGTTGTTGACTCTTTTTAATTTTTCACCTCGCCCTTTAGTTTCTTGCTTTGCCTAATTGATTTACTCTGTTGGACCTCATGGTGCTGTGACCTTCATTGTCTTTTTCTTAGATATTGTTTAGAACTTTTTGCAGTTCTGGTTTGGTTCATGAAGTTTCTCAGGTGTTCTTGTCATGGAAGTATCTTATTTCCCCATCCATTATAAAAGAGAATTTTTCAGGATACATCAGTCTAGGTTGGAGGTTGTTTTCTTTCAGGGCTTGAAATACCTCACTCCAGGCTTTCCTTGACCTGAGGGTTTGTGTTGAAACGTCTTCTGTGATTCTGATCAGCTTTCCTTTGCATGTTTCCTTTGATTTGTTTTGTTTTTTCTCTAACTGCTTGCAGTATTTTGTTCTTCTGTTGCTTTGGGGGGATCTTGACCTTTGTATGTGTAGGTGTAGATTTTTTTTTATCATGGCTAGTTGGAGTTCTATATGCCTCACTTATCTGTATGTCAAATTCTTCCCTTCTGTTTGGGAAGTTTTCTGTCATTAATTCTGTGAACAGATTTTATGTCATTTGTACTTTCTCCTGCTACTTCATGGATTCCAATCAGTCTTGTATTATTCTTCTTTACATCATCTAGGAGTTGTTGGATCGATTTCTCATGATCCCTTACTTTTTTAAAAGATCTCTCTTTTCATGGTCATTGACCACAATCCTATCCTCTGTATCTGAAATTCTATCTTCACATTCATTCATTCTGCTGTGAATGCTTTCTATAGAATTTTTAAACTCCTGGATATCTGAATCTGTTTCATGGATTCCATTTCTTTCCTATGTTGAGCATTGAAGGTTTCCATTTCTTTCCTGTGCTGGGCATTCATGGCTTCTATCATTGTCCTGAACTTAACTATTTTTTTTTATTCTGTTTCTGTTCTAGAGTTTCTGATCATGTCTTTCATTGTGCTCACCCTCTCTGTAGTTATCTGGGAAATTATTTCTGTTATGAATTTTTCTAGAGCCTGATCAATCTGTTTTGTTGTTACTTCCTGTGCTATGAGTTCAGGGTGTCCTGGTGGTTGATTGTCAGACTTTTCCATCTCGTTTCCCCTAGAATCTGCCATTGGTGAGCTGGAAGTCTGTATTTATGCCTTGCTTAAATGCTCTTTACATTTTGAGTCTCTAATGACTCAGAGACACTATTTTCCTAATATCAGGAAGGACAACTGATTACATCAGTCACAACCCTTTTGCCCAGTTGATACAATCAGCAGCACCATAGCATCAATCATAGCTTAGAAATTGACTGTTTGTGGTAGTTTTTAATCTATCACCTTTAACCATGTGAATTAAATCAAAATCATGGATCAGCCCAAAATATGTTTATAGTGAATAAACCTTTCAATATAGTAACTTTATCCTTCAGGATGGTGACTTTGAAAGAGTTCAGAGGAGAGGAATAGATAGGTAGAAGAATAGGAGGTTTCAAGTGAATCCGGAGGACACAGGATGATCAGACAAACTCTAGGAAACTGTTGAAGACAAGAGAGAAAGACAGAGTGCAAGAACAAAGACAAAAATAGAACAACTTAACAGTAATAAGGAAGGTATAAATTGTACTCACTTTCTTTTGAAACTACTGACAATTGAAAGAAGAAAAAGAGAGAGAAGAAAAGAAAAAGAAAGAAATCTGAATTAGGGCTGGAAGAGGAACAAAAAGGGAGATGAAGAACAATTGGAGCAAGACATTGAGTGGGAAAAAGAAGAAAGAAAAGGAAGAATTTGAGGAGTGGAAAAAATAAAATTTTAAAAATAAAAATTAAAAATAAGAGGAAAAGAAAGAAGAAAATTGAAGAGTTTCTTTCAGGATATATCTCTGCTGTCACAATAGACAATGTGGCCAGTGATGTGTAGAACTAAGTCAATTAGTCTCGGCTAGTCAACAGCAGGCCCCTGAGATTCAGGCTGAATTCTGGCTACAAGGCCCGAGTTGAGCTCCCTGACCCCCTGCAGGGTTGAACTCTGCAAGGTTCTACTGCAGGTTCCAGCTACCCTTCTTCTGAAGATAGCCCAAGGTCTGATGGAAGGTAGTTATCCCTCCAAGTTATCAACTACAGAGGTCTGGTATACCTTTATCGCAGTTGTTCACTTCTGATGTATCTTCTGGAGCTCAGTACAATGGTCTTTATGACCACCTATGCCTCTGCAGTGTGGATCCAGGTACTGGCATATCTAAGAGGCCTGAGAGCAGGGCGGGTGGGGAGTGCTGCAGGAGTGCCTGTGCAGCTGGGTAGTCCTCACCAGTTTGCTCCGATGAAGGCTTGGGGTGC
The DNA here is from genome assembly GCF_012274545.1 of Fukomys damarensis. NCBI lineage: Eukaryota > Metazoa > Chordata > Mammalia > Rodentia > Bathyergidae > Fukomys > Fukomys damarensis. Next base: position 11,061,266 of record NW_022900924.1, on the reverse strand, counting down.
TGGAGGGTGGGGAAGCAGCCTAGCTCCCTGCATTGGCTGAGCAGTCCTCACTGGTCTTCCTTCCACCATATTTTTAAAGCTATCATGTGTTAAGAATTTATAATATTCCAGGAACCGGATTAGATGCCTTCAGCATATGTCTACCCTATCCATATTTATATTATTACATTATCATTTAATCCTCATTTCATAGAATAAGTAGTGTTAATGGAGCACTAGAAGCCAAACTGAATATTCTGCTTAGATCCAATTCCATTGTGCAGCTACATAGCTAAAAATCAACCAGTATACCTCCATTAAAAATGGGTTAATAGATTATTGATACATCTAATAGTTTGTTTAATTGATGGCTTCTGCCATTACTAGGGGAGACTTAAGAAGGGTTTTCATGATTATAAGACCAGTATCAATTAGTCTTAGAAACAAGAATACACATACATATGTTATTTGTCCTGTTGCCAAGCAAAACAAGCACCTATACTTGTAGCCAAAGCTTTAAGAATTTATTCAGTAAATATTTGAGCATGTAATACGTGTTTGGCACGATTCTCACAGCTGTGTGAAATATGAAAGTATACAATGCACTTACTGTCCCCTGGGACCTGGTGGTGTAGTTAAGGAAAAGAGATATGCACACATGGAATGTTAATTAACCAAACAAGGCCATCTAGGGTAAACAGCAAATTAGTGGAATGGACAGTAGAGAAATAGTGCTTGTGGGAATTCAGGGGAGGGAGTGTTAATGATAATAGTAATGAAGAAATTTAGTATTGTTTCACTGAGCATTAATTATATTGCAGGCATTGTATTAAATGCTTTATGTTTATTCTATTTTATAGATGAGAAACTGAGGCTTAAGGAGGTTAAAGGGCTTGCCCAAGGCCAGCCAGTAAGTGATGGAGAGATTTGATCTTGAGTTATCCTACATAGGAATGAGCTCTTTATTACTTGCTGTTCTTTGGAGAGTGGGTTTTACTCTGTATGGCCCTGGGCAAGAGTCACTGTGTTAAGAGACTGAAAAATGAAGTAATTTTTCTTAAAATTGGTGACATTTAAACTGGGTTCTGAAGGATGAATATGAGTTCAACAGTTGGAAAGTAAGAGATGAATTGCTGGGCAGAAGAAAAAACCTATGCAAAATATGTATATTTGTGCCTTATCCACCCTTCTTCTTTTAGCACCACCCACCTAATACCTCCCCCCTTTTTCATTTAAAAGTCATCCTTCTTCTCTTATGCACTCTTTCGAGGAAGAGTTGGATATCTTCCCTTCCATTCTTCTGGAACTAGGCTTGATTTGTTGGGAGAGAGTAATTTCTAATTCTAGAGTAGATCCATATCCATCAATTATTTTAAGCACTTGGAAGATAAAGCTGTAAGGCCCCTCCTCCCTCAAGACACACACACGCACACACACACACACACACACACGCGCGCGCCTATTAGGGATGCTTGGAATGTATTTTTGAGTGAGAGCTCCTTGGGAGGACTAAAGTGCTTATTGCCAATTTTTAAAATGCATTCCAAAAGAAAACTATAGCAGATGGAAATAAATTGCATTTTCTGCCCTCGGAGATCCTGAGCTGTGAAACTCACGTAATTGACCACTGATTTTTAGGGGAGGTGGGTGGATAGGAGAAGTGAGAGGGCAGGAGGAAAGAGGAGAAACTCAGAGGGTACTTTGCAACAGAGGAAAGGACATGGTATCTGTGGGAGGCAATGGCGTGATCCCACAGTGAGCCCTTCAGCTCTGGCTGTTGGCCACAGGATACCTTGTGGGGGATGTGGAGCCGAAGTGGGCTGCCCGGTTGTGATGGGTCCTCTTTGGCTGAAAGCATTTCCCCCTCAGGGCAGTCGGGAGCGCAGCAGCCAACACAACGTTCAGGGAATGGATGTGCTCGGCTAGGGAAGCGGAACAGAACTGGTGGCAACAATGGGCTCCATTTCAGTTGTCGGGATGAAGGATACTGAAGGGAAACTCAACAAAGTGGCTGTTTGTATGTACCAGAGAGACAAACTTCTTAACTCCCAAATTCAGGGAAGTCTTATCCTGATGCCAACCAGGCGATCTCCAGCTCAGTGCTCATGAGGGTCTGGACATCTTCTAGAATCCCAGCTTCCCACCACTGCTCACCCTATCATGCTGCTATTCAAAGATGGAGCATTTGTCCTTAGGGTCAGTGGTTCTTTTCCTTTTCAAAGAAGCAATCTGTGGTATTTATTATACCTTGTAGACTATGCCTAGATTCATTACAGTCCACCTTCTTCATTAAGTTTGCCTCCGCCCTTTCAGTGTTGAAACATTCAGAAATTGCTGATGGATCTAGACCAGTTGAAGCTTTTCAGGTATATTTTATGTCTAAAAATGTTTTCTTAGTACACATTTGCAACACATAATGATTACATTGATTGTGGGGAGTTGGCAAGTGTACATAAAATATCTTAATTCTTTTTTCATCTCCTTTTCCTCCCTGCTTTCCCCTCACACTATCTCTTGGTTCCCATTCTTTCTGCAAAAGATCTATCTTCCTGTTTCCTCTTTTTTTTTTTTTTGATACCATGAATTGAATTCAGTTCTTGTGCTTGTTTTTTCTTTTTCTAACTACAGACCATCAAATGCACCAGCAAGTGAGTTTTATTGTACTTTCATATATGCCCTAATCTAGATTTTCAACCTTTTCTCTTCCCTATCCCTCACCCCATTGCACCTACCTCTTCACTGGTCTCTCTGCTTCAAACATTGCTCAGTAATCTGCCCATGTGTAGCACCTTCCCTTGCACAGAGAGAGCTCTCAATAAACACTTGTCTATTGAATGGATAGAGAATGAACAAGAGGATCTCTTTTTGACCTTAACAATGTCGTGAATTCCCCTCATGGCAATCAGTAGTTTAGTATGCCTTGCTTGATAAATAATTTATTGACTAAGTGCGTGTGTGAGTTCAGCAAGGCTTTTGAATGAACTGACATGCAGTTAATTGAAAAAACAGTTGTGCTAGAACAAGATATTGGCAGATACCCTGCAATACCATTGCTGTGCTTCAGGAGGTGGTGGTTTACAGCTTAGAATCCACTGCTCTCATTAAACTAGGTCCTTGCTATTCCAGAGCGTGACTCATTCTGAGGTACTTGTCTCACCTCTGTGCCTTTGTTCTGGCTGTGACCTCCACTTGGAGGGTCCTTTCCAATTCATACTGAGCTCTATACAAAGCTCATCCATCTTGAAAGTCTCAACCCAAATGTCAACTCTGTGGAAGCCTTTTTGATTTCACCAAATGGAAAGACATCTTACACTCCTTGGGAGACTCCCATAGTGCTCTATCTGTACCACCCTTATTTATAGCTGTGGTTCCCTGATTTGGAGGCTTGAAGAACCAATAACATTAACAGAAAGAAAAAGGAGAGGTCTGACATAGATCTAGCACATTTTGATTTTGTTCCAAATCTTTGAAACAAATAGGTATTGTTATCTCCATCATTTCATAACAAAATTATTTAAACACACAAAAGACAAAAAGGATCAAGAAGTGCATTACTTAAAAAATAAAGTACTATTTAAGTAGACAAATCAGTTTAGTTCTGTGAAACTGTTTTCTAAGGGTGGTTCTTATTTTTCTCACTTGTTTTTAGTTTTGGTAAAGAATTCATCACCTATAAGCCCTAGTCTAGAGATGAGGCATTTGAGAACTTTATTTTCTAATTTTTTGCGGAGAGGGAGAAGGGAAGTACCTCAGATTGAACCCATAGTCTTCACACTGAGATGCATTGCAGCCCTTTTGATTTATTTTGAGATAGGGCTTTACTAAGTTGCTATGTTGCCTGTGTTGGACTCAAATTTGCAATCCTCCCCCCTCAGTCTGCCAGAGTTCTGGGATCACAGGCATGTGCCACCACACTCAGCTTTGTCTTCTTTATGTCCCTGTTCTGTCATCACTTCTAGCATGAGGCTCTAATGAATCTGAATCAGTACCATCTCCCTGACAAAACTGGTTCATCATGAGCAATGGAAAGCTATTTGATTAAGCAGCATCCATTGCAGGTGCATTGCTCTTTCTCTGCGGTTGTTTTGGCTCCCCATTCTCTTGTGTCTGCACCACTGATGGCTAAAGAAAGCCCTTAATAGCATTTCTCTTTTCTGGAGGGTGAGGTTATTGTAGATCTCTTGGATTTTCACTAAGGAATTTGGCACCAAAGGAAATCTTCCAGGAGGAATTTTTCTATCCAAGGTGGGGAGAAGAGACCACAGTGTGGTTGATTTGCTGTATCTTTGTAGGTGTTCAATAAATGCTGAGCATATTTCTATGGATCAGCCCTGCATTCTTTGTTAGTCCTAAGAAATCATTTGGTTGAACATGAGCCTGGCTTCACTTGGTGTTACATTCCAGGACACAATAGTTCCTGTAAGATTCAGTGGTGACCAAACTCAGCTGGATTCTGGGTCTCTTTGCAGTCACAGAGCATGGAGGTCTTGTGGCTCACCCTGAGGAAATCCCTAAGGAGACTTGGGCCAAACACAACAAAATCTTCTTGGATCAAAAAATGCTAACCACAGACCCCCACCCTGGAATTCAGGAGACAGACTTTTCCTGAGGGGGCCGAATGCCTAGCACACAAGCTTCTGTCTGTGGATAATGAATTCTTTTTTGATCATCTGCTGCGTAAATCACTGATGGTAGAGAGTTAATCATGCATAGGAAATGAATCCTTTCTCCGAGTTAATGAGCACAGAGCTCAGAGCAGCATCTGTTTACTCCCTCTACTTTCAAATCTCTGGCAGTTTGAACAATTAATTGTACCCAATAATTTTCCTTTGTTTTCAGGCATTAGGGAAAAGTAATTCTGTTCTCCAAATACATACACCCATTAAGCTGAGGTTTCTACTTAGCTCTTTTACCCACTTTAAAAGTGTCCTAAGAACCAAAGTGTGTGTGTGTGTGTGTGTGTGTGTGTGTGTGTGAAAGAGAACTAGAAACAATTACAGTACTTTTGCACATGTTGTTTTGAGGATTAAATGAGATATTATCACTCTTCATGAAGCAGGCTATGTGTAAGGCACTTTGCTAAGCATTTTATATGCATTATGCATCTCTAAGTCTCACCAGCTCCCCAGAGGATGGATATTGATATTTATATGAATAATTGATCATTTAGTAAATGTTTTCTGAGTACCTACCATGTGCAGCTATGTCTTGGTGCTAGGGCTGGAATCTAGTTGAGGTGGTAGACCATAAGTAAAAATGTGCAATTAAATTGTGTCAAAGGTTATAGAGGAAAAGCGATGGTGCTTTAGGAACATAGAGCAGAGGAGGAAAATCTGTTCTTGGGAAAGGGAATATGAGATATCTTCGTGGAGAAAGAGACATTTCAGCTCAACCTAGAAGGGTGAGCAAAAGGAAGTCAAACCAGGGAAAAGAGTGAGGGAAGGACATTCTGAGCAGAAAACGAGGACTATTCTTATTTCAACAGAGACTTTCATATTTAAATCTAAAGATATGATCAACTGTGGGCTGCATTAGGGTTTGTGTCAGACTGTTGGGACTGAAGGAAGGGAGAAGTTTGAAGCTATGCCCTATTCAGAGCACCTGGAATATTTTCTTGTGAGTGATTAGTATGTGCCCATTACACTTTACTCAATGAATATTCTCTCAGTAATCTTAGGACATCAACACTGGAATGAAATTGATGTCATCCAGTGGTCAGAGATTGTACCTACCATGGTAGTATCTGTTGTTAATGGGTAGTGTCTGCTTATAGCTATCTGTCGGAAAGAGACCCTGTTAATAGCAAAGAATGGTAAGATTGATTAATGATGTCTGTTTCAGGAATATGATTAGAGATGAGTGGTAAGTACATGAGTAGAGGTTAAAAAAAAACCACAAACCCAGACTTAACAGTTGGCATCTGAGGCTCTTCTAGGAAGAAACTGTCTTTGTCTTAGCTGTATTTTCTAGACTTTTAGGTGTTAAAAATGGGCCCTGGAAAACATGAGTAAGCGACACATTGTACTGCACAATTGATAAAAATGCAAGGTTGTATATTAGGAGAAGAGGGGGGAAAGGGGTTGTAGGATAACCTCCTCAAAAGGAAGGTAAGAGAACATAGGAAATTCCTGATGGAGAATGGTCAAAGAGTTCAGAAGTCAAGGTACCTAATTTATAATCTTACATAGTTTACTCCCTTGCAGTGTGATGTTTGTTGTTAAAAACTGACATAAAAATCTTACATGTGCTCAGCTTTGTACTGCTGGCATTTGGGTTAGTGAAGGAACAGAAGCAATGTCCAGTGTGAGAGGACATAATGGGGAGAAAGAGGAGAACGCATGGGGTGTGGGGATGTTGATGTGTGTTGAAGTACCAGATGCTGGACCACAGACTGAACCAACTCAACACAATATTGACCCTAGAGATAGAGAAACAAGCTCCACCCTCATTCCCAGCATCCCAACTCACCTGGGAAGGAACCCATGTCTTATGCTGCATGTGAGATAGAGGTCATTCTGCATGTCCTAGGGCACATAGATGAAGAGATCATTTATTTTGCATTTCAAAGAATAGGAACGTGCAAGATGCTCTAGGTAAAATATATACCTTTTCACTTTCCTCTTCCAGCCTCTCTTAATTTTAAAAATAGGGAAACTGAGTCTGTGTAGGAGGCAGAAACCTAACAGAGGTCTCAGTCAATGGCTGCCCAATGAGACTCCTTTTCCAAACCTGGGGTTGGGAGACATTAGGCAGGGTTAATGAGCCAGCACTTGTGTCTGCTGTCATCCTTGGTCTGCCGCACTCAGCTCAATTTGGGCAGAATATCACAGATTTTCAGATGCACTTTTATTTTTAAAGGGAGAAATTGTCAGAATTTAAATGAAGGCTGTATCTTTCCTCCCAGGAAGGGTCATTTCAGGAGAGAGCCTGGAACCATTAGGCTTTGCGTGTAAACAGTGGGTGGTCACCAAGGTAATAGTGATCTAGGAACCCAGTGTGCTGACTGATGAAACACTGGTTCCTCTTTTTTGCCTCCCTACAGGGTTTAACATTTCCACCATTAATCATCCCTAGGGTTCAAGCGCAATATGCAGATCTCTCTATTGAGAAGGGAGCAAACTCTATAATAATCACCAATGCCCTAGAAAGTATTCATTAGTGACAATCCCTCAAAATGGACTACTGTTTCTGTTTGCAAAATATCTAATGTTGACCGAGTCATTTAAGCCCTGTTACACTTCTATGTCAACAGCAGATATGTTCCCACATTTCATAGGAATAAACTGAGTTTGTTTCCTGGAAGATTGTGACTTGCTTGGAGGTGACCTGAGGAATAGATGTGAGAATCCAAGTTTCAGCATATCAGCCCTTGAAAGTCTTGGGCAATTAGTTGTTTTATCTGCAAGCAAGAATTAAATTTCTTTTCAATTATGTTTTGATGGTACAACTAGTAATTTTTTGCTATAAAAAAATTAGAAAATAGAATAAACCCAAAGAAGAGACTAAACTTCAGCCATCAGCCTACAATTCAAAAATGATCTCATTTTCATTTTCATTTTTGAATATATTCTTCTTGTCTTCTTTTCCAGAAGCATTATGGCTTTTTAATGAAAGTGGAACAAGAATATGTAGAATTCTATGAAATAAATGTATCATTATTTACTTAATGAGATCTATAGTGGCAAGCATTTACTGAGCTTACTTGATAAAACACAAGATGCCAAGATAACGAAGGACATACTAATGGATAAAGTATAGTTCTTTTAACCCAGATTAGCATATTACTTAGCAAGGCAGGATCAGATGATTTACTCATTTGTTTAGCAATTAGATCACATATCTTCTATCTTCCAGGCTCCTCTCAAAGTCTAAGGGAGGTGGCTGGGGATTTAGCTTGCCTACCTGGCAAGCGCAAGGTCCCGAGTTCAATTCCTGATACAAAAAACAAAAGGAAACAAAATAACGAAATAGTATAAGGGGGGCAACTGAGATCAACATAGCAAAAGTTTTACAAAGCGTACTGTATGGAAGTAAATACATTGGTGAGTCTGTATGTGTTGGTAAATATACTGAGTAGTAATAGTATTGAGGAAAATAAAATGGAGAAGAGTATGATACCGACTTAAATACATTTTGAAGGGTTGGTGCCTGAGCAGGGACCGGAGTAGAGAGTGAACTGTGTGAATATCTGGTTGAGTAATGGATCGGCAGCAGGTTCAAGGGCAGGAGGTGAGAAGGTGGTGACTATTAGGGGCAGGAACATCTAAAAGCAGCATGAGCAGAGAGAATGTAAGGAAATGTGACTAAAAACAAACCTGGGACCAGATGTGTAGAATCTTGAAGGCCACAGTGGGACATATGGATGGTGGACAGATAGTGAGCTTTGAGAAACTCTTAAAAAGATATGTGATGTGAGCCAATGTCTAGTTCCAAAGATTGCCTTTGGTCCTTAGGTTAAAGCTAAATATAGTGGCAGGCAAGGAGAGCTAGAACACCAATTTTTAGGGTACAGGAATTATCCAGGGAGAGATGATGGTAGTTTGGGTCAGGGTAATAGCAGAAAGGCTAGTGAGCAGGGGTCAGATTTGGGATATGTCATAAAGGTTGAGCTTTAAGGACTTTCTAAAAAATTGGCTTTGTGAATGAGAGAAGGGAAGTGATCAAGGATGGCTGAACAGCTGGGTGTGTGGCGTTCTCACATTTGAGGTGGGGAACTCCATGGGAGGAGCGCAGTGGAGGAGAATTAGAGGTCTTGTTGTAGACAAATTAGAGATTTTGAGAGATCCAGTTATACCGTAATAGATGTATGCTGGAGATCAGGGAACAAGTTGACAATGAAGATAAAAATCGCATAATCTCCAGAGTATAGATGTCCTTGAAAGTCGTGAGACTGGATGGGAAGGTGGTTATTTGAGGTCAAAAAGAAAGCTTGAATTCAAATGGGGCTGAGGACTCACAGCATTACACAGACCATCATTTATTTTTGGTAGTATTGACTGGACTTACATTTCTTGGTGGTGAGTGGATAGTTCTCGATGAGAAAATGGTCCCAAATCTATCTGCAGAGAAAGGTGAAGGTAGGAAGCATAGAACTTGCAAAGATTCTAAAGCCCTAGTTTACAAGACAGAGAGGAAGGCAGGAAAATGAGATTAAAAAGGAGACTAGGTCAAGCAGATGACTGGGAGGAGAAGAGCACCTGGGTCATGTTCAGTTTGGTCAAACAAGCCCATGGAAGTCTGTTCTCTGTGAATAGGCCATGGTTTTAGGTTAATATCTGACACCTGGGGAGTCGGTCACATTGGCTGGCACAAACCAACGTGGTCCTTCCATATCTTCCGACAGAGCCAGCCTCTCCAGCCTCCGGGTCCCTGTCTACTCTGTCCATCAGTTTGCAGGGATCTTGGTGCTTACTGTGGATACAGACATTTCCTCCTGCATGACTCCTTTGCTGAAATTGTACCCATTATTTTATATCTAGCACATTTTTAAGTGCCTCCAAGGACTCAGTTTAAGTTTGAGGGTAAATACCAAACTCTAGGAGCCTCTCAATTGATTCTTTCCTCCCTTATTGTTCCTCTTCCTCTGTATACATGAATACATCCATCCATCCACCATCGCTTTTTCAATTAATTAATGAGTCATTAACTCTTATGAGGGTCTTGCTTTCTGGCAGGCATTGGGTTAGGTATCAAGGACACAATGAATGTAAGATACAGCTATTCTTTAACGGGAGTAGGAGGGCAATGACTGATCTCTCTAGACAGTAGTGACATCTTGGTGTTTTCCCCTCGTGAAGCTGTCCATGCCCTAAGTTGCATCGTAATTGTTTAAACGTGTTTTCACAACACATTTTGAAATCAAATTCCTGAACACATTTTAAAATCAAAATCTTCCACGGAGTGTATTTTGAAAAGGTCTCTGAATAACTCTGATGCTCAGTCAAGTGTGAGAATTCACCTGATGGATTTTAGAGTGGGCTCCAAACCTTAGGTGGAAAACAGGTAAAAGTTTTCAGTTTTAATCTTATGGTATTATTAGAATTAAATGAGATCATCCTAAAGAAAATTCTCAGCACAAGGATACTTCCTGGCAGTCTTCTGGACATACCTGTATAGGTACAGGCTGTTTGTGAGTGACTTAAGTACCCATTGCATAGCAAGTGAGTCATACTGGGGAAGCAGGTACAATAGAGAGGCTGGGGACCATTGGTCCTTCCCTCTGCTTAGCAGAAACAGTCCTCTCCTTTTTATTTTGGGAACCATACCTACCCCTATCCCAAGGCAAATCGCTCTCCTGTAGACACAATGAGAGCTATGTCTCCCCAGCATTGAATCTGGAGTCACAGGAGTCCCTGAGTCTCACTTCTTCAACATTAGTGTGAACTTCAGTCATCTAGGAATCAAATAAAAATGCAGATTTGGATTCAGCAGATAGGGGGCAGAGCCTGAGGTTGAGAATTTCTGACCAGCTTCGGGGGCTTCTGATAATGTTGATTGAAGAAGCACACTTCGTTAGGAAGACACCAGCATTACGCAGTGGTCCTCAAAGACCTCAATCCTCCAGCCTCTGATGAATGCAATCAGAATTTCGGAGGTAGAAGCTGGGCACCAGTGTTTTTTAATGTTCCATGCATGAGAGACTCAGATAGGTAGTCAGGACTGAGAGCTTCTGATTGAGGGTATCACTTCCCCCTCCCCTGCTCCTATGCTCTTCTTCCTCCCTCCATTTCTTCCTATTTCTCTCCCTCCTTCTTTGCTTGTTCCCCTTTTCCCCTTTCTCTCACCATTCCCCCCTTCTTTCTTTCCTCTTTTCTCTCCTTTTCCTCCCTCCTCTCTTCCTTCATCTTCCCTCCTTCCCTCCCTCCTGATTTTCTTCCTTTTTTTTTCTTTCTGTCACTTTGGGGAGAGTGAATTTCAGCTGTGACCCAGAGCATACAGCTGAATTGAGATAGAGCTGTCTGATCCAATTAATAGACTGGTCACGAAAAGGCTATACGGCACCGTCTATAAATAGTCTCCTAGTTGAGAAGGTTTCCAAGGTCTAGCTTGGCTCCTGCTGACTGCTGTTCCATCTGGCCGTGCTATTATTTCTTTGCTCCTTCATGAGAACTCTGATACTCCTGTTGCTCATGTCTAAAGGGACATCACCAGTGCAAACATCTCTTGGTGCTATCCTCTTCCGTCTCCTTCACTCCCAAAGTTTGCTGAAGAAAAATGCTTGAGTGCGAGGAGGAAGGGAGAATGCACCTGTACAAGCAGGGACCCTGTGTGGCAAGGAAGAGACCTAATGCAGAGAGAATTAGGGAAAAAAGTTTTTATTTGTTCATACAATGGAAACTGTGGCAACTCCGGCTGGATTCGAAGGTTCAGGTGATCCCCTTTAGCACCCCCGGCTCTTTCTCCCAGCCCCATCTTGCTCTTCACTGTTCCATGTTAACCCCAATCTCACGAAGACTCTCCTCTCTACTAACAGCCCTGCGTTTCAGCAAAATCAGGAGGGAAAAAAGGTATTCTCCCTTACTGGCATTGACTCAAATTTAAGATTTAAAGTCTCCGATTCTGATTGGGACATAATTTCTTCGTTTAATCATCCAGACCAGGATAACTCAAACACCTGATTGACCGGTCAGGACCATCCCCAGCAATAGAGCCAGGTACAGAGTTGGCCTCACCGAAACTAGAAGGAGCTCCGGATGTGGGCTGTCACGGCAAAACATCCACCACAGCCACCCACACACTTGCCAGGGTGCCCACACCCCCAGGTTCTCTGCAGTCTCTACAGGCTCTGGATAACTTTGCTGTCTGGATAACACAGAAGAAAGATGGTTTTCAGTAGATGTAGAATTGGGAAGTTGGTGGGAAGAGGATCAGGGCAAATAAGGACAGGTTTTCTCTTCTTGTCCCACATTCAGTTTTGAAGGGACTTCTGTTCAGCTTCTGGGTGAGGTCACAAGGGGAAGAGGCTGGGGAGCCTAATTCCTGATGAACTTTCCTCCTCAATTCTAGAACAGAATGAGTTCTTCGTTCTTGCAGAATAGAGACTTACCCATGGGCATTCCATTAAAATATTGCAGGTGTGGGAACAGGCCCTGTGATAATTATTTTGTTTTATTTTAGTTTCTGGCAGTGCTAGGGATTGAACTCAGGTCCTTGCATGTGCCAGCCAAGTGCTCTACCACTGAGCCACATGCTCAGTTCGGTAACCCCCTAAGGTTTTGAAAGATTATAAATTCAAATCATGACATTTTCTGCTTCAAACCCTCCAGTAGCTTCCCAATGCTCTTAGGATCAAATGCAAACTCCCCATGCTAACTTGGCCCCCGCACCCACCCAGCCCGGTATGGCAGCATCATTTACCCTGATCACAGAGCTGCAGTTTCCCCTGCGCACCTGTTCTTTGGCCCTTCCTGTCTCTGCCTTGGGCCTTCACGTGTGCCATTTTCCCCATCGGAGGGCTCTTCCTTCCCTTTACGCCTGGATACTCATGCCTTCCTTACGCTTTTCCCAATTGACACCTAATCTTTTAGTTAACAGCTACTTCCAGTGAGAATCTTGCCCAGCCATGCATGTGCAAGTCTAAACTGGGCTGACTATAATGGCATCCTGCTCGTCTTAATGGCTCGCATGTCATTTGACCCATTTTCTGGCCTCCTCATGGCACTTCCACTGTCCCCACTTGATTTTACCCTCAGTGAGGGTGGGGCCGCCATCTGTTTTGTTCATCAACAGGACCCTACCACATAGGAGGTGCTCTGTAAATAACTATCAAGTGGATGAATGAGTCTGTGGGTGGTCTTCACATCTGCTGAAACTGGCTACGCTGAAGAGTTAACTTGGAATCTTATTTAAAATACAAGCTTCCTGAGCTGTCCCATTGCTCTTTGGATCTGGACTGTCCCCCAAAGGTGTATGTGTAAGAGGCTTGATCTCTGGCTGGTAGCGGTGTTGGGAACTGGTGGGACCGTTAAGAGAGAGGACTGGTGAAGGGAAGTGAGCTTAGTGGGCCTGTGCCCTTGAAGGATACATTTTGGCCCTGCCTCCTTCTCTCTTTGCTTCCCGGTGGCCATGAGGTGACCAGCTTTCCTCCACTGCATACTTCTGACACCTTGATGTTCTGTCTCACCACAGGCCCGAGAGTGACAGAAGCAGATAACCACGTTATCTGACTTATCTGCCTGTTACCTGATTTATCTGTTATCTGTTTCTGAGTTACCTCTGAAACCATGAGCCTAAATAAATCTTGCTTCTTTAAAATGATTATTCTCAGGGATTTTGTCACAGGGATGGAAATCTGACTGACGCATCCCTTCTTGGATCTTCATATTCAAGACATCTCAGTGGGTCCTGGGAAACTACTAGGTGATCTAGAAAAAGTATTTCAGGGTTGGCGAGAGGTCCAGAAACTTGTTTTTAATGTGATTTTCCATGAGTTACAGCAGACTAAAAGAAAATGTGACCAAATGTTATTAGGAGCTAAGGCGTGGAAGAAGGGAAGAAACATGTCCCTAAGAATGTAGTATCACTGTTACTATGAACATATAAGCAAACTACTAGTCAAGTAGACACAGTTCAGATTGCCTTAATACTAAACTGCTTGTATGTTTTGGTTTTCTTTTGTATCCGGGTGTTAATTAGGTGGTTTCTATACATTGTCAGAGGACTAGTAATTCCATTAATGTTCTTCAGCCAGTTCTGTCCTATTTTGTGCCCTGGCGTTAACCTATAGTAGAATGCAGCCAACTTCTCTGTGGTTGCAACATTCCCAGCCTTTTTCCCCATGTCTGACAGAATGGGTTGAAATCATTCAGACAGGCTTTGGTGTCCTTATGCTCTGTTAGCATGGGCAATAGAAAGTCCACTAACTTTGCCGAGAGCAGCACGAAGTAGCTTGTTCACTCTCAGTGAGTTTTCTTAGCAACTCAGTCTGAAACATATGGGCAATAAAGCATCCTCTACCTCCTTCCTGGGACAGCTAGCATCCTGAGGTCAGGTATTGCATTACTCAGGTATTAACCTTATTAAACCCTTGCAAAACATCCGCTGTGGATTTGTCAAACATTCGCAATGCTTTGTCATTGATAACAATAATGAAATACATTATTAGTGTCATCAGCCTTTACAGCCCTTTCATAGTGCTTTACTAATGCATAGTAGTTTACTAATGCCTGCTCTTATTACTTTACATAACTCTAACATGTCACTTTTGACAAGCGATTCATAATTAGAATCATCATAAGTGCACTTCAAATATACACATTCCTAGACCATCCAGATCATCTCTAAGAATGAAAGCTGCAAGTGTGAATGTTTATCTCTACTCCAGGAAATTTTTATGACTAGTCAGAAAAAGCAACCACCATTTGTGGCAGCAATGCATATGAGCATGGGGCACAGCCTGCCTGGCCCGGGACCATATTATAGCCCCTCTGAGAGCGTGTACACATTCCTGAAGACTCTAGGCCCCAGAGTTGTCTCTTCAGTAAAATGGAGCAGCCAAGACCAATACGAGGAAGATCAAGGTAGGGCACATGGATATGATATGTGCTCAGTTACAATGATTTATTTTTCTTGTGGCAGAATAAAGTAGTAGCTAAGGTCCCACATTTGGGGTCCAAACAGTTTCTTCAGCCTACAACTTGAGTTACCTCTGAGTCTTAGTTTCTTCATCTATAAAATGAAAATAGACATCTCTACCTCGTAGGGTTGTTTTCAGAATTAAGCTAGGTAACCATGAAAAGTCCTTTAGAAAAAGGACTTTAGAAAAAGTCCTGGCATAAAATACACTATATCAGAGGTAGATGTGGAGATTTTTATATACATTTTATGAAGGAGAAATACACATAGATGCTAAGGGGGACAATAAGACTCCCAAGTCTGTCTTCTGTGCCTGAAGTCTGAGTTATTCACTCTGTATAGCTAACCCTTCCAGTCAGCCCTTCCCAGGACTTAAAACCAGACATGCAAATATGAATATGTTTTTTTTTTCCTGAATGGAGTACCAGACCCCATTGCCAGTTATCCTTCCCTCCTGCAGCCTTTCCTTGTTCTCTCATCACAGAGTCAGGCCCCCATTACCATTTTTCAGAAATGCTCTAAAAACCAGAATGATTTGGGATTCTTGTCTCATCCCCATCTGCCTGCTGGAGTCTGAGCAGACACCAGAACAGTCATCTAATTAATATCCTTGTCTTGTCTGGGCTTGGGCTATTGGTGCATGTCCTCCACATTTCTCAGGAAGAGTTGGGGTGCCCCATCAGGAAGACTAGAAGCAGAGGCTTCTGTCAAAGGCCCATGAGGAAAGAAGCTCCCAAATGCTGAAGCATGGAGTCAGGATCTTGGGTAGTGGGTTTGCATGGATGTGGCTATTGAGAGGGACTTCACTCCACCACTCTGAGTCTTGCTGCCTTTGTCTACAGAATGGAATGATTTTGCCTGCCTCGTAGGCTTGCTGGGATTGCTTATATCAATTAATGATCTCATGATTCTTTGACCTCCATCTCATTTCTTTAGTGTCTCTGTTTTTTTCTCCCCTCTCTCTCCTGAACTCCTCAATGAGAGGGTTAGAAAAAGAGACAGCACTAGTGATTAAGAGAATACACACTGATATGACCCGCTGGGCCTTAAATCCTGGTCCTGCCTTTTCCGGATCTGCTATCTTCAGCAAATCACTTCATTGTTAGGAGGCCCAGTTTCTTCACCTGTAAATTGGGGATCATAACCCTGGACCTGCCTTGTGTAATTGTGATTGTAAAGTGGGATTCAATATGTTGTCATGCAGTAAGTGCTCAATAAATATCATGAAGTGAGTGGGGAAATGAAGACCTAGCCCATCTCAGTGTTCCTGTTTTTTGTAGGAATGATAGAGCCACTTTCTTTCCCAAGAACCTCACTGCCTATGTGCTCTGATAACTTCAGAACTCAGCTTAGGATGGGCAGGGGGCTCTGTGAAGCTCTTCCTGAGATTTATACTTCTAACTTGAACTGAGTTTTGCCTTTAGCACATGGAGCTACTTCTGTCATAGCACTTTGTACAAGATATTGGTTGAGTCTTTCCTCTCCGCTGGACTCTCCGCTGGACTCCGCTGGATTTCTTGGAGACAGGGGGCCTGTACTAGCAACTGTGTTAGGTACCATGGACAGCTCAGACTGCACATTGTTCCTTTGGAGCTTAGTCTGTTGGAACAATGCACACACTGAACACCTACAAGTACTGTTTCTCAAAGCGTTTTGATCATCATCAATAATAATTAATAAATACATTTTACATAGAAGACTGGTGATGTGACTGAGCACACACACAGTGAGAAATAAATGTACTCTGTTAAGTTCCCTTCCTTCTCCTTCCCTTCTCTTTCCCCCCCTGTATTACTCTCCCTTCCCTTCTTCTTCTCTTTCCACTTATTTAACTTCCTTCCTTCCTATAACCTACTAAATTGACTTCAGATCTGATTGTTCTGACTTGAGAAGCAGCATTTGTGATGCTAAAAGGATGGACCACTGGATACAGATAGATCAGGTTTAGACTCCAGATCTACAGCTTCCTACTTGTGTAGTATACAAATACCATGTTAACTCCTAAACCTCAATTCCTTTGTCAGATAATCCTTCTCCTGCCTCTTACGGTTTCTTATGAGATTTGAGTGAGGTGATATGAATGTGGAAGCTAGGGTGGGGTGTCCACTGCTGGGTTCTTGGTGGAGCACACTTGCCTAGGTAGAGATATGCCTAGGTAGAGATATGCTATTTCTGGCCCTCACCCCATTCCTCCTTGGCACTGTTGCCTACTCCACGTCTTGGCCACCATGAGCTAAGTGGCTGTGCTCCACCACACCCTTCCACCATGATGTCTCTTCCTTGGAGCCAGCTAACCATGGACTGAATCCCGTCCCTGTGAGCCGAGTTAAAGCTCCCCTCATGGGTATTAGGTATCACATTCAAGCAATGGGAAAGAGGACTGATGCCAATGGTTAAGTGTTAAGCATGTAGTAATTTCTTAATAAATGGTTATCACCCTCGAAACTGTTCTTGGAAAACTTCTATAACTTTACCCCTTCCTCCAGCATTCCCAGGTGTCTTTTCTCCCTTCATCTTTTCTTCTAAGTTCCATTTACCTTTCCAAATCCTGCCTCACTGGCAACGAGGCACACCCTCAGGTGCGTAACAATGAACCACAGAATCGCAGCCTGAAAAGGGGGTTCGATGGATGACAGACGTGTCATCTGATAGGAGGAGTGAAGGAAATACCCAGAGGTGTGGAATCTGCCATCTCCTTAATGCCTCCTTGTGCTGCTGGGAATTAGTCAAAGGTCTCAATTGCTACAGCAAATCTACTCCATCCCCTTGTTTCACAGTGGAGCCCAAAGACTTTCCTCCTTAACTCCCACTCTCACCACCCTCCAGGAATTTCAACATAAAAGGAGAGGGTAGAAACTATCTCTATAAATTCAGGTAAATGCAGTTACCTATCCTGAGGACCTCAGGATGCTTGATCAGCCTCCTAAGCTCCACAATCACTAGTAGAAGAGCAGTCACCAAAGTGATTCAGTGTCACCCCAGTTCTGTTCTACCATGTTGCCTCCCAGCCTGCAGACTGCCTCACTCTCAAGCAGTTGTATTAGTCAGCTTTCCCCGTCACTGAGGCACAGTATCCACACCCGAAAGAAGCGGTGTAGTTTGGCCTGTGGTTTCAGGGGATTCAGTCTATCATCAGCAGACTCCAAGGCAGAAACATGATGGTGAAAGTGGCAGAGCAAAGCTGTTCACTTCTTGATGACCCAGAAGAGTGAGGGAGCAGCACTAGAGAGGAAGGATCCAGGGACCGTACATAATCCTCACAAGCACGCCTCCCACCCAGCATACTCAGAAGGGGGCTTCGCTAGTCCCCTGTGTGCCACAGAGGTAGTTCTGGAGCGAGTAGAGCAGGAAGAGATGGGCTAAGGCTCCCTCGGGGAGGATAGACCTGCACTGTATAATCACCCCTATTGTTATTCTTTAGCTAATAATAATGGCAGATCAACATTTCAGCTCCTGAAAGTGGGTGCCAGGATATTCCCAACATGAAGCATGCTTGAGCTACACTCCCATGTTATCCTCTTGGCCCGAGAGTCCAGCCATTCCTTCATGGACACGTGCTGCATGGACACGTGCTTGAACTCAGGTCTGCTAACAAGAAGGAAGCAATTTTGTTTTTCTGGGTACCAGGTGGTTACTAACTGCTGCTGAACTGAGCTAGAATAGAATAGTGGCTCAGAGAAGGAACATTCTCTTTCTCTTTTCTTTTCTTTCCTTCCTTCCCTTTCCTTTCCTTTCCTTTTTTTTTTTCTTTCCTTGTTGGCCTCAGATTTTCCTTGCGTGCCCTCACCCCACGTGGTCTGCTTTCACTGTCATCATGCCACCTTCCCTTGCACTGTGAGTTTCTTAAGCCCAGGTGGCATCATTTCCTGTTCTGCCCCAAAGTCTAGGACAGGGCTCAGCAGTCAGCAGAAGCTACGTCCGTCGTGATTGAATTGATGGCCAACCCATCTGGCGTGTATTCTCTCTGTGCCATCATTACCACCACCAAGATACAGTGTATGGAACTAATTCATTTAAGGAGCAGAACTTTAACAAGCTGTATTATCTATCTCTCTTTCTCTGTCTCTCAGTCTCTGCGTCTCTAATGCTGATTTTCAGCAAGTTTGGAGATGGTTCCTTTACATGTTTTGAAAGAAAGAATCCCATTCCCTGATGTGATCTTGGTTAGCGATGAAAAGACTAGGAGTGGGAAGGCACAGCATGCAGAAATAGTAGCATTTTGGGCACCCTAGCCACTATCTCTGGAACAAGAAATAGCACATTATCATAACTCTGGAAATTCCCTGTATGCACCTCCTTCCACCACCCATAAGTAAACTATTATCATGCTTTTTGTTGAAATAGTTACATTATTTTTCCTTAGAGTCTTAACATTTGCATTCATGTCCCTAAAATTATAGTTAATTTGGCCTATTTGCAACCTCATATGGTGGAATCACATTTTATGCATTCTTTTTGTATTTGTTCCTTCACTGCTGTGTTTGAAAGATTCATCCATGTTATGTCATGCAGGACTACTCTATTCATTTTCATCGCTGTATAATTCATCGTAATTAAATGTACCCGATGCATTTATCTATTCTTCTGTTGTTGGGCAGTGTCATAATTTATTGTAAATTAAGGTTGCTGGTGACATTTGTTATTACAGGATGATTACCTTCATAGATATCCATAAAAATGTGTTTAGGACCAATTCCTAGAAGTAGAATTTATGGATCAAAGACTATGACCATGTTTCAAGCTTCCCCCAGAAGAGTCATGCTAATTCTCAGTCCCATCAGCAAAGTACATTCCTGTCTGTGTCCTCATACTCTTGCCAATGTTATCTTATTTGCATTTGTTTTTTATCATGCCAGTTTGGTAGGAAGTAGATGTTCTCTCAAGACTGTGGAAGTTTCCATTTCTTTGAGTACTAGTGAGGCTGGGCACCCTTCCTCCATTTGCTGTTTGTATTCTCTGTCTCTGTCTCTGTCTCTGTCTCTCTCTCTCTCTCTCTCTCTCTCTCTCTCTCTCTCTGTGTGTGTGTGTGTGTGTGTGTGTGTGTATGTTGACTTCTTAAATCTTTTTGCCATTACAAAAATTGATGTGTGTGTGTTTTAATAACATTTCTCATTCTGGCTCAGCCAAAGTATTGGGTAGACATACTTCAAGTTGAACCCTTTGGGGAAGTACAGGGTTGGGGGTGGAGGGAGGGCGTGTGGAGGCTCATAGATCTCAAGTGGATCTGTCAGGAGAGGGGTAATTTGGAAGCTTATTGTTCAGAAGCTGAAAGGACAGTTGTGCATCCAACCCCTTGCTGGGGGGAAAACAATGGTTCCAGGACCCAAGGCCATTTGAGAACAAAGGATCCTGCCCTAATTGAATCTTCCCTTCTACTCCTTTGTATGCAAGGAGTCACTTTCTGATTATGGCTGCCCTGGCTTCAGGAGTGGGGGAGGAAGTTATGTGTGCAAAAGGGAAAATCTATGTAGCTGGGATTTAATCCCAGGACTTGCATTACTAGCATTCCAAACCAAACTCACACCTCTTGCTGCCCTCATCTCTTTTCAACAAACATCCATGGAGCTCACACCCTGTGCCAGACAGTGTGCTGGGAGCGAGAGGTCTGCTGCTCTGACCTGCAGTGTCCGCCATTCCAGCAACTGGCATCTCTGTCTTCCCAGTTGTTCGTGCAAAGACACATGGATGCTGCTTCCTCCACAGTGTATCATAGTGGTTCCGCCAGCAGATTCTTTTATTTCTACCTCCAAAATGTATGAAGAATTTGGAAAATAATCCAAATTTGCTTCAGCAGGGTAATAGAAGGACCAACTAGTACCTCCATGCAATGAAATAGTACTTATTCCATGCAAGGGAATATTATCCAAGAGGAATTTCTAGTGCATGTGGCAACATGAGTGAGTCTCAAAGTAACTTGCTGAGTGAAAGAAGCCAGACATCAGAGAGTAGTGTATGATGCTGTTTATTAAAAATCTGGAAAACCCATTGTAATTTATAGTGATAGGAAAAAACATTAGTTTTTGCCTGGGAAGGGATAGAGGGACAAGGGATTGCCAAGGAGCACAGGAGATGTTTTGGGGAGTAGGCACGTTCATTACCTTGGTTCTGATGATTGTTTGATAATGGAGGTTAAAAGTCTGTGCTGACCACTGCTGCCCAGGAACTTGAGAGAATTTGGTGGAAGGAGATTGGTTTATCCAAAGTTACCTCCAAAGAAGGTAGAGGAGCCCCTTTGTTGCTTCAGACTTCTATCTTCCCGTGCTCAGGTGTATGGGGGGTTTTTATTGCCAGGGGGAGGAGGTATAGTGGGCGATAATGTACAGAAAGTTTCCCCGCTGCCTGGAGGAGTCTTTGTTAGCATGCATTGTTTTGTCTTATGGTCCTTGTTCTGTCCATTCTCTCCTCTCTTGATACAGCCTAGGTGGGCCTTGATCCCTTAGGGCAGGCATCTACACAGATCTTTCGCTCACTTCTCTACAGGTCCACTCATATAAGCCGAGGAGAGGAAGGGGTGAGGACAGAGGCTTCTCTTTAGCGATTAGAACACCGTACCAAAGGGATGGGTTGTTAAAAGACAAGGAAAGGAAGAGGAATTGGGAAGGAAGGAAGCTCTGTTGAAAACATTTTTTTTTTCCTAGAAGGCAGCTGGGTTAGTCTGATAAGTGGACATATATATTAAAGATTTTTCAAGTTGTATTTTTAGTATATACAGTTTATTGTGCATCAATCCTTAGTACAACTATTTAAAAAGCATATCCAGAGTGTCAATCTTCTCACCATTCCTACTGCTACTACATCATCTAAACTATCATCACTCTCACCTGGTTAATTGAAATAACCCCACACCGAGCCCTCTGGCACCTGCCTTTGCTTCCTGCCCTCTGTTCTTAACCCAGAGGTTAGCATGATGCTTTTAGAGGGAAGCTGAGGTCAAGTCACTCCTCTACAGAAACACCCCTGGCTTCCTGTGTCTTCCCATCTCACTGATGGCACTCACTGCTTTCTGGGCTTGTTTCTGGTCCTCTCATGATGGGGACATAAGCACCATGAGAACAGGTCCACTTTTCTTCACTGTTGAACCCCTGCTATCTTGAACAATGTGTGTCACATAGAGGTGATGAACGGACATTAATAAGTGAATCAAAGAGGACAGCAGCAAATCCAGAGTTCCCAGACTGTTGAAGAAGCCATACGTAAATACAGTTAAAATATAGGACAGCAATCCCTATGCTAAAGGGACTGTCCCCATAGAGGAACCTAAACTACCTGGGGGTACAGTTAAGGCTGACCACTGGGGAAACTGAATGCAGATTCAAGCTGGGGAGATGCACAAGAGGCCATAGGGAAGAAGATGCCGCTCTCACCTGCATGAGATTCTTCTAACGGGTGCACGAATGTGTAGGGACGCATTCCACCATGTGAAAAAGCACTTGCTGTATGGGAGTGATATGTAGTCCAGAAGCAAAAGGATGGAAGCCCAACTCAGCCCAGGGGAGGCTCTGGCAGCAATGACAATGTTTCTTATTTTGAAACACTTCCTGGTTGGGTTTCATCCACATTCTTTCACCTATCTCCAGAAATCTACATTTGGGAGGGTGTTGCCTGGATACAGACCACAGCTTTAGGAACCAAGGAATTAGACCAAGACTGAAGAGGTATCCAACCATCATATTTCCCTATTGTTGCTTCTCTTTATGCAAATCCTGCTATACCCACATCCATCTAATCTCATCACTGTCCATGCTCTCTGTGTATGAGGATTATGGAGATCCCAAAATAAGATAAGGTAAAATAAAATAAATAAAACAAAATAGTTGAGTCTCAACTCAGACCAAACAAACCTAAGTCTCTGGGGGAGTAAAAAACATGACTTAAAAAAAAAAAAACTCACTGTGTACCTAGCTACTAGCCAGCACTAATACATTAATGTATTATGTATTTTAAAACTGGCTGTGCAGTGAGTTTAAAACATTGACTGTGCATGAGAGAACCACAGATATGATTCAAGTTTCAAGGGGAGTTGTTTTTCTCAAAACTCAGTCATTTTAAAAATTCTTTCATTCTATTTCTGCCTCAGGACCTTTGTACTTATCTCTGCATGGAATGCTCTTCCTTTGTATTTTTAAAAATGTTATGGAAAAATAAAACAAAATTTTCAAAATAAGAGAATGACAATAGCTAATATACTGTGTGTTGTTATTTTCAAAGTTGTTACTTGGAATATGATATTGACAAAAAAAAAAAAGATCCTCCCTTTCAAGAAGAAACAGGTATTAGCCCAAAATTTTCTTTTCAATGAACTAAGATGAACTAGTAGTATAAATGAAACAAATTAGCATATTTATTAAAATATTTTGAAACAATGACCTAGGTAATTTGGGCAACCATTCAGGCCTCTCCCCACTTCCTGTTTATCTATTTTCCATTTTGTTCCTCATATGCTTACATATACTTTAAGTTAGGCTTCCAAAAATAAAGGACCCAACCAAAAAATGGGCAACCTGAATGAACAGACACTTCTCAGAAGAACAAATGGCCAAAACATACGTGAAAAAAGGTTCACCATCACTGGCCATTAGAGAAATGCAAATCAAAACTACTTTGAGATGCTGTCTTACCCACAAAAGAATGGCTATCAGAGAAAAAAAAAATCTAATAATAGCAAATGTTGCCGAGGATGTGGGGGAAAAGAAACTCTTCTACATTGTTGGTGGGAAGGTAAACTAGTATGATTACTGGAAATCAACATGGTGATTCTTCAAACAGAAATGCCATTTGACCCAGCTGTCCCCCTTGTAGGTATCTTCCCAGAGGCTTAAATTCATCGTATTACAGGGCTGCATCTACACCCATAACCATGTTTACAGCAGCACAATTTATGACAGCTGTATCTTGGAAACAATATACATGTCCTTCAACAGATGAATGGATAAGGAAAATGTGGTTTTTATACACAATGGAGTACTACTCTGTGGTAAAGAAAGGTAAACTTGAAAAATTCATGGGTAAATGGATGCAACTTGAGAATAAAATGTTAAGTGAAATAAGTCACATAAACAAGCTTAAAAATCCCTTTGCATTTTTGCACATCTATTTTCTTCTCCTTCTTTAGGTCTCAGCTTAAGTATAGAGGCCCTCCATGGCCGTCTTATCTCCTCATCTAAACTAATTTCCACCCACTCTTCTATGTGGGCTAGTTTTCTCTCTGTCCCATTACCGGATTTATTTCCTTCACAGCATTTATCATAACTTGAAATGCTCTTATTTACTGCTCTATCCTTAACATTAAAGAAACGAACCGTTTCAGTGAAAACATCTGATGCACACAAAGCACTTGGCACAGTGTTCTGTGAACTGGAAGGGTTAGGAAATGGCTGCAATTGTTATGAATGTGGTAATTAATAATTGTTATTAATGAAGAAATATACAAGGCCTATGATGAAAAGGATTAGCTCTCTGACAACATAAGAAATATTGTAAGACACTGGGACACAACCTCTTTTGCATCAATCAGTTAGATGCTAAGTGTCCTGAAGGCAGAAGTTCTGTCTTATTTATTGTTGAGCAGAGTTTAATACAGTGCCTGGTACGTAAGATGTACTGATTTCAAGAGTACTGGGTTGCATTTAACAGGATGTGCTTGAGGCTGTATAAAGAGTAAAAATAAATTTATTGGATGGATAAAAGGTTTTTTTTATATATATAAAAGGTTTTAGAGAACCCAAGAGAAGCAAGGGGAGTTGGGCTTACAAGGAGCTTGAAACAAAAGTTAGAAAGTGACCAGGAATCCAGAAATTTCCCTCTGGCCCTCTCTAAAGTAGTCTGCTCTTCATTTCTTTCTCTTTGCAAACTGGCTTCCTCTACCCTTTTTGACATAGGAATTTTTCCAGGCCAGACTTTATACTACTTCCACACTAAACATCCCATGAAGATTGACTAGTGCCTGGATTCTGAATTCCTAGGGAAGAGAAAAATCAAATTGGCTTTAGCTCCTGTCAGTCAGCACTCTTGGGCCAATCACCTGGAGCCAGGGCATGGAGGGAATGGGATCATCACCTGCTTTATTGACAGAGATCCAGAGTACTGTGTCTCCATAAAAAACCATGAAGGTCTTAGCTCAGATTCTCTCTTTTAAGTAGAGCTTTAGAGAAGCATTTGCAGGTGGGTATTTTGTTTGGGATGAGATGCCAGAGAAAAGGAGAGGGGGAACTGGAGAAGTGAAATAGAGGAGAGAAAACCAAGCCAAAGGAATATTGTTGAGCTAATGACTAATGTGGGGAACTGGGGCTAAAATAGACTCTCTGAGAATTGTCTACAGTACACGGTAGAAATGGCTTCCTGAAAATGGAAGATGAAAAATTTTATCCATCAACTGCTACTCTCTTTGGGTCAAGGTCATGCCCCCAAGAGTGTTAGCGCCGGTACATTTCTATTTTTGCAAATGCACCAGAATAGCTCTTGGATCAAACCCTGAAGCAGAAAGGAAGGGGTGTGGTGCAGTTGATGCAAGGTACCATCGGAATACAACTACAAGCAGGCAATTTGCTGTAGTGATGGCTGGAACCAGAAAGGTGGGCCAAGAGGGTGTGTGACAAAGCATACAAACTGTCTAGCTCAGGAGGTGTGGAGAGGACATCTAAGAAAAGAGCATATGGGAGGGTGGAAATAATTCATGGCTCCAGTATCCGTTCAATGAATGTTTTCTGAGTGAAAAAATGAATGCAAAATGATGGGAAGTTTCTAGGAGGAAGTAAGATTTTTAAGACTCCCTTCAGTATGAAGTCTAAATCTTGGTGATGTGTGGGTAATAATAATCTGTTCTCAAGTATCAATAAAACTCTGGGCCTTGATAAGTGTGATGCAGTAGGGAAGGTAGATATTTTTGCCATTTGGGGCTGGAAAACAGACTTGGCAGTGCCAGTCACGTTAGGATAAGAGCACAATGTCAGCATCAGGGTGAAGCTTAGCTTTCTGCCTTACCCTTTTATAAGTTATATGGTCAGGCTACAAGCATATGCAAAGTGTCGAATTCACCTCTGTTTTTGCATTCTGTCCTCTGTGTATAATTCAGCACAGTGAATACAAGGAACATTAAAATCTACAGCACTTTCTAATTTTGTTTCATTATGAGTATGAATGCAACCCTTAGGACTCATCCCTATGGCCTTAACTAAACTTGGTCTTTTATGCTATGAAGAGGCAAGATAAAGATCTGAATGGAGACTCCGGTTGGTGGAGGGCTGGGCTGACTCAGCCCAGATAAACCTGCAGTTGAGAAATCAATAGAGCCTTTTCAGGGATGCCATTATCCAAGAAGGAAAATTTTTCAAAAATAAATAGCAGCATGACGTAAATCAGATTAAGTAGATAACAGGATTTGCTGACTTTGGGGCCATGTTAGGGCCAGCATAGGAGGGAGAGAATTAGTGATTTAATGAGCTCAAATCTGTCCTTGCTCGGGCTATGCAAGTGCGTACTCTGAAGAGAAGGAGGTCAAAGGTGAAAGCAAATTTCCAGTTTTGGCTGGAATTTCATCCAAAGCTTACCCTACCCTGCAACTCTAGCCAGCTCATCATTGCTTGGATTTGGACTTACAGAATGGTTAACTCAAAACTCAAACTTCACCCTACCATGTGGTAGTGTGCAAGCAATTTCACTGGCTAGGAGCCTTGGTTTCCTTATCTGGAGTTGGGTTTCCAAAGGCTGAGGCTGGAGGGAAATCATTCAACTGCAAAAGTCATTATGTTGATAGAGGAGGAAGGAATAAATGCTGGGTAGAAAAAAAAAAAAAACACCAGTTACAAATCTGTTTTTTTTCTTTCTTTTTTAACATCAGTGTTTCTAGAATCCTCCATAATGCCCCCAACAGAAGTCATTTGTGATTAAAATTAATGGAAGTATTCGCAGCACCCTTTTTCAAGGTGCTGATTGCAGATTGCTACTAATCAGCAGGTGGCTTGCTTGGGTCCAGGGAACAAGTTCAGGGAGAACTCACCTGCCCTTCTGCTCCTCTGGGCTCTGCCTCTTACCTATGCTCAGATTCAGGTACTTCTTCTACTTGTCTCAGGTGGCCTCTATGAACTTTATCTCTGACCTTCCTATGCTACTCTTATCTGCCAAAGGCACCAGACTGTCCCCTCTAACCCCAGCTTCTCCCCTCTTATTAGTTCAGTCTTATTAACAATAATACTTTGATTGTTGGCCAAGATATGTACAGGCCTCCAAATCAACACCAGATGGGTTAAGGATCTATCCTAAGATTTTTCCCTCCTGTCATCAACCAAAGCTCCTATAGGTGAGTATGCCTCATTTTTTTGGATAGGGCTGCCCATCACCCAGCTAAAGGGGTCAACACCATTCACATCATAATCCATAAGAATGGAAAACTCTGGAATTTTGCAGTGCACAATTTTATTGAATTAATGGCTCTGTCTTCAGTGGTTGAGAAGGATGAAAACATTTTTCTATTTAGTAATATTAATCATAAGATATTCCCAAGTACAATTGATTCAGAGGTGAAGTCTCCGATGTTTTATAATGCAAGGAATAATAAGGTGAAGTCTGGTGTTTTGTAATGCAAAGAATCCTTCACTTACTGTGATGGCTTTGTAAAGTGTTCAACTTGGCCAAACTGCACCACATTCCCCAGAATCCTTCTCCCTGTGTATTTCCAAAGCCACCACAAGGATTTCTATGACAGATTTAGAGGGCAGAAATGCAGTAACATTTTACTTTTCAGTCTACAGGCCAGGCAAGGCACCTGTGACATGTTGGTGTGGGCTGCCTTCCTCACGAATTCTTCTTAACTTCTCTGACTCCCAGATCAGGTGTGTGTTTGGCCCCATAGTGAGAGACGCTATATCCATCCACTTTCCATCACTCTATCAAAATACCAGAGAAAAACCAACTTAAAGGAAAAGAGTTCACACTGGCTCTTGGTTTCAGAGGTTTTAGCCCATGGTCAGTCAGTTCCATTGCTTTTAGGCCTGGGGCAAAGCAGAAAAATCATGGTGAAAAGGTGTGGTGGAGCAAAGCTGCCAGGAAACAGAGAGGGAGAGACAGAAAGGAAGGGATAGGGAACAGATGCAGTCCTCAGAGTTATACTCCCCTGACCCACTCCCCTCAACTAGACCCTACTTCCTGTTTCCATCACCTTCCGGTACTGCCTTCAAGTTACGATTGCATCAATAGGTTAATCCGCTAAAGTTAGAATCCTCATGACCCAGTCTTCTTCCAAAAGCCTATCCTCTGAACGCATGAGACAATTGGAAGACATTTCAGATATAAATCATAATGGGCGCCAACTCTTCCCTGAGGAAACTAACATCATCAAGGTCAAAGGCAGTGAGAACTGGCATGGCTTCTTGTGAGTCCTAGTTTGTTCTTGCTCTCTTATACTTCATGTCTTTCTGCCCTCCTTGACTGCCCACCTGCAGATGTCAAACTCCAGCCATCAAGTGAAAAGGCAGCAACCTTATGAAGACCATTTAATCTTTTTCACAACTGAGTATAAGGTCACGTGGCTGGGCCAAACCCTCCAGTATATTTATGCTCCACGCAGTGAGTCTGCTTCTTTGACTGGCTCCTGAATGAGCCACCAATCATGGAAGTTATATTCCTGAAAACTACCCTGGTTGCGGGGAGCCTCTTTTAGACTCCCCCAAAGTAGAGCCTGATATAAGTACTTGTGGGCTGGTGACTTAGATGGTGGCTGATCCTGGGAAGCAGACGCAAAGAAGCAGGGAGAAAATGCAATCAGGAAATGTTGCAAAACCAATAAAGAATCCACTGTCTGTAGACTGCTGTTGTAGGTAATGGGGCTCAGCTCCACTGGGGCATCCGGCAAGTGTGCAGACTGCCTGCCGGAAGTCCATCTGAAGTCTTAGAGGCAGTACTGTGGAGGCATTTATTTGTACACAGGTGTAGGGCCCTCACAGTTGCCCTGAGGCATTGGTACCCCCATACTTCCGGGATTCACCTGCCTGAGGATGAGCGGGTTCTTGTAGATTTAGAGAAAGCATGGAGGTAGAGAAGTGGAAATCGGGCTCTGAGAAGATCCTTCAGGTAGGACGGTACCATTGTGCCAAGTCCATGAGGCCACAGTCGGGAGAGCAGAGGGGATGTGATTTTGGTCTCATAGATCTTACTGGGCCAGGTGGGAACCATTAAAGTGGCAACAAAGATATATTTTACATGGACCCTAAATAAATGAGTTCTAGAACTTTCCAAGGTAAAATACATGGTGTGATAACGTATATACATACACAGACACACAATCATCTCCCAACTCTCTCTCTACCATTTCTTCACCTCCTACGTTACTTTCTTCTATTGTTCAGAGGACAAAGTTTCTGCAGCCCCGTTCTCGGTAGAAGCAGATGCTTCTCAAACTTTGCAAGCAGCCCTTACTGGCAGCCCAACTGAGGGCTATGAATGAAGCCACTTGTGTTAAAATGAAAATAAAAACACTTCATGTTTGAAAAAATATAAAAACTGAGATACACATGTAAAAGCATGGAACCTCAGCATTCCTGGCTAGAAAGTGGGAATAAGAGCAGCATTTGTGTAGGTTGTTGAGCGAACTCAGTAAGATTTTGAGCTGTGCCCAGGGTTTGACAGATAATAAAAGTAACTGATGATGATGATGGTGACAACAGCCATGATGATGATAATGATAATTATGATGATGAGGCATCGATCAGACCTGGCCTCCTAAATTAACGAGATCTGAGCCCCAAAGCTCCAGTCATTCCTCAGCCGCTGACCTGAGAGTTTAGCAAGACTCTCATCACTGGCAGGTGAACAGAAGCAGAGAGCCCCCAGTCCTGTTTTTCTGGCTCACTGATAATGGTTTCTTATACAAGCCAGTGTTTCATTGATTCACTATTGATCTTTGAATGGGGCCAGGGAAAATCTTGGGCCACGAAGACAAAGGGAACGTTTTCCAGTTCAGTCCTCCCCAGTGGGTGTCAGGAGCATCACCTGCTGTCTTGAGTGACCGGCATCTGCCTTGCTAGGGACAAGTTCTTAATCAGAACCTGCCCTCTCCGATGGCCCCCTCTCTGGTGTCCCTTTATTGCTTCCATCAGCCCTTTCCCCGCCGGCTCTGTTTGACCTTTAATAAGCAGTGCTTTTGTGTGGAGCTGCTGGTGAGTTATTGCCGCCCAAGCAGCTCCCCAGGGCAGGATACCTACCCAGCCCCTGGCCTCACCACAGCTTGTAAGAGAAAATTACATTTTGATCTACATTTCCCATTTCCATTCTCGGTCACCTGGCTTTGGAGACAAAGGGAAGAAAAGAGTGTTTTCTTGCTCTCTCTCTCTCTCTCTCTTCAGTTGTCTGTGTACTGTGCCCCCCTCCCTCTCCCTCTGCCATCACTGTCCTGCTGGCCAGCTGGGGAGATAATGTATCCCTGTGAGGAGTCATCACTCAGGTCATCTCCTGGTCTTGGGGTCATCAAGGCCCAGAGTTGAGGGCAAGATGGCATCTGACAGTCACCAGATGGACCCTGAAAGGAGTAACAAAGCCATTCTTCCTCAGGCCTTCTGTGATTGGCCCAGAACAAGTAAGTCTGTCCTATTACATCGTTTTTACAGTGCCCTGCAGGACTTTCTCTGTTATGTGTGTTTTAAATGAGATAAAATTCACATAACACAACTTCTAACTTCTAGTTCACATAACACAACTTTCTAACTCTTTGAAGTTTACAACTCAGTGGTTTTTAGCACATTTGGATACATACACAGACCTCACCACTATCCAACTCCAGAACATTTTCATCACCCCAAAAGCAAACTCTACAACCATTAAGGCAGTCTCTCCCTGTTCCCCTTCCCCCAGCCACTGACAAGCACTACTCTACTTTCTCTTTGTATTTCATATAAAAGAAATCATACACTAGGTTTCCTTTTGTGTTTATGAGTTTTTTTTATGTGATAAAATGTTTTCGTGGTTCATCCATATTTTAGCTATATCATTACTCTGTTGTTTTTAATGGCTGATTAATATTCCATTGTCTGGAAATAACACATTTTGTGGCACCTGTTTGTCCACTGATGGACATTTGGATGGTTTCTACTTTTCAACTATTTTGAATAATAATGCTCTGAACATTTGTGTCCAAAGTTTTATTTGAACATGTGTTTCCAATTGTCTCGGATGCAAAGCTCGGAATGGAATTGCTATGTCAATTATTATGTCCTATGTTCAATTCTTAACAAACTGCCAAACCTCCCTGTAGTGGACTGTATGATTTTATGTTCTCCTCCGTCATGTAAAAGGATTCCAGGTTTACAATATCCTCATCAACATTTGATAATTTCCATTTTAACAAAGTTATAGCCACTCTATATGTATGAAACTTTATCTCTTGTGGTTTTGGTATGCATTTCTCTAATGGCCAGTGGTGTTAAGCATCTTTCCATAAGCATATTGACCTTTTATAGCTTCTTTGGAGAAATATCTATTCAATTACTTTCACTGTTTAAAAAATTTTATTAATACGTATTTGTGATACATGGGAATTATGTTTACTGTGGGTACTAGTGAAAATACATACTGCATCTTGGTCATTTTTTTACTCCCCTCCCCAAACCCACCATTTCCTCTTCCCCCTTTCCCAGGTCCCCTTCCCATTCCCATAGATTCTACCTGCCTGTTTCTATGGTAAGAGTGGAAATTCCTCAAAAATCTAAAGCTAGAGGTTCCATTTGACGTAGCTATTTTTCTTCTTGGTATCTTCCCAAAATAATTAAAAGCATCATACCACAGCAATATATGAACACCCATGTTTATATCAACACGATTTGTAATAGACTAAATCTTGGAAACAACTCAAATACCCATCGACGTATGAATAGTTAAAGAAGATTTTTTATACAATGGAGTACTATTCTGTCATAAAGAAGGATAAGCAAGGCATTTCTAAATCAGTGGATGCACCTGAGACCATACTCTTAAGTGAAATAAATCAGACATCCATGTTCAAATACCACATTGTTTCTCTGGTGTGAGAATGCAAAAGTAAATAAGGACCAAAATGTATAGTCTTGGGAAATGGAAAGAAACTGTTCAAATGGAAAAGGGAACAAGGGAGGGGAGAGGGGGGAAAGGAAGGAAGGGAAAGAAAATAAAAGAATAAAAGGAAAAAAATAGAAGCAAAGCTTTATTAAAGAAGGAGGAGAACAGGGGTTCCCGGGGTGGGGGGATTGGGGAAAAAAGAAGAATCAAGATCTATTATGGGGCCTGGGATTTAGCTCAGTGGTTCCACTGCCTGCCTCACAAACACAAGGACCAGAGTTCAATCCCTGGTTCCAAAAAAAAAAAGGATATATTATGTATGGGTACAAATTCCCTATGATGAATATGATTGCTATGCATATCTAAATGTACAAATAAAAATAATTGAAAATCTATTCATTTTCTCTCATATGACTCGAATGACTTGTCCTTCTTTACGTCTGAGTATTACGCATTGTGTATATGCACCGCATTTTCTTCCTCCCTCCTCTGATGGCCATACAGACCACTTCCGTGTTGTAGCTATTGTAGACTGTGCCCCTATAAACATGGGTATGTGTGTACCACTCCAATGTGGTATCTCTCAGGAAGATTCCCAGAAGAGGTGTAGCTAGGTCTAGTGGAATTTCTACGTTTACTTTTTCGAGCAATTGCCATACTGATTTCCACGGGGGTTAAACGGGTTTATATCTCTACCAGCAATATAAAAGGGTTCTTTTTTCCTCAAGCCACACCTCATTTGTTGTTTTTTCAGCCCTTGATGCTTGCCCGTTTTTAAAGCTTGGGTTATGTGTTTGTCTGTTTGTTGAGTTGTAGGAGTTCTTTATATATATTAGATACTAAAACTTTATCAGATATCTGTGTTGGAAATATTTCATGCAGTTATATGTGTCACCTTTTTCATGTTTATAGTGTTCTTTAGTGCACAAAATTTTAAATATTGAGGAAATCCAATTCATCTATTTTTCTTCTACTCTTTCCAGTTTTGTTTTCATATTTAAGAAAGGCTCTTTTAACTTTATTCTCCTTTTTCTTTAAAGTTTGTTTGGCTATTTGGGGCCTCTTGAAATTCCAAATGAATTTTAGGATTAACTTGTCTATCTCTGTAACAAAGACCATTGGAATTCTGGTAGGGTTTGTATTTTTCTAGTGATTGTACTGAATCTATAGATTACTTTGTGGACTATCGTCATCCTATCAGTATTAAATATTCTAATCCAAGAATATGAAACATATTTTGTATTCACTTATGGCTCCCTTGATATCTTTAAACATGCTTTGCAGTTTTCTGTGAATAATAAGTTTTATTTTCGATCGCTTCTCGGCCTTTTGGCTAAGATCAAGTGTAGTATTTTCGATCAGTCATTCCCAAGATAGTTTTGTGATCAGAATTTTGCCTAGAAGCTTCTACAGGACACTGCGTTCTACACCACAGTGGCAGATATGGAGGTGGGCTGCTCATACCTTCCTTAAAGAAAGGACTCACTGTGGAGTTCCAAAGAATCAAGTTAGCTGGTCATGCCCAGCCGTTAGCTTCACCAGGCTCTGCTTCAATGTTTAAGCCACAGTTTCTCCATTCTAAGGAAAGCCCTTGGAAGCCATGCACAAGGCAGAGGAAGCTGAGGGCATGCTGTTCTCAGGGCCATCTCTGGCCCGTGACTTGAAAGACAGTAGGTGGTACCAGGCCTGCCTTCCACCCAAAGAATGACTCCTCTAAGAGGCCTTCTAATTCTCGAACCCCTGTTGGGCTGGTGGAAGTCTTGGCACATCTGCCCTGGAATCCAGCATTTGCTCCTGCCCAGTCTGGCTTCTTCCTTTTGTCCCCACGCATGGTTCCTCAGCTGCCCATTTGAACTCCTCAGTCTGTCCTGACATCTGCATTCCAGGGAACCTCACCTGTACAAAACCATCTTACTCTCTAGTCTGGCTCACTGGTTGGCACATCATTAAAATTCTAAAAGCGCTTCCAAATAAAGAGAAGAAATGTACTCTTTATCCAGTGCTGAGGATGAAACTCAAGGCCCCAGGCACCTTAGACAAGTGCTCTGCCATTGAGCTACATCCCCAGTTTGAAAGACCCTCTTGACGCAGAATCTTGGGAACACAAGCAGAGTCTTAATCCTTTTGTTGTTATTAAGAAGTAATTTTTTGTCCTTGATCCATGTATCAGGGTCATTGAGGATAAAAAGGACGATGTATTGCCCTTTTTGAAAGTTTAGATGGAACCTGCTGATAGTAGGGTTAGTTTGAATGGCAAAGTGCCTAGGTTGATATCATCCAAGGAAAGAGAATGTTATTTTTCAAGAAGTTCTTTATGTGGACCATTGTGGTCAAAACTGAGTGAGAGAATAGGACAGTAATAGGAAATGAATGAAGTCAGAGAGCTGATTTCAAGTGTTTGAAAGGTAGAGAATTTTTCTGCGATGCTTTTCAAGGAGAAGCCTGGATGTTAACTGCTTAGTGTTCGAGGCTCACCTTAAATGCCACTTCTTCCAGGAAGGCTTCTCTGAATCCTCTCTTCTGTGCCTCTCAGACTCGATAGAGTCATCATGTGCTCCTCTATTACTCTGTACATCTTTGCAATATTTTGTGAAGGCAGGTCTAGGTCTCATTCATTTTCTGGTGTTGTTTCTTCAACACTAAGTACAGTCCCAGGCTCACAGGAGGTGCCAGTAAACCTTTGCTGAGTGAAAGCAGAGACACATGAGCTTAATGGGAAGAAGTTAAAAAAAAGGAAGAGATATGGATTCCATTAGAACAACACTTCATAGCACTGTTAGCGCTGAACTGTGTCTGCCAGTGAAGTGGGCGGCTTCGAAGTGCTGATTCAAAAGAGTAAATAAAACAAACCCAATTTTTTTGCCCTCAGGTCCTGGGGATTTCCACGACACCAAAACTTCCTTAAACCCATTATGTGTATCCTCCTGCATACCTGTGCTTCTCTCTGCATCTTCCTCCACTAAGAGGGACTTGAGTTTTTTGTTTGTTTTTCTTTTTTTTTTCTAATGCAGGTAGGGAAAGGGAATCCTGATATAGAATTGATTTTCCATCTTCTAGGAAATCAAATAAAGTCAGAGTATTTAGGAGCTACCCAGAAGAATAGAATTTTGACTTCTTTCATGCTGTAAGGCATTTCTTGAATAACAAGTATCATTTAGGAAGCACAAGACACTGTAATAAATATGACATATGAATCACAAATTTTCAAATTCCACTGCTAGGTGGGAATTGTTAGCTCCCAAATATGAAAAATCCATGGAATTCAGAGCTAGCTGCTCAAGAAAGCCAGCCTAGGAATACAACCAGCTCAGTGGAGGGATAAGGAGCCCAAACAATGGAGTGAGTGTCTCTGTGCACCATGCGGTGTGACTCGGATGATTCTGACAAACAGCCCCCCCAAATTAGATGTGACATTCATGTTTGGACCGAGTCCCACAACCATGTAGCACCTAGAAGGCTGTAACAAACAGATGTAATGTTTTTGTTAATTTTATTATCCAGATTTTTTAATAGTCTGGAATAAAGGGGAATGACATTCGGAAGTACCTCCTAAATCAACACAGAGAGAGAGAGATTCAATTATGTTTGCTGTCATTTGTGTTGTCTGTACTTAGAAGAATGCTAATTTTCTAAAAATTAGTTACTGGAATATGATAAAAGAAAAGTCTCCCCCACTAACCAAATAAGTAATCGTTCCCTGAAAAGCTCAGTGGTGGGAAAAACCAAACCCTGGAAGCTTAGTATCTTCTCTGGGAAATTGGGTTATGTTGTATAACATAACAGGTGCAAATGTGAAAGCCCTGATAATTTTTTTATAGTTATAATAGAGCAAAGTTTGTATCTAAATAAGGAAACTGCAGAAGGCAGTCTGTGCATATCAAATTTTTGGCAATGGGTCATTTATAATTAATCTTCCTGCATCAATTTCAGCTCCCCAGAAAATGTGTGAGTGCACTTTTGCAAACTTCCGAGAAAATCACTCTCAACAATGGGTGAGCGTGTTGGTCTTGGTGAAATCCAGAACAAAAGCAGAGGTATGTTGAAGTGTCAGCCAAGGACAACGGATCAGAAACCCACTCCAGTGAACTCAAGTGCAACTGAGGCTTTGCTGTGCCATTCCGAAAGGTGTCATGGGAACCCAGAGGCAACGTGAGCAGCAGGCCCCAGGAAGTGCAGGGGAAGAACCAAGAGCTAACAGGATAGTGGTTACAACCTCAGATTGCTTGCTGTGTGACCACACGTGAACTACATTGCTCGTCTGTGGTTCCATCTCAATAGGGGAGATGATTGTATATATGCTGCTGTTGTCAACAGGAAATGGGTTAGTGACTGTGCTATGTTCACCATGTATGATAATACTCAATGTATGTTAGCAGCAATGTATACATAAGGTGTTGCCCCAAAGCCTCGTGCTGTGAACTGGGCTTGTGGAAGGCGATTGGATCGTGGGGACCCTATGGCTGATTTGTTAGGAAGTGGGCCCTAAGTAGAGGCAGGTCACTGGGGGTGTGTATATATTCCTTCCTGGCTCCCCACTTTGCCCTCTGCTTCCTGACTGCTATGATGAGCAGCTTTCCTCCACCCAGTCCCTTCTGCCATGCAGTTTTTGTGTTTAAGCCTGCTGAACATGGACTGGGTCTTCTGAACTGTGAGCCAAAACGCGCATCTTCTCCTTTAAGTTGTCACGTTAGGTATTTTGTCCCAACAATGAGGAAAGTGGCTAAGACCTATATTTCTTCTAAATTACCTCTGTGCAACTGTCCCATTTTTCTTTTGCTTCTGCCTGGCTTCAGCCCTCATAGTGGCTCCTGAGTCTACCTAGGCTTCTAAGTGTGAGCGCCTATAACTCTCTAGAAATGCTCTTCTCCTCTTAGTTCAAGTTGCTAAGAGAGAGGATCTAATCGTTTCCCTCCCATCCAAATAAGATCCTGCAGCCGAGGCCGAAGGCCGGTTTCCCTCTGACACAGAGCTCCTCCTTGTTCCCAATGTGAGGGGATAGGATCCACTTAGTAGGGCTGAAGGTGAGGAGTCTCCTGTTTGGAAGTTGGACTAGCATCAGGCTTCTGGATCATATCAAGGAGCACAGGTTAGATCTCTCCTGGCTGGGATGCAAGGGAAGCCCTGTAAGGAGTTGTGCAAATAGCATTAAGTGTGAGGCGGAAGTTGATGGCAAGCGTGATGCAGCAGACAGGAAGGAACCATCATGGTGACTGCAACTTGCAAATGGAACAGAAGAACAGTTGCGCATATTCATGTGTGCATGCGTGTGCATGTGTGTGCAGGTGTGTGTGTGGTTTCCAAACAAGGGAGGGCAAGAAAGAACTTGGTGAACCAAGTTGAAAGGCATATATATATATATATATTTATATATGTCCAACACATTGTTTTTTAAATTTTTTTCATTACGCATTTTAAAGTTTTCAAAACTTTTTTAAAATCAGAAAAATTACAACTAAGATGTTTGCTAAATGAAGCAAATATTTCCAAAGCCTAGGGTGGTGGTGCACACCTATAATCCCAACACTCAGGAGGCTTTGACAGGAGGATTGCCCCAAGTTCAAGGCCTAGTATGAGATACATAGTGAGTTCAAAGCCAGCTTGAACTACAGAACAAGACCCTGTCTCAGAAAAAAAAATTTTTTTCATGATAAATACATAAGTACACAAAAGGAGTAGTTAGAAAGCCAGCTGATGACTCAGCAAGTCCTAGCTTTGTTGACCTTCCATTTTTGCTTCTGGTTTTTTGTTTGTTTGTTTGTTTGTTTGGTACGGGGGATCAAACTCGGGTCCTTGTGCTTGCAAGGCAAGCGGCGAAACCATTGTGCTAAATCCCTGGCCCTTTGCTTCTGTGAAATGGGTTCATATTACTACCTTGTAACTTATTGAGAGGCTTCATCAATGGCTACATAGGCTCAGAGGGACTGACAGGAGGCTGGTAGCAATTGGTGTGGCTGTGCTGATTATTGGCAGCCAGCATCCATTCTGACGAGGTGGGTTATTCCACTTGTTAAATCTGTTTGAGGATCATTCTTTATACCCTGCACATGGTAGGAGCCAAACTCAAGACACTTCTTTTTATCACCATCATCCTTATCGTGATTATCTTCAACATCATTCCTGAGCCCTGTTTGGCTTCTCACCTTAGGAACTTGAAAAGAATGAGGCTGTAGGACTACATGATAGCCTAGGGGAGGGAAAGTGGCCTCAGCACCGTGTATTCTAGGCACCGGGAGGGGAAACAGTTCTGACCTAGCATGAGTTAGATAAGGAGATTTCAGCAGCATCCCAGGTTAGGGCAAAGTGTGCTACCCTGGCCCAGAAGGGATAAACTCTATTTACAAACTCAACACTGTTTTCAAGGCTTCAGAGAGATGGAAGGATTTATGTTGAACCGTTGGGCCTGTGCCCTTGGGTAAGGAGGAGGTGGAGGTTTGGGGAATGAAGGCGATCAAGGGTTCATTGCAGCCATGACTGGACTAAATACAGAAGGGTGTGTAAAAGCTGGTGGTGTTTAAACCTCATGCTTCTACTCTTTGGTGCCGTTGGCTCAGGATCCTTCAAAATAAGCTTTCTAAATGTTTGTTTAGACCACGAATGGATGACGAGATGGATGTAAGAGAGTGGGTAGATCCAACCGATAGAAGCATGAACTGTGGAAGAAAGGGAAGCTCGCTGAAAAGGAACAACTAAGTGGATGAAAGTCTGTATAAATAAATAACTACAACGGTTAATGGGGATAGAATAATTCAATGAATTAGTTGATGAGTAATAAGGAAAACATTTATTAAGGGCTTTCTAAGTGCCAGATACTCTGCTAAGCAATTCACTTGCATTCTCTCATTTAATCTTGCAACAACCTATAAGGTAGGCATCATTGTCATTTCCACTTTATAGATGAGAAACTGAGGCATAGAGAAGTCAGTTAACTTGCCCAAGATCACACAAGTAGGAAGCAGTAGAACTACCATCCCAGTGAATTCTTTAGGATTTACTCTTAACTACTATGGCACATTATTGACTTAGTCCATTTGTGATGCCTTAACAAAACAGCATATATGGGGTAGCTTATAAACAATTAAAATTTATTTCCTTCAGTGGTGAAGGCTGGGGAGTCCTCACATAGTGAAAGATGCCGACAATCTCCCTCTGGCCTCTTTCGCGAGGGCACCAGTCCCATCTATAATGGTGGTTCCTTTGTGACCCAATCACCTCCCAAAGGCCCTACCTCTTAATACCATCCCATTAAAGACTCTGTTTCAAGTGGCTGGGGATTTAGCTCAATGGTTCTGGTGCCTGCCTCAAAAGTACAAGGACCTGAGTTCAATCCCCGGTACCCCCTCCCCCAAAATTTTTTGGAAAGACTATGTTTCAATGTATGAATTTTGGTGGGGGACATTGAGATCATAACACCCAGGGACCAGAAATGTGTGGATTCATTTTAGTCCATAGCTACCAGTTGATCAAAGCCTCTCTCGAGCCAGATAAGAGATTCATTCACAGGTATATAAAGGTGCACCTACTATATTCCAAGTACTGTCCCAAGCACAAGGGTCGCATCAGTGAGCAAGCAGACATGGGTATAGCTTATGCTGTAGTAGAGAAGGCTGACAACATATACATGTATAATTTCAGATAGAAGTAAATACTTGAAGAGAAGCAAAGCGTGTAAGGAATTATAGGGCAACAGGGGTAGTGGCGGTTTGGAGGGGAGCTGTTTTAGATTGACTGCTCGCAGGAGACTACAGAGAAGGTAAAAAGACCTGAATCATAAACTGGACGTTGCGCAAAGATCCAGGGAAAGCATCCAGGCAGAAAGAATAGGGTGCAGTTGCTCTGAGGCAAGAATGCACATTCCAGGTTTAAAGACTAGGAAAGAGGTTACCATGGCTGGATGGGGTGAGTGAAGAAGAGAGCGATAGGAGGTACAGTCAGGAAGGGAGAGAGGTGCCAGATCTTTATCCTTACTTTGTAGGCGGATACAAGGAATAAATTTTGTTTCAAAGGAGGCAGGACATCTGAATTACACTTTAGAACATCCCTTTGGTTGTTGTAGGTTGTTACGTTATTCGTGTCTTCAATCCAGTGAAACAATGTGGTCAGTTAGTATAAGAATGAAGAGCATTTGTTTGTCCCAGTTTCCATGGCTCCAACTGTCCTTTCTCTCGCCTCCTCTCCTTTCTTCCTTGGGAACCCATCTGTCATTGATTGGCACCACTTCCTGTGCTACCAGTGCATTCGTGGGAAGCCGTCCATACCCTTCTTTCTCTTTTCTCTTCTTGGCCTGGCCGCTCATTCTGCAGCCCAAGCTGAGAGAGAGAGAGAGAGAGAGAGAGAGAGAGAGAGAGAGAGAGAGAGAGAGAG
>NW_022900924.1:10969508-11021153 GCF_012274545.1 Fukomys damarensis | reverse complement strand
GGAGAGAGAGAGAGAGAGAGAGAGAGAGAGAGAGAGAGAGAGAGAGAGAGAGAGGCAACACCAACCTATATGTCCATATGTCCAATAACAGGGGATTCAAGTAAATTTGGCCTTCAAAAATGATGCTGGGGCCAAGTAGTTGCTGATGTTACAGCAGCCTTCTATGTTATGGCAATAATAATAGCTCTTTGAACATGTATTATGTACCAGGCTCAGCGTTTATAACCAATATATTTTACTCCATTTCATCCTCTTGAATAGACCAATCCCACTCTTGTCCCCAGTGTATAGATGAGGCGCTTGAGGCTTAAGCATTTTGCCATAAACCACTAAATTAGTACACCGTTCAGCTAAAGTAAAAGTCAGGTCTGTCTGATTACAAAGCCCATGTTCTCAATGCACACTACCTGTATGCCACTGGCATATAACTGGGCTGAATTGTTAGAAAGGAAGTTGGCTATTAACTAATAAGGGCAGCCTCCAGCCCCATCTTCTTGGGTATCAAAAGGGCATATAGCTAAATGTTAAAGTTATTATCTCTGGGTGGTTAATTATGGAATATTTCTGTGTGTGTTTATGATTTCTGTAATTAGTTAGAAAAAAGCAATAAAAGTCTCTATGTGCTTTTCTTCCCTATTCAGCCCCTCTCTCCCTCCCTTGTGGCCTCTACACCAGCTGTGGGCTTCTCTATGAATATAAAGCTAGCATGACCTCTTCCCTTTGGCCTCCTAGCTTTGCGATTTCAGCACAGTTCTCTGGATTGCTTCAAATTTTGTAAGCATTCTAGGAGCTGAGGTAGTTGCATATTTTTCACCTCCAGGGATAGACATATCGCTTCTTAGCTGGGGGCTTGAATAATATACTTGCCTGTGAGCCAAGTCCCTAATGTGTTTGCCATTCAGGGGGTAAACTTGTGAATTTGGTAATGGCCTCAACTCCTGGGGTCAGGACCAGAGGTTTTTGGTGAGGGGAAAAGGACTTGATCTGCTCAGTGAGAAGCTGGCCTTAGAGAATAAATGGGGCTGAGCCAGACCCTGTTGTCAGCCCTGAGACCTGAAATCTTTTCTGCAACGGCATCTCAGGAAATGGAGGTCTGCGTGTGTCCTGTGTTTGACAGTAATTTCAGTGAGAGATAACCCCTGGACTTGGCCATGTGTGCATGCATTTATACACAAAGGCAATATTTATGTAGCACCAACCCACTCCAGAGCTATGCGAAGTGCTGGGAATTCAGCAATCAGGAGGAAAGACTC
The DNA here is from genome assembly GCF_012274545.1 of Fukomys damarensis. Classification (NCBI taxonomy): domain Eukaryota; kingdom Metazoa; phylum Chordata; class Mammalia; order Rodentia; family Bathyergidae; genus Fukomys; species Fukomys damarensis. The sequence continues at coordinate 11,019,900 of NW_022900924.1, read as the reverse complement.
AGCCTTGCACTTGTGGAATTCGCAAAGTGGAATCTGTGGGGAAGATAAACACTGAACAAACATAACAGAAGGTGGAGGGGTAGGGCTCTGCGGAAGCTTGTGAGTGGGGCACCGAGCCTATGGAGGCAGGACAAGCAGCCCCAGGAAATCACGTGTGAATTGGGAGTGGGAGGCTGCCCGGGCATAAGGCAGGTCAGGAGCAGGGAAAACAGGCATTCCAGGCTAAGAGGGTGCAAACGGGAGGACCTGAGGATGTGGGGAGCAGGTGCAGGTGCAAGTCCAGTAAACCGCACTGTTACATCTGCATGTTATTTTAGGGTGAGAAGAAGGCTATTGAAAGATTAAACTAGAACATTTTTTCATTTTTCTTGGAGAGATATGTACTTATCATCATCGTCATCATCATCATCATCATCATTATTATTATTATTATTATTCAGAGAGGAACTAGAAGCCTATAAGCAGACAGAAATGATAAGGACATCAAAGTGCTAATTACCCCGATGTGATCAGTATGTACTATATGCATGTGCAGAAATATCACACCATAGCCCATAAATATGTACAAGAGTTTTCATTTTAAATGACATCACCAAGCAAAAGCGGAAACAGAATGAAGTTGCTTCTCTGGAGGGGAGGAAGCTCTTGCGCCAGCACATTTTTCTTTCATTCAACAAATTTGTATGTAATGGCACAGTCCTGGATGTTAGAGAAATGAAGGACAAAAGTCTTTAACTGTGTGGAGTTATTGTCTGGCAGAAAGAAGCAAGCAATAAACACTAGAACAAAGAAAGAGATGGTATGATACTGCATAGCACCAAGAGTAGTGAAGAAACACAAAGTAGCAAGGTGTGAGTGTACACAACTGTAATCCCAGCACTCTGGGAAGCAGAGGCAAGAGGATCGCAAGTTCAAGGCCAGCCTGGAAAACTTAGGAACTTAGCAAGATTTTCTTTCCAAAAAAAAAGCCCTGGGTATATAGCTCAGTGTGAAGGCCCTGGGTTCAACCCCCAGTGCTGAAAAAACAAAGTAGAGGGAAATGATGAGACATAGAAACCCAGAGTGGCTGAATGAGTCAAGCTATTGCTGTCAGGTGTCAAAGATGCCCTACGGGGACCGGGGATTTAGCTCAGCCGTTCGGTGGCCTGCCTTGCAAGCACAAGGACCCGAGTTTGATCCCCGGTATCACACACACACACACACACACACACACACACACACACACACACACAAAAAGATGTCCTATGGAAGTTGCCCTATGAGTGGGGAACTTGAGGTTGCTAGGGGAGAAGCCTGACCTCTGATTGACCAGGCTCTATTATGTGGTCTGCCTTCCATAAGAAGCCTGTGTAGCCAGGCTGTGTGGGAAGCAGGAAGATCTTTGGAACAATGACAAAGTCTGGCTCCCCTTGGTCCTACAGAACCATAACTTTGGACCTTTAGACTTGGATGTTTTAACTACCCAGGTTTAGCTGGCTACAAACAGAACGCTCGGTCACAGGTTGCATCCAATTCTCAGGTATCCCTTATGATTGTTTAATAGTGGCTTTCACTCCATCTCCTGATCACTGCTTGCTTTTTGGATGTCTGTTACTTACTGACCTTCTAGTTTAAAAACAGAGATGAGCCTGATGAAGTGCAGAGCAGAACCAGCCCTGGTGCCCAGGCTCGTGAGAGATGGAAATCTCCTGACGATGTAACAGGCATATATTAGGGAAGCCGAGTTGGGCCTTTGCTCATTAATCAGAGCCCCTGATAAAGTCTGCTGCAGCCAAAGCGGTGTGTTCTGCTTTTCTTTTTACAGACAGAAAACAGTATCATTGCCTTTATCGAACCCTATGATAATCCTATGATTATCAAAATATACTCTTTCAAAGTCACTACCTGTAGCTCCCCTACGCATCCTGTCCTCTAGTCTTCTACTTAGAGAAGGTAGTGGGTAAAAGTAAAAGCTTGATGTTTAGTGTGTGATTTGCAGCCTTATAGCCTGGGGAACCTTGGACAAACTGTTTATCTCCCGAAGCCTCGACATACCTAGCCATAAAATGGGGCACTTGTGCCTACTTCCCTTGATAGTTGAGAGGATGAAATTAAACAGTGAACTTGACACTTTTTGGAAATTACTTCCGAAAACTGTAGCACATAAGAATGACTTTAGTGTCCTTTAGGATACAGATGCATGCACCATATCCACAGAGATTCGGACCCAGTAGTCTAGAGGAATTTACTCCTAGGTGATTTTCTGCCAAGGGGTCCTTGGGACATGCTTGATAAAAATACTGCTCCATCCTTCTGTGTTGTTGAGTATTTTCTCCTACCATTCTCCCAGCTCAGATTGTGCAGTGTCCAACTCTGGCTTTGCTTTAAGGTCTATCTTAAATGCCTCTTCTGTGATGCCCTTCTCATGTCCTCAGGTTTGAAAGTAGTTGCATTCTTACTTATGACAGCCCCTATAAGCTTGTCTGTCCTGTATTATACGGCCTTTCACTGTAGGCTATAAACAATACCATGAGCTAAATGTTACTAGTTAGAGTCATGAAAATAACAATCCAACTTGTGCTTGTGGCTGATAGTCAATCCCTGGTTGAAATTCATTCAAGTCTCTAGGGATTTTCAGTTCTCAGTAACCAAGCCATTACCCACTCACCTGAGTTTGTCTCCATCGCAGGAGCTGAACAAATATCTTGGGGTTTTGCCGTGTATTCATCTCTTCTAGCCAGTTTTCTTCGGATTTGAAAATTCCATTTCCAAAGGAGGAACCAATGTGGATTCCTCAACTATTTCACAATATAGCGACTTTATTGACTCAGTCATTTATTCATTAAGAATAATCATTATTAATGATGATTAACCGTTCATCCATTCATTTATTTAATGTGCCAGGCAATGTCCTGTCATGAGCTTCATCCCTACACAAGCTCAGTGTGTGTTGATAGAATTTTGATGTTATTTTGGCCGATGCTCCCAGGCTTTGGGGAGTTTTGCTGTCTTTACTGGGAGGTGGGTGTGTGAATGTCACTGACCTAGTCTTTTCTGTCATCTGAGCTGATGGTGCATTGACCAGCTTTGATGCAGAGCCATCAAGCATGCGAGACCCGTATTGTCTTCAGTGCACCAAGGCAGGTTGTGTGAGAGACCAAAACACTGCTTTGCCAACAGGGGAAGAGAGGAATGCAGGTTTTAACATTGCAGTAAAGCTCCTATCAAGCACCCTATGAAGACTCAGAGCAAATTAACTAATATATGAGCTGTAAGATTGCATTTTTCTGACTTTCCTGTCAATGGGAAATGTTCCTGCATACCAAATCACCAGCTAACATGAGCCATTCAAAACACAAGGAAGAAGGAAACATAAACAAGGAAACACAAACATCCTATCAACCTGCCCACTGTGTGCTAATTGTGTTTAAACCTGTATTGAGTATCAGATATATATTGGGCACTTATCTATTCCTTTCCCTACTTGGGCTGTTCCCCAGCCAGTCAGCACAGCCGAAGGATAAAACAGGTGCAACACAATCGATGACATCGTAATTGGTCATCATTGTCATTGTCATCATAGCAGACACTCATGTAGATTGCCATGTGCCCCAAAGACTGTATGTGTCTCCTGTAATTCTTTGTCACCATGCTATAGGCGAGGTACTGTTATTATCCCCATGGTGAAATGAAAGAACTGATGATGTACAAAGAGAGTAAGGGACAACATCAAATGGGTGTCAGATCTCTGGGGTTGGACTTCGGTTCTATCTCAGGCAGGTCGATTGTTAAGTGGATCACGTGCTCATCCAAAAATTGGAACATGAGTGATTTCAGGGCCATTTGCTTTTAGCCAACTGAGTTGGTAGCACAGAAGCTGGTAATTCGTTGATCTTGGGGTCTTGTTTTAAAGCAAACCTGTGGTCAGATGCTCTTGTGAGTATGAGCCTACAGCATAGAATAACATTCCTGCGAGTTCTGAGAATCAGCCAGTGCCCCTTGGTTTCTCAGCTCTCCTCTTGAGGCTCTGTCCTTTGGTGACATCAAAGGTCTAACTGAAATGAAAGCAGCTCCTCTCTGTTCTCCTGCTGGGGTTTTGAGAAAATGGGACAGAACAAGATTCATTCAGGACAAACTTCTTGGCCACAGACTGGTCACTTCTTCATCACTTCTTCCCAGGAAAGCTGACCCACCTTCTACTTTTGCCCAGGGCAGCAATGGCATCCAGTGACAACTTTTTATTTCTGTTTGGGCACCAAGGGTCAGGCTTCCCTATACCGTAATAGAAATAACTAGCAAGCATGCAAATATTTCTGTATCTTAAAACAAGTTGAATTTAAATAATGGATGTGTCCTTTTCCTTCTTTTTTGTAGCTCATAGAAACTATCTTATGGGTATGGAATGGCACAAGTCTTATGGTGCTGTGATTCTTGTGTGACAATTTACATCTATTGGTATCTGCTCTCGACGAGTAAAGGAAACAATGTGTACAGGCCTCTGTCTGTGAGAAAGGAAGCAGGGACATCAAAAATGCCTAGGATGGAACTAGCCATGGGTCCCCTGAGCCTAACTTTTGCAGGAAGGGACACTAAGGCCAACGCCTAAAGGACAAGTTAGGAAAAGAAACTGGAAAGTCCCAGATAGACAGGTTGTGCTGAAAATCTCTGGAGGAACAAGTTAATCCAGTGTGTCCATGGTATAACGATGGCTGGAAGGTCAAATGCAAAGAGGAAAGTCTAAAGAACTGAGGTCAGAGGGGCTATGAGGGGGCCAGGATATAGAGAATTGCCTTATAACAAGAACGCTGATCATGTTAAGGGTTGTAGAATGAGCATAGATTTGAAGAGAAAGATTTCTATCTTCAGGAAAGACTTCTATTTAGGGAAAGACTGCAAGTATTTTCACTTGTGTTAAAATTCCCATTTCATCATGTTTATGGTTGATACTTTTATGCCAAATGGAGTCCTACCTAAGACATGCTAGTAACCTCCTGATATTTTTTACAGGAATATTAATGCTGAAATTGTATCTACATTTCCATATCTTCTACATCACTGGTGCCATTTCAACCGTCCCCCAAATCTTCAGGATCAGTTTTTAAAGTAAACCAGCCTATCTGTGCTTCTCTTTTGTGTTCAAGACCTTCCTAGGGCCAGGGATTGAGCTCAGCGGTTCGGTGGCCTGCCTTGCAAGCGTAAGGACCCGAGTTCAATCCCCGGTACCAAAAAACAAAACAAAACAAACAAACAAACAAACAAAAAGGCCTTTCTGTACACTCCCTCTTTCATCCTTCAGGAGAATCCCTGAAAACATCTTTGGGTTGGTGTAGGTGTGCAAAAGGAATCATCCAAATCGTACATGTTATCAGGAGAACACAAGCATCCTGGACTGAAGGTACCATCTCTGCCTTCCACTCTGCAGACCATGTGGACAATGTCCTACATCCACCCTAGTCTAGATTAGCAGAGCGACTCTTCTTCTGAATTTTACTCTAATTTTCCTTTAAATTCCAAGGGCATTGGGGAAATGGTCCTGCCAAAGAGAGAGGGAGTAAAATCTCTCCATGGTCTCAAGAAGAGGGAGAACAGAATGGGTGGGGTAAAGAAGACAAGGAGGAAGAGGAGAAAGAAGAAGAAAAGACTACGAGGACTGCAGAAAGAGGAGGGGAAATATGGAGGAGATGAAAGAGAAGGGTAAAAGGGGCAGGAGAGGAAGGGCAGGAGCAGGGGAGGAGGTGGTGAGAAGACAGAGAAGAAGGGAGGTAGGGGAGGAAGGAGGGAGCAGGTGATGGACAGTCTTGGGCTAGCTGACCATCAAGTCCTCGTCCCATTCATTCTGTACTGAGTTTCCCTATCCTGTAAGTGAGCAGTGAAGGAGAGGTGTGAGTGTGATGGAACTAGTTCACTTCTGCTTTTGAGTTTTTCTCCCATTAACCAAAATTTCTTACCAACCAGGCATGATAGTTACCTTTAAGGAGGAAGCAGTGAGGTCAGCAATTTGTGCAGGATAACAGAAGCCCTGTGTATCATGTCCAGGGGTCTTTCTAGGGCAAGGAATATGTTTTCATTGGACCTTGGGTGGGGTAAACACTCCGGTCTCCTTAAGAGGAATTTACTATAGGCTGTATTCTGAGCGAGGACTTAACACATCAACCAAGGATCTTACCAAATTCTACAAAGCTGAAAAAAAAAAGCCCTCATTCTTTGGCACATAACTGGTAAAATTATTTGCAGGGGTGGAACATAAGTTAAAAAGATGTGGCCGTGGGAGGTGACATTACACACGGTCTTTGCGTCAGTCAGTTTCACTGCATAACAAACCACATCAAGTGTAAGTTACTTCAAACAACAGGCGCTTATTAGTGCTTACTTATCTGTAGGGTTCTGGGCAGTTCTGTCTTGACAAGATGGGCTGATCTCAGCTGGGTTTGCCCATGAATCTGTGGCCCTGTTGAGGTGGGCTAGAGGCTTGCTGGTCTCAGATGGTCTCATTCACTCGTCTAAAAGTTAAAAGCGATTTGGTAGGCTGACAGGTGGTAACTGGCTGTGTATCTCTCACCTTCCCATATTGCAGCCCCACCTTATTTCTAACAGACAGAGAGTAGAAAAGTACCATGGCTTGACTTCTGTGGCTTAGCCTTAGAACTGACACATTCGTTTCTGCTGCATTGTCTCAGCCTAAACAAGGCCAGCCCATAGCAAGGATTGGAAAAGAACCCTTCTTGATGCAAGAAACTGCAATCATGTTGTGAAAGATGTGCATAGAGGGGACTGCAGAACTGTGGATATTTTTGCAATTGGTTTACCTCAGAGCTTAAGAAAGCAAAAAGTTTCTCAAAGATATAAAATCTGTGAAGTGAGTTTCATAACGTATGTGACTGACTTCATGAATTTTTGACAGATCTATCACATTTACGAAAGTTATAAGAGATTTTCCTCCTCTGGGGAAGAAGAACAGGATGAGATGGTGGAGCACATCCTCCCTAGCCATCCTCCATCTACTTCACAATACTGGGACGAGGCCCAGCCCATGTCTCTAACACCTTTCCTTCATGTTGGAGTCGATGGGATGAAATCAGCCAGACGGAAAAAAATGCCAGGATGTGAATGTGGTGTCAGAGGAATGAACCCAGATTCTCGTTCTGCTTCCTGGCTCTGCCAGCTGTTGGTGGCCCCTCCAGATGGATGAATCGGGAGCCATTCGAGGGTGCTCAGCTCAAGCTTGCTATTGCCACATGAGTATTTACTACGTGAAAATTTTAATCACGTTTGTTTTCCCATGTTTTGTCCTAATGACAAATCATTTTTAATGGGAGACTAGCGGGTGGGAAAAAAGATGTAGCAAATCTTGTCTGGCATTTTTATCACCATTCTCAGATCTTTGGTCCCAGGGCTGGATTTGCCACCAACTGCAAATCATCCTGATTGAATGAGATGTGTGGGTACCGGGCAGAGGGATCCATTTGAGGATCTCGTGAAGGACTCGTGTGGCCCCCTGCCTCCCACTTGTCTACTACCCACACGTAAAAATTTGGGGACAGCTACTATGTGGCAGGTGTTGTTTTAGTATTTTAATCCTCTCTATGATCTTCCAAGTTAGAGGAGTGTTTTCTTCTCTTGACATTATAAAAACTGATACTCTGAGGTCTCCGGTGACTTGTCTAAGTTCACCTAGCAAGTAAGTCATGCAACAGGGGTTTAAACCCACATCTATCTGACTTGAGAGCCTGTGTCTTCAACATGGCACCAGGCCACTCTCTTTACAAATTATAAGGCATTTCAAATGTCTTGATAGTTATAATTTCCCTTGGACAAGTCTGTCTTCCTTACCATGCTTACATATATAGAAAGACTCACCTCACTGTGAATAAATAAGCCATTCAAGGCATTGCATCTGAGCCCTGAAGGGGCCAAGGCAAGGCTGAGTCTCTTGACACCTTGTCCATGTTTCCTCTATTATGACCCTGACCCCATGGTTCTTTGCCTTTAATAAAAACGGCAGAACCCTATGATCCCTGCCCTTGACTAAATCTTTGCCTAGACCACCTGAGGTATGTGGATCTCTATGGTACAAAGACTACCATTCCTAGTACTCCAGAGCAACTCTGTGTTTCTCAAATGGAGTCATGAGGATGAGTCATATTACTGTTACTTATTTTATGTATCAGTTATACCTACCTTTTCAATTATACAACTATGACTTGACTACATCTGGAATATTTAAAAGCAATTCCAAGTCATAGCATTTTACTCAAAGACACTTTAGTGAACTTGTCCAACAGGTGACTCATTTTGAATTCATATTCACAATCATGTAGTTTATTGTGTCCTTAATTTATTCACTTGTAAAGTGCCATGAAATGCTGAGAAAGTTCATTAAAGAGTCATAAATGAGGAATCGCAGCAAAAAAGAAGTAGGTGAAGAGCCAGGAAGTATTATTGCATAAATCAAGGGATAGGAGAATTTCAGCGAAAGGCAGGTGATCAACAGCATCAAATATTATCAAAAATTAAAGGAAAATAAAAGCTTAACAGTGACAATTGAATTTGATATTGGGGGTCCCCAGGTATTGTCAGAGCTATTTTGATGAAAGCCATATGGTAGAGGAAGTGAAGGATGAAGAAGTAAAAATACTGAGTATAGAGTGTATTTGTGGAAGTTCAGCTGAACAGTAGAAAGTTGGAACAAGCTTCTACTCTTGGAAGAAGCCAGGATGAATGACAGTGCTCTTAAAGATACAGAAATGTGAATCTATAGCCATAAGGGCAGATGCAGTTCAGATGGTGAGGTTGAAAGTGTAAGGAGAGATAAGGGACAATTGGTGGAAGAAAATCCTGCTGAAGAGAAAGCGTGTGGTATCAAAGAATTTGGTAGTGAGCTGGCATTAGAACTGGGGGCAGAGGTCTTCCGTCTAACATATATTTGTGGAGCTCATTTTCAATGTGCCGTACAGGTCAATGGGAGGTATGATGCAAAAGAAGTACTGTCCTCATCCTCAGAGTTTTCAAAGTTCAACAGGTACTAAGAACCAATGAAACCCGTGATTAAGACAGTACAGTCCATGGTATCTAAGCCAGTTCTACAGAAAGGATCAGAGAAAAACAGTCAAAAGAATGACTCTGGGACTTACATACAAGAGATGGCATGCAGGAAGGAGGAGAGATGTTCTCAGAAGAAGAAGCAATGTTTGCAAAATTCTGGTGGCCAAAGCAAGTGGGATTTACCTTCTACCTCCAGAAAGAGCTGACGTAGTTAAGGATGGGAAGGATGCATGCAGGTGAGTTTGGAGGCGAAAAACAGAGCTGCTGAGTGCCAAATCTAATGAACAGCTTATGTTTTCTTGGAGAGTTTGGTGCTGGGAGAGCACAGAGGTGATAGAGATGTCACACGAGTGGAGATGAGATGGGTCAGTTATATGTTTGAAGCACAGGCTGTGATTTCTGCTCTGTAAAAGTTTCTCTACTTCTCATCTCTATGCCATCAGTTAGTCCAAGTGATTCTCACCTCTCCCTTCCTTCTCTATGCAGCAGCCTTTGAAATACTATAGATTGCATGCCTGATTTGTTGAAAGACCTCTGGTAACCTCCGACTGCACTTAGCAAAAAAAAAAAAAAAAAAAAAAAATCTGTATCTGTATGTCCTAAAACATCCTGTGTGACTTCCTTGCCCAGATCTCCAGTCTCATCCAGAGGCTCTTGCTGCCCCTGCTCTAGCTATTCTGTGTCCTCTTCTCCAGACCCATCTCACTTCCTCTTCCGTCCTGGCCTTTGCAGCTGTGACCACCTGTGAGTGGATCCCTCTTGGGGTCCCCTGACCCCTCCCCAGCCTAGTTAACTGCACATGAGCCATCTTTAGACCTCTGCTCAGGTGTCGCTAACTGCTGCAGGAATGAGCACATGTCCCCTTCACAGGACTCGCAGCGCTGTGTACCTCTTCGTTCACTGTGGTGCTTCCTGAAGGGACAAGTTTATATTTCAGGGTCTGGTGGTTTCACTGACATCCCTCCCAACTACTGCTGCCAGATCTGTGAGAGCAGAAACAGTGTCTGTTTTGCACCTCCCCACTGTGTCCCCAAGATCCATAAGACGCACATTAAGCTCTCAATAAATACTTTATGAAGTAATGAATAGATACATGGATATTAGTAATCCTTGAAAAACCATTGTATCCTTAGCAAATCCTGTAAGACTAATTCAATACAGTTTCATCTAAACCTTGGTAAACGTTCTCTCCCAAACGTGTGTGGTAGTTTTCATCTTTTTGTGTAAATAGTTCAACCCTTTTCATGCCCATGCACATATGTGAGTGTGCACAACCCCAACCCCGATATAGACATGTCATGTAGACAAGAGAGCAAAGACCTGCTTTATCAAATCCAGGCCTGCAAACAGGAGGCAAAGCAGCCCTCATTGCTTTAGCACACATGTTTATTGATGATGCAGATTAAACTTTAATCATATTGCACAGTTTCAATTTCCAATTGAAATTGAAAGTCTGAGCCCCGTACGGGTTTTTATTACCTTCCACTTATGCTGCTGGTGGAAGCGATCGGAGGGGAGCCATCTTCCTGGGCCTCAGGTGGGGCAAGGAGGCCATCAATCACATTAATACTGCAATGGAGGGGAGGAAGTGAGGCACAATAGGAGATGAGATGGGTTAGGAGCGATTCAGTGAGTGAGGGGGGCCCCTTGGCAGGTCAGGGTGGTGCTGATGTGACGAGGGTCCCGAGTGGAGAGGGGTCCCTGCCTTCAACCATCACCCTAGCATTCGCCAATAGCAGGTGCTTTCAGAAGCAAAAGAAAACGCAATTCAACCATGCTTTCAAAAATAGCTGCAATGGCAGAAGTTCCACCCGAGAAAAATTACGGCTTTTGTGTGTGAATGTTTTAAGATGTGAATCCCTGAGGGTAGCAGACACTGAAGAAAATGATTACAATTGATGTTGCAGCAGAAGACTTTCTTTTGGAACATTTATTTAATGTTATTATAATAGCACCCGTTAGAAAGGTGAGTATATCCTCGCAAATGCAGAACACGATTCACAGCTTAGTTCCTTCCTCCTCCTCCTCCTTCCTCTTCTTCTTCTTTGTCTTCTACTAGAAAGTTCACTTCTCTTTGGAGATGACGCTGTGAGGCTGTCTTGGTATCAGGGTGGTACTCGCCAGGAAGTGGGAGTTAAGGAAGCCTTCATCCTCATAGGTGAGAATGATTTCACTTATGTAGCATTTACTGAGCACCTACTATGTGCCCATCTCTGTGTTGAGTACTTACCTAGTTTGCCTAACAGCCGTGTGAAGTATTAGTAATAACAAACCAATGTAAAGTGCTCATTTATCACTCAGCTCTTATTTATTGCCACCACTGTTCTACCATACTCTTGGTGGGAATGAAGAACTGCAGCTGCGAGATAACTTAGCCAAGGTCACACAGCTAGGAAGTAACATAGCTATGACTGACATCAAGGTCTCTGCCCTCGTTGTCTGCGTCTTTAACCTCTGTACACACTGACTGCCTCCCCATTTAGAAACCCCATCCTGAGACGGGGGGTTCTGTTCAGAAAGTTCTTGCCCATGCCTATATCTTCAAGAGTTTTACCAACTTTATGTTCCACTATATTCAGGGTTTTTTTTGTTGTTTTTATATCTATGTCTCTGACCCATTTGATTTGATTTTAGTACATAGTGAGAGATACGGATCTACATTCATTCTTCTGTGCCTGGACGGCCCATTTTCCTAGCCTCATTTGTTTAAGAGGCTATATTTTTTTCTAGAGTATGCTTTTTGTCCCTTTGTCAAAGATTAGTTGATAGATACACTAATTACTTTATCTGATCGTTACCCAATATATACTACAAATCAAAACATCACACAGTGGCTCACAAATATATACAGATATTATGCTTTGATCAAAAATATTATAAATGAAAAATCAAATTAATCAAGAAACTATGCTCTGAGGAAGGCACCCATGAGAAACCTCACTTGTGTTGGGATAGAAAGGGTAGAGTTGAAGAATTCGTATCTTATAATACATTAGAGGACTGGATATGTAGCTGTCTGTCCACTTTGGAGTAGATTTTTTGCAGCTGAAGGATGAAAGGATGTAGCCCAGTCCCAGAAGACTAAGTCTGCAGGAAATTTCATGGTTTATTTCACAGGGCTTTGCCCAGCACCTCAGTCTGTTTCACTACAACTTGAGTGCTCACACCTTTGTCCCAGTCTGAGAACCCACTGCAGGTGGCATCCTGGCTTCTAGCTGCAAGCTATTTTCCCTTCTTGTGGCTTTATTTTTGTTCAGTTCCACCAAAACACTATGGAAAACCTGCTTGAGTTCCATCTCATGAAGTTTTAAAGACCTAGGTTCTCTTCTGTTACCTCAGACAAATATTGAGAATCCCCATGTCACTGGCAGGTAGAAGAGGGAAGTGAGGAAAGATGATCTCAGCCAAAACACACAAAATCCTTGCAGGAGATCAAAAGCTAAATAGCTCCATCGCCTGCATCGTAAGATCACAGTCCAGAGCGTGTTCTGAGTATTTCACTAGGAACCTTGGATAGAATATCTTGCTTAATTCTTACAAATACCCTCCACGGGAAGTGGAACAATCCACACTTTATAGAAGAAGAAAGCATCTCTGAGAGGCTAAGACACTTGTCCAGAATCACACAGCTAGAATATCAGCACAGATGTGCATGTCTGATTCGAAAGTATGTGGTCTTTCAACTCTGCAACACTGTTTCTCTTTTTAATTATGAATTTTAATTTTTCTCTATCTTTTTGAGTAGACAACATATGTAAATGTTGTAAAATGCAAAGGTATAGCTGTGTGTAGAGATGTTTCCTTCCTCTGCCTATTTTATCCTAAAACCTAGTTGTGGAGACCACCCACTCAGAGAGCACAAGCATCTGACTGGGAACCCGCCACGAGTTTCCAGGTCAGATCGGTAGCCAGGAAAAGAGCCTCCGAGGCAAATGTATTGGCATAAGCAGGACCTTTCAAGCTGGATACAAATGCTTTGGGACTCCAGCCACAATATTTTCAGATATTAGAGAGAGAAAACAATGGATCCCCGAATGATTGAAGTGGTGTTTGAAGTGTGGAGCATGCGCAAGACATTAGGGAGGAGAGTTAGAGAAGAAGGCCGCCAGGTTTATGCCTTTTCTGCCTCAGGGTCATTCCAGAGACTCACTCTCTTCTCCTCTTGCCAGATCGTGTCAATCCCAGACGAAATAGTCATCTCTAAGGGCATCTTGTGTGATAATTCATACCGCATGAGGTGCTTCTTTTGCTTGGACTTTGATGCGCTTTTTGGTTTGTGGGGCACTCGACACTCTCCTGTATTCGGGTAGCTCTCTGTCTGTCCTGCTCTTCTAGCCTGGAAGTCCCATGTTAGCTGCGACTGCATCTGTCTTGTTCAATTTCATCTGCAAGCACATAGCTGGAAACCAGTGATCTGGATTCAGTGCTCACCACGGCACTCACTAGCTGAATGATCGTGTTATGTTTTTATAAGAATAAAACGTCTTATAACACTCTGTAAACATGAATTTTATAACACCTTATAACCATTTATAACACTTTTCAAGTATCAGGTGCCAATCTAAATGCTTTTCCATATCACAGCTCGCTTCATATACATAATGACCATTTGACATAGGTACCAGTGTCCCCATTTTATAGATGGGAATACTGAGGCCCGATATGAAAAGCAGACTTGTAAAACAATCTTCAATTATTTCTGCCTCCTGTAACTCATGCCCTTTCTTTATCCCATCGCCTACACGTGTGCTGAACTAGTGAATTGCTTCTAACAAGTAAAATATGGCAAAGATGCTGGGTTGTTGCCTCTATGCTTACATTATAACGACTGTGACTTTGGTCTCACTTTCAGCCTGTTTTAATTGCCTTCTCAGCTTGTAGAGTTTAATGAGACAAGCTGCCACCCAAAAAGCACCACGTGACAAGAAATCAGGGGAGAATCTGACCAATAGTCACATAAGAACTTAACTCTGCTGTCCAACAACACTGGTGACACTGAATAGTGCTGAGGTTGAATGAGCTTGAAGGCAGATTCTCCTCCAACCAGCCATGGAGATGACTGGAGCTATTGTTGACATCTTGATTTATGTGTGAGTGAGAGGACACAGCAAGGCTATTCTCATTTTCCTGCCCACAGAGACCTTGGGGTCATAAATATGTGTTGTGTGAAGTCACTGAGTTTTGGGGCTGTTTGTTACACAGCAATAGAGGACTAATACAATCAGAAAGAACAGGTCACTTGCTCAAAATCAGTATGCGGAGAATCTGGATCTGAAACCAGGGGCTTAGAGTCAGGAAAAGTTCAAGTTCTTAAGCACCACATGCACTACATTCTGCTGTCTTCCTGTAACATAGAAATTGATACTACTGGGACATACTTCAAAATGTTTAACAAATGTTAACTATAATTATTATTGTCTCAGTTGTTCTTGGGTACCTTCAAGACATGAACAAGGAAATGAGACAGTGCGATAAACATGAAGGCTAAAAAGATGCTCACAGTAGCCTTTTTTTCGTTAAGAACCATTTCAAGGAGGGTATTTAATAAAGCATTCATGAGCCACTACCACCTGGGAGACTGAAATAGCATACCCCGGATGACCCATATGTATAGGCAGATGTGCTTCTTTGGCTTTTCTTTCTCCCTCTCAGTTTCTCCTAGGAAACCCCAGAGATCAAGGAGAGGAGGAATTGCCTGAAACTAAGTAGACATTATAGTTGGGAAAGCATAGGTTTGAGAATTCTAAGCAACACTCCCAGGGAAGTGTTTTCCTCAGGAGACAAAGCATCAGGAACAGATCTGGGGTGGGCATTTTATAAACTGCTTCCTTCCTTGTCATTTTTAGGAACCACGGGAGAGAGGATGTCACAGAAGGGTGTACCCAATGGAAAGCATCTGCCATCACTCTATGACTGTCAGGCATTCCCCAACGGAGGACTAGAGGATTCCATGGGCTTATATAGTGGTTGAGGAGGCCATGTACTGACAGTCCCTGACCTGGGAACCTCAAAGACGAGGACATGTACCCATCCTAAGATCCTAGGTCCTGCCCCTTGGCTCCCTAATCACAGTAGATTCTGATGATTGAAAAGTTGTAGCATTATTACCAGGAAAAGCCTAATATTCAGAGAGAATGGGAATGCATCCTTCCCAAGAGTGTAAAAAAGTGAAATATATTCTGGCTCCCTCTTTATCTCCTGCCCCAAAACTTTACATGAAGCTGAACTGTCCATGTTTAAAAAATGGTCTTCATTACCTTTTCTCACTTAAATGTTCCGCTATGTCTAACTTCTCTGATACTACTTGCTTTGCCTCTCTAGAGAGAGACCTGGTTTTCACTTCAGTATGTATATATGTTCTAAACAGTTTAAGGGTCTTGATGTATGACTACTGGCCTTTGAGAAAACACAATACATTTAGAATATTATGAGAATCCAAGGAATTCAGAATATTTGAAGGCAGCAATGGCTGGTTTGTTAGTAGTTTGAAATGTCGAAACTTATATCCAAGGAAGTCAGTGCCCGAATTCTTTCCTTGTGTGTTATTGCTTCTACTTTTTCATTATATAGGGCAAGTCGTTATGGTGAAGGGCAGCTTGAAGAAAGTATATTATCTGTGTGGAGGAATTTATCCATCAGTCAGGCTGGTGATGCCAAATAGTCCACTTCTACAGTGTAGTCAATCAGGCATCATAAGATTAATAAAATATCTAAATGTTACCCATTTAGGTAGCCTTACCAGGTCTTCTAAGTACACAGGGATTTAGCAGGTGTTGGAAAACGATGATTCACAGTCCAAATTCGGCCAATGATTTTGTAAGTAGTTCTGTTGGGGCACAGGCAGACCTATTTGTTTACACGTTACTTTCATACTATCGCAGAAGAGTTGAGTAGTCATGCCAGGGTTTTTATGGCCTGCAACATCTAAAGGATTCGTACTCAGTCTCCTTAAGTCACTTTGCCAACCTCTCATGGGTTCGTTACCATGGAAGAGCAGTGTCACATTGCCATGTGAGTCTAGAAAGATATATATGGAATTCCGGAAACCTCAGCTGATATCTCATCACTTTGACAAACTGACCTAACCCAAACGCACTCATGCCATATCTTGGTCTGTCTCCTCATTTACAAAATGCAGACACTTCTGTCTGTACAGCAACATCCTCCTGTGGGAGAGGAGCAACAGTTCTTTAACCTTTCTTTCCTTCCCTCCACTTGGTCCCAGAAGAGTCCTGTGGGTGTACAACAGGAGCTGAATAAACACTCAATGAATGAGGACCCCACATTTTTACCTCACAGTTTCATCGGGCTCAAACAGTATACTAGTGCACGTGGTTTGAAAGTTTTTAGACAGGTCCTTGACGGCTAAGACCAGAAAAAATAGGGATTGGTTCACATATTTTTCCCCTTGATCTTTGCTGGATTCCCTTTGTTTCCTTTCAGCTCTTTCACTTGCAAGAAACAGATTCCTTCAAGTTACCTCAACAACAGAGGTTTATTATTAGGACAACTGTGAACTGTAATTAGAACAGGGAAGTTGTCAGCACTGATGGCTGTTTTGGGAACTAGCCTCTCCTTTATGCTTTCTCATCCTCTCTCTTGTTCTAATTATTTGTCTAATTCTCTTTTCTCTATATTGCTAGGTTCTTCGCATTCTTCATCTCTGGTCACGTAGAAACTTGTTCATGATTTTGTCTTTTGCATCACAAGGTATATTTTTGTCTTCGGATCCTGCACTAGCTAGCTCAGTTTCCCAGCTCTGTACTTCTCTGTAACACAGAGGAAGCTGATTGGCCAACTGTCCTTTGGTTCCACATTGTACAGGTCATAAATCATTGGCCTTTCTTTAGGGTCACACAGTCCACACAATGCTGAACTAGCTGGAGGGGTATTGGAAGGCTGCTGAAGTAATGGGGTATATAGGGAAGACTTTTTTTCTTTTTCTTTCTTTCTCTCTCTCTCTTTCTTTCTCTCTGTCTGTCTCCCTTTCTTTCTTTCTTTCTTTCTTTTCTTTCTTTCTTTCTTTCTCTCTCTCTCTGTCTTTCTTTCCTTCCTTCCTTCCTTCCTTCCTTCCTTCCTTCCTTCCTTCCTTCCTTCCTTCTTTCTTGTTCTTTTGAGACAGGGTCTTGCTTTGTAGTGCAGGTTGGCCTTGAACTCACTACATAACCCAGGCTGACTTTGAACTCCCAATGATCCTCCTGTCCCAGCCTCCTATTGCTTCTGGTCTTTTGGTGAAGATCAAGTGTAGTATCTGTCTCAGTCTCCTGAGTGCTGGGATTACAGGTGTGCACCACTGTGCCTCGCAAGATCATTTTCTTAAATGAGTATCTAGGGGCAAGCACTGAATGGCTTCCCCAAGATGAGGCCACATTTCGCTTTTCTTCTTTGTTCCTACTTCTTCCTATAGGGCCCTTCTAATATCGGATTCAGAAAAAATAACAATATTATGTTTGTGGCACATAGAAGTATTATAAATTGAAAGTGGAAGACCAGTGCCACAAACTTTCAATTTTTAAGATGCGACCATGGGACTGAACTGAAAACTAGAATTGTTAAGCGATCCCTGGAGAGCTGAGTGGATCATGGAGGTGCTACAGTCAACACTGATGTTCACAGCTGAATGCACCGTTAGGAAGTGGGGCACAGATGGGAGTGGGGCAGGGGATAGCCTTTGCAGGGGATCTCCCTTGCTGGCACGGTCCCTGTGTTTTGCTTCTTGGCTGCCATAAAGTGAGCAGTTTTGCTCCACCGCACCCTTTCACCATGATGTGTCTGCCTTGGAACCAGCAACCATGGACTGAAACCTCTGAAACCATGGGCCAAAGTAAAACTCTCCTTGTTTAAGTTGTGGTATTGGATATTGTGTCTCAGCAACTGATATATATATATATGCTACTGGACAACTGTGAGATTTTCAGACATGGTGTCCTTACAGTGTCCTCAAATCTTCCTCTGATGTTGGGCCAGTGTGCAATAATAAGACAGGAATCCTGTGGCTGAGCCTCTGAGCCCTCTGGAAAATGAGACAGAGAGGCAAGGCTCAAGGAAAACTTCTAAAAAGAAAGCCTTTTAAATCCTGCCAGTCATGCAGGATCCCTGCTTCTCTACCTGAGGATCTTTAGTTTACATGAGATGGAGCCAAGCAAAATAGGCAAGAGAAGAGTTTGGCTGATCTTTCCTGTTGGCTTCTCAACATTACTGAATTTCTCATAATTGTACACTAATTTTTCTCCACCACTCTCCTTTTCCACTTGGTATTAATCCATTTAGGTTCTTTCCCTTGGAAGAGGCTATCTAATAAATGTGATAAATTACCTGTGTCATTGGGAGAGTTTGGAAGCTCGGGTGATGTCTAACTTCTTGCTCTCCAATTAAAAAATATCAGCTAGAGATCTTGGGCTGTAAGCTATAGAAACAGATTCAGGCTAATTTAAGCAGAAAATGAATTTATTAGAAGGATATTAAATCACAGAATCAATGAGAGGGCTGGCGAACTCTTATCAGAGGAAGAAAGAACTGCTGTGGTAGTGTGAACAGAACCGTCTTGACGAAATGTCACTCTGCGAGAAACAGTGTCAGCCCCCCTTTTCCTCCTTCCACCTCTCCACTGAAGATACAGAAGAGCCAAGAAGGGAAGGTCTCACTGGCCACACTGTGGTCCTATGAATGGGGAGGTAAATTGCCTTGACTCTTGGTTTTAATATGATTATATACATTCAAGGAGAAGAATTGTGAAAGGAATTTAATCAGCTATTATTCAAACTGGAAAGAATGGAGGCTGAGCTACTAAAAGCCAAGAGATGTCCTGTTCTCCAAAACAGAGACTGTAACAGTAGAGATCTTAAAAAACAAAAAACAAACAAACACACAAACACACACAGAAACAAAAAAACAGCGATGGAGATTTTATGGGCAGAGGGCTGCGCATTCAGACTCCATCTCATCAGAATCAGATAGCATTTTGTCAGACGCTTCACACATTGTGAGATCTGAGTGGTGTTCCTTGCTCCCAAGACAGTTTCTGTTCACTGAAGCCAGACCAGCATGTAATCAGAGTAGACAGATATCTACAAGTTATGATTGGATGAGCTCTTGGAAGTCACCCTCTCCATACTATCCTTTATCCCGTGGCCACTTTGTAATGCCTGAAATTGCACCATGCCCGAGATATCTCTTTGGATGTGATGTTGCTGTCTCCAAGCCTCATATTCAAATGGCAGGTGCCTTGGAAAAAGCAACATCTTGCATCCTTCATATCTGAGAATGACTAAACTTTTAACTCAGTTGCATTAAGTCAATACAAGAGAAAAAATATGGGCCACCTACTCTATCCCAGACAGTATACCATGCTGTGTGCCAATGTTAAGAAAGACAGAAGCGATTTCTAAACTCTTGGGCCTTACAGAGTAGCAGAAAGGACAGGTGCATAAACATACAATGATAATTGACAAGAACAATAGGCTCTGGGGCGGGTGGGGGGTGAGGTGTGGAGAGCCACAGAAGAGTGGGTGCCTAGAACAAAAGACTTTCTTTGCAACTTCTGTTCTAGAGGCAGAGTCTCATTTTGTGGCCCACCTGGAACTTGCAGTCCCCCTGCTCAGCCTCCCAGGTTCTAGGATTACAGGATTCCCGCTGAGCTTGGCCGAGATCTGTGACGTCAGAAGTGTGGTTCTTCCACAACCAACCTTCTGTGGAGCGTTCTCCAAGGTGCTGCACATCTCAACAGGACTACTTTTCCCAGGATCCCAACAAGGAGTGTGTGACCTGGGATCTGTGGGTTTGGAAACAAGTATGAAAAGCCTTGGCTATTCCACGGCCTGCACACCAACGTGTAGTAAAATGACCCAGACTGTTGTACCAAGCTGTTTGCCCTTTATCTTGCAATCAAATATTACTTTAGTATTCTTTTGTTTTCTACCAGATCATTAATCCTCATTATTTTGGCAAGTAAACATTTTTGTATGCCTATCAGAGTGAGTGGCTTCAGAGTGAGGCTGTCAAGACAATGATATATGAGTTTAAATGTTTCCTTGCCTGTATTTTTTTTAATTTTAAGGGGTCTATTTCCCCCTTTTCACACTCTTTCAAGCATGAAGCTAATGTGGGTACAATAACAAAATTAGCTCATCACTTACTAACTGTTAATTTAATTTTAATTGTCTATTAAATCAAGCACTGGACTGTTTATATTTTAATTTTAATGTCAGGGTTTTAAATTGCTTTCCAAATGAAGGTTAACAAGGGAGGGCTATTCCTGATTCAGGAAATGTGTGAAATCGCGTGAAATCACAAATATAATGCTGCCATTCGCTAGGGTAGAATGGAATATAGACAAAGAGTAAGGAACTAGGACAATAATCATTATTTATCAAGGACTCACTGTGTGCTATTCTATGCCAAGTGCTTTAGATACATTGTCTCAGTGATTCCTCAAAAAATTCTACAGTGTAGTTTCCTTTCATTATTATTTTACACGTGGGAGAACTGAGGTTCAGTGTAAGCCAAGCTTAGGAAGCACAGCTAGGCTCTCCAAGTTGTTCTCGCCAATCCTAACACCCTGAACTAAACTGCTATGCGCCATTGTAAGTGTCTGACTGAGCGGAGAATGAGAAAAAGTCACAGGCAGGTGGGAAGACACAACATAGTAAAATGAGAAGGGCCTGCCCTTAGAGAGACATAAATGGACTCGCCAAGGCATGGGGCCCCAGATAAGACATTCTTAGACAAGATGTTGGTTTGCACCGTTGCATTCTTAAATCTCATGCCATTTCACGCCTAGCTGAGTGCCAACTAGTAAGTGAAATTCTTACGGCCAGAGAAGAGGAGGAAGCTGTGAGCATCACTGCTGCTAGTAACAAAGGGAGGTGGAAGTGATCTTGTCCCTGATTCTTTTTTAGGACAAGAAATAATTGCAGAAGATGAAGTCCAGTAGTTTGATAGTTGAACGAGCCCTGGTGTGTGTGTGTGTGTGTGTGTGTTAATGTTGTTCAGCAGTAAATAAGGGATCTGGAAATCCAAGGGGGAAATATTTCAAAAGAAAGAGGCAAAGCACTCATCAGCTTCTAAAACTATTTTTCCGAGTGTCTCTAGGCAACTTTTGGAGAGTACAGTGTCTCTGAACATCAGTAAGAGGAGCAGCACCTCAAACCCTCTAACAGTTAATCCTGGCGTAGATGCTGGAGAGCTGAAAACTACATGGCTCCTTCCTTCATTCCTTCCTTCTCTCCCTCTCTCCCCTTCTTTTTGCCATCATTCTTTTCTCCTTTCCCCCCATCCCTTTCGTTTTTTTCATTCTCCATATTTCCTTCCTCATAAGAAATACTTTTAGGACATCTTCTATTCGGTACAGCATTAGGTGCTGTGGGTAATGGTACAAGCAGTGGTTCTGTACCCTTATGCTGGAACTTCACAGCCTAGAAGTTTTCCAAGAAACTGAAATATGGGGAAAATGTCTGATGTCCAACCTCTGTCCCCAGGGGTGGAGTCTTTTTACCACTTCATATTGAGTGGAGTCACCACTGAAAGCAAAAAGTGTGCCGTTGCCAGAGAGATTCTACCAACTTCACAATTTTACTGAGATCTGATTCTTCTGATAACCGTTATGGTTAAGATCTATAATGTATGTATCCCAAATGTCTCAGGTGTTTGGAAGGGAAGCTTGGCCGAGAGAGGTGGGTCACTGGGGGTGTGACCTGGAAGGAAATATAGTTGTACCTAGATCCCCCCCTCTGCTTCCTGGCTACCATGGCTGGGCAGCTTTCTTCCACAGTGCCCTTCAGCTATTCTGTGTCTGCCTTAGAGCCAGCCAGCCATGAATTTAATCCCCAGAAACTAAGTTAAATTAAACCCTCCCTCCTTTCAGTTGCAAGTGTCAAGCATTTTGTCCGAGTGACGGGAAAATGACTAATGCAATAGCTTAGAAGAATCACGGCACATACAGCGAGTGTGGACTCTGGAGACTGAGGCTGGGATCTTGATCTTGCCTTCTATATTTCTAGGTCATCAGTGTTCAACAAGTTATTCGGTGCGATGGTTAATTTTGATTGTCAAATTGACTGGCTTGAGAGATGTCTAAGAGATTAGTATTCTTCTGGGTATGTCTCTGAGGGTCGCGGAGACATGATCTTGGCTTCTACATGTGGTCTCTGGCCCTCTCCTCTCCATCTCTTTGCTTGCTCTCTACCTCCCAAAATGCCACCAGTTAAACAACTTTCCTCTGTCACGCTAGTCCATCGTGATGTTTTAGCTTCAGACCCAGATGACCATGGGCTGAAGCCTCTGAAGCTATGAGCCAAAAATACACCATTAAATACTAAACCAACTTTAAATTGTATATGTCAGGCCACTGTTCCAGCAGTGGAAGGCTGGCTGATATTCTTAGCTCCTCCATGCTTCGGTTTCTTCATCTGTAATATAGGGATAGTAAGTGTCTTTACCTCAGGTGGTTGTTGTCAGCATTACTAAGTCAATATTAACCAAGTGCTTAGGAAAGTGTCTGATATGCCCTGAATGCTGGACAGATGTTTCTTAAACAGATAAGACTCAACTGAATTCCTCTTGTGCCTCTTTGACCATGGTGCTGGGAGTGTCTAATAGAAAGGCAGTGGGCCTCTAGGCTCCCTTCTGCATTCTCTCCTGCTGCCTCACGCAGGATCCAGCCACAATCAACCCCACTCTGTAGCAGAAGTGCCCAAAGGCATTTGTTTTGCAGAATTCTTAGAAACGTGGTTGGACAGGCAGGTTGCCTGGGTGATACGGACTGTTGATTTCCTTGTATGCCTGATACCCATGGCCAAGACTTTAACTCCTGAGGGTTCAATAGTGTTCTTTGAACTGTGCCCCGAACGAAGAAGTAATACAGATGTGAATTCTCTGTCCTTTTTGTCCTCAGAAGAACATCAAGGAAGACCTAAGAGAACAAAAAGATTGAACAAGCTAATATTTGGATCCTTTCTCCTTAGATCATTTCTGGCCCCTCTGAGGGCTTCTGAAAAACAATTGAGTCCTAAAAGGAAACAAGAAGAGCAGTCAATGGGGGCTTTGTGGGGTTGGCTAAATTCCCACCATGATTAAGTTTCATATTTTGCCCTAGGCTGGGATGGTTTCCAGAGACCAGTTTGTGAAAACAGCTATATTGAGCCAACTCTGTTTTTCCTAAATAACTGTGAAATTCAGAGCCTTCCTTAGACTTGGCAGGGACTAAGAAAGGAAAGGGCTTTTGCTAGTGAAAAGCACTCCAGCCCACAGTCTGATACCACTCTGTTTCCTAGATTACTCCAAGACATGTGAGGAAAAAGCCATTTTCTTAACCCAGGATGATCTAGTATAGTGAATATGGGTTAGGGACTGAGGCATCCCGAGTTTCGATCCCAACTCTTCCTCTTGTGAGGCAAATATCCTTGAGAAACTCACTCATCTCATTAAATCTTAGGCTTCTCCTCTCTAAAATGGCTGTGTTAGTCAGCTTAAGACAGTTGTGCTGTGGGGCGGATATTTAGCTCAGTGGCGCTGCACCTGCCTGGCAAGTGCAAGGTTCTGAATTCTGTCCCCAGTGCCAACAAAACAAAACGAAACAAGACACCCCCACAACAAAACAAAACAGGGCCGGAGATTTAGCTCAGCAGTTCGGTGGCCTGCCTCGCAAGCGCAAGGACCCCAGTTCGATCCCCAGTACACACACACACACACACACACACACACACACACACACACACATACACACACAACCAAACCAAACCAAACCAATAAACGCAAGACAACAAAAAGAGAGTTGTGCTTTGGTAACAAGACAGCCCCTTCCCCCAAATCTTAGTGGCTTTAGCAACAAAGATTTCTCACCTCTTTTGTATTTTGGCCATGGGTCAGCTCTCTGCTGTTGTTCTGTGTCCTTTTTTCCATGTGGATTCCCCATTCTTGAGCCCAGAATGAAAGATTATCCACTTGCCATCCTGGTTCTATGCCAAGGAGTAACGGATAATGGAAGAGCCATGCAGTGTCTCATATGCTTTTGCTCCAGCCCCTCTATGTCCCCTTCTGCTCATGCTCCCTTTGACCTGCACGCAGTGATTTTTCTTTTCCCACAGAGAGATGATGCAATTCGTGGGGACATAAGCAGGATGGTTACCCTTTTACAGAGAGAGTAACCTAGAATTTGGAAAACAAATATGCGGCCCCAGTGAAGACAATAATACTTCACAGGAGAGTTACAAGGCCCAAATGAAAATGTACACAAAAGTTTATTACAAATGATAAAGATTTTTGTTTATGTTACTTTTCTATTTAATGCCATGTTCTCCATGAATCTAATGAAGCTTGCATGGAGATGTGTTTTGAGTGTCTATCTGTATGGAAACCTATTTTTAAATGTACTCGATGTGAATTTTGAGTTGATGATTTAGTACTGATGCACAATTTCATTGCACTTTTTTTTTTTTTGGTGCTGGCGATTGAACTCAGGACCTTGCGCTTGCAGGGCAGTTGCCAGAAGCACTGAGTTAAATCCCTAGCCCCAGAGTTGATGATTTAATTATCAGTTTCACTCCACACAGGCCTTACTATAAGACCCCGGAATTCAAAAAATCATAGCTCGTTTGCATATAGACAAATGTCCAGAGTGATATTTTGGGAAATCATTATAAAGAATTCTGTCATTGCCTGGGTATGTGTCACTAAGCTTGACAGACTGTCCTGAAAGAAACTGGGCTTTGTCAGTTGGAAAATGATTCCTCGTTGCCTAATATTCATTGATCCTTTATTCTTCCTAATGGAGAGGACACAGTAGACTTTTAAGAAACATGGAAAATTGATTATGAAATTGGAAATCTGGAAACTTGAGAAGGGAATCTAGAAATAATATGACACCAGGGAAAATATCATTTAGACTTATCTGAAGATGTTACTTGATTAATTTACTGCGTAAGTTACATTCACTGTCCACAACGTGGTAGGCATTTGGTATTCAAGTAATTTGCTTATCCATTTGCACATTTATTTGACAGATATTTATTGGACATCTCTTGTGTGCCAGCAAGGCAGCAGAAATATATCATCAAACAAAACTCTCAAAATTCTTGCCTTTAAAGGGAGCTGATCATTAAGGGGGTAGGAAAATAAAGAGACGTACAATAAACAGGAAAATATATGGTGCAAGGCCCAAAAGTAAAAGAATAAGAAGAGGCGATGTTAAAGAAGAGACTGATATTTTTAAGGAGGCTGTCTGTGAAGGGCTGACTGGAAGAGCGATACTGGAGGGAAGATGAGGAGGAAATGCAGAGGGTGCCCTGCAGAAGAAAGGAGGGATAGGAATGCGTGCTGTATGAGCATGGGGAACACCTCGGGTCCCCGAAGAATCTCACGGAGCCCGCTAGGCCTGGTGTGGCTTGAGTTGAAAACAGTAGAAGATGATGTCAGGCAGGAATAGGTGACCTGATCATGAAGGGCCTTCTAGGCCATTGTAGGGACTTCAATCTTTTCCAACTAAGTGGAGACCAAAGTTAAGGCTTTGAACACAAGACAGACAATAACCTAATTGCATTTTTAAAGGTTCACACTGGCTGCAATCTTGCCAATTGGTTGAATGGCAATCAGGACAGAATCAAGGCAGACCTGTTAGAAGGTTATGGCAATAGAAGTGGCACCAAGGTAATATGCGGTGGTGATAATAGAGGGTTGGATTTGGAACCTATTTTAAAAGTGAAGTTGCGAAGATTTGCACATGCTTTGGATTTGAGGTGTGAGAGAAAGAAGCATAAGTCAGGGCTGTTGCACTCAGGAGGTAATTAACACCTAAGCATAAAAGCAGATGGAAGTGTGACAGAGGTGCACATGAGTCCTGTGGGGGTAACTAACATAGACGCAGTGAAGACCCTTCAGCTGAGTGTTAACAGATGAGTCAGATTTTCCCAAGAAGCTCTAAAAATGGTGTCATATATTTCATGTTAGGGAAAGTGAACATTTCAGACGAAAGGGTCAGAAACCACATTTAAATTCCAAAAAATATATATCATGGAAGGAGTCTTCAACTCCACCTCTTGTCTGACCATAGAGACTTAAGTTTCAACATACGTGTTGAAATTTAATGGCCAATATGATAATAGTAAGGGCTTAGGGGAAGCTATAGGAAGTGATAAAATCATGAGGGCTCTTCATGTAAGGGATTTGGTGCTTTTACGGGGGCTTAATAGGTTGAGGGTGAGGTTCAGTGGTACAGCACATGCCTAGCATAGAAGACCCTGGGTTCCATCCCCAGTACTGCACATGTGAACACACACACACACGCACGCACACACACACACACACACACACACACACACAGAAGAATCCCAGGGAAGGCGTTTGCTCTCTCTTGGCCTTCTACCTTCTGGAATGTGAAGATACAGCAAGAAGGTCCTCACCAGAAAGCTAACACCTTGATCTTGAACTTCCTGGCTACTTAGAACTGTAAAGAAATACCTTTCTGTTATTTATGCATTACCCAGTCTCAAGTATGTAGACAGAAGAGCACAAGAGAAAATAAAAGAAAAATGATGTGTGCAGAGAAACAGAAGCCATCCGATGTTTATGGAGGGCAAATTGTCAGGTAGAAAGTGAGACAGGAATGGTGGTCAGTATCCAAAATTTGGAAGCTCTCATGGGCTGACGTGAAGAACTGAGTCTTTTTTGTGGTAATATACTTTGCTTTGCAGGGAAAGACAGAAGATAGATCCTCTGCTATGTGCAGAG
Organism: Fukomys damarensis; assembly: GCF_012274545.1. Lineage (NCBI taxonomy): Eukaryota > Metazoa > Chordata > Mammalia > Rodentia > Bathyergidae > Fukomys > Fukomys damarensis. Next base: position 10,993,158 of record NW_022900924.1, on the reverse strand, counting down.
TAGATTGGAGGTAGAAGCAAAATCTAGGGATAAAGTTGCAGGTCACATAGGCCTGGAGAGAAGACCCGGAGAAGAGAAGGATGAAGGATGAAGCGTCCCTTAAGGGCGCAAGCCGAGCATGGTGGCTCAGGCCTGTATTACCAGCACTCTGGGAGACTGAGGTGAGAGGGTTATGAGTTTAAGCCCAGCCTGGACAGGTTTGTGGCTTAGTGAGATCTTGTCTCAAAACATATGAAAAAGACTGGAGGCCTGATATTTTTAAAGTCCTTTATATATTCTAGATAGTAGACCTTTGAGTTTTTCCCACATTTTAAAGACCCAGTCAAAAAATGGGCATCTGAAATGAACAGACATTTGTTCTGACAAAGAAGCAGAAATAACAAAAAATGAAAAAATGCTTAACATCACTGGTCATTTGAGAGATGTGGATGAAAACAACACTGAGATTCCACTTTACCCCAGAAAGAATGGCTGCTTTCATGAAATCAACCAATTACAAATGCTGGCGGGGCTGTGGGGAAAGAGGAACCCTGCTCGACTGCTGGTGGAAGTGTAGGCTGGTGTAACCACTGTGGAAAGCAGTATGGAGATTCCTAGGATTAGAGGTGCCATTTGACCCAGTCATCCCTCTGCTGGGTATCTTCCCCAAAGAATTAAAAGAATCAAACCACAGTGATAGATACGTACCCACATTCATAGCAGCACAGTTCGTGATAGCTAAAACTTGGAAGGAGCCCAATTGCCCATCAGCAGGAGACTGGATAAAGGAAATGTTTGTTTTTTAACATAAAATGGAGTACTACTCAGCCATAAAGAATGAGAAGAAACTAGAGACATTTATAGCTAAATGGGTGTACATTGAGGTGACACTCGTAAGCGAAATAAATAGTACACATATGTGTAAATACTTAATAGTTTCTCTAGTGTGAGAAACTGAAAGTGTAAATAAGGACTAAAAGATATGATAGATAATGTGAAAGAGGAAGAAAAGGTGCAAAGGGGAAGGGGAAGTGATAGGGGTTAGGGAAAAGAAATGTGGGAATGGAATTAACATGAGAAAAAGAAAAAATGGAAACAAAGTCTTTGTAGATAGGGTGGGTGGAGGGGTTGAAGGGAGGGCGGGGGAATGGGGAAAAAATAAGAACCAAGACGGATCGTGCAAAGGTGCAGATTTCCCATGATGAATGTCATTACATTGCATATCTTAAATATACCAATAAAATTAATTAGAAAGGAAAGAGAAAGAAAAGAACTGGAGATATAGGTCAGTGTGAAGGTTCTAAGTTCAATCCCTAGTACCCCATAACAGAAGGGGGTAGAACTGAGTTGACAGGTTCTGACATCCAACCCTCAAATGGGTCATAGCGCTGAACAGAGGTGGACAACACAACGGGGCAGGACTCCAAAGGCAGTATGTAGGGGTTGTCCCAGTTCCTTTCATATAATATAGGCTAAGATCCCACCTGGAATTTGTAGGGAAGTTACTCAGGGGACTACTGGGAGAAGTGAACATGTCAGAGAGAAGAGTCAGAGACCCACTTTAAACTCCAAAACATATGTCACATGGAAGGGGTCTTCAGCTCCATCTTTTGCCTTACTATGGAGACTGCACCAGAATCACACAACTGTCATTTGCTTCTAAACAACCAGGAGTTCTCGAGTTGCAGAGACTCTCAGGTAATTATCTGTGCCCAGATAACCTGCCCTCCTGAAATCTGGTCTCGTCACAAATTCAACACAAATGTCTCCTTCCTTTAAGAAATGCTTCTGTTCATCACCAAGGCAGACCCATCCAGCCTTTTCTGTGTGTTTCTGCAGCAGCTCATTCAAACCCCAGCTAGAGCCCTAGAACACTGCCCTCTACTCCACTGGCATCTGGCTAAGAGTTTTGCTTCCCAGGATGCAAACTTGTGGAAGATGCCAATCGTGTCTTGATCATCATAGCGTCCAAGTTTCTTGAACAGTCATAGGTGTAGGCAAAAATGAAAGCTCACGTGGCGACTTCCTTTTTCTGAGCTGAAACTGGGTTTACACAAAATCGGCATCTGTGCATAGCAGTTGCCCAGTAAGGTGAAATGCTGAGGATCTGAGGTGGAGAGGTCACGATCTCAGCTGCTTGCTGCTCAGCCTATTTCACCTGGCTAAGCAGACTACTCCATATTCCTGGTGACAGAGGGTGCATCAAATATGGGTCCATGGCAGAAGGGAGGTTAAGTGGGGGAAAGACCTTCTTCCTCCGTAGCATAGATTGTAAGCTTGAAGCTCTCGTGGAGAAGTGGTGCTGTCCAATACAAAAGCCTAATAACAAAGCCAAATAGAAGAAATGTGTTCCAGTCTGAGGGAGAGTGAGGCAGAAAGGGAAAGGATGAAAGAGAAGGAAAGGCGAGATGGGAGAGGAGCAGAGAGGAGCACGCAGAAGTGGGTGGAGAGGTCAGATGTTGTAATGGAACCCCCGAGTCTGGTTAACGTGAAATGTATACAATCCAACTACATATAGAGCTTCGGGAAGCAGTGAGTTCTCTTTTTGAGAAAGCTAAATTCACCTGGGCTTCTGCCATGTGCAAGGTCATCATGAATACAACATTTCATCTTCTTCTTAGAGAGACATGGAGCCTATTGCGATGTGAACAACTCCGACACGTCCTGAAGGAAGGAAATTGATTTCCCTTTGCTTTTGTTTAAGCAAATGTTTCCCAAATCTATCCAGCCACCAGTTCTCTTTTATGATGACAAGTACTGTTGTATGAAAGGCTATTATTTTTGTATTTGTTTGAAATATCGGCTGAAACATCTGCTATCTTAGGTGAAAAGAGGGTGCAACAGAGATGAAAAACACAGGTAAGTAGCGTACCTGGTATTGGCGCTAGGGTCTCGAGTTAGGAAAATTCTGTGGCACCAGAAGCCTTTGTAGCATTTGAGTTTATAATCCCAGTAACACAGTAATATTAGTATTATTAATTTCTACTACTAATAATGAATGACCGCTAGTAGTGGATAGAACAGTTAATATCTGTCAAACACTATGTACCACGTATAGAGGTGAACGCCTGTATACATTTTCTCATCTCACGCTCACCTGTAAGACTGGCGTGCTTATATTCCACATGTGGAGCAAGCAGAATTCCAAGTTGAGTGACTTGCCAGAGGTCATAATGCCAGAGTGCAATGAGATCGATATTTGAGTTCAGACATGGCTGATATTGCAGTCCATGCACTTGGTCACTAGAAGTTCATATTTGAAAGCCTGAAAATAAATCATCTAATTAAACAGACTCGATATCTGGTAGCTATTGCTTACTCATTACATCTTCATTTCCACCAAATAACCTAGCAAAAGGCGCTTTTCATGGTTTACCGAGGACACGGCCCACTCCTCTCTGGCCAAAGCAGCTTCTGTAGATTGCAGATGTAGGCTACTATCATCGCATCGTCATCTGTGTCTTTTTTCTTCTAATTCACGCAGTGTTTGCAGTTCCATGGAAACCTCGTACATAATAGAAATTTTGATTTATGCACACCATCTGAGCACTACTATTTGGAGGGTGGGGTTGTAGCACAAACACAGGAATAGACTGGGCTGGATTTCTTGTCTGTTGGCAGATGATGGTTTGCAAACAACACTGCGTTGCCTCGTGTGGCATTAGAGCAGGCATCTCCTCTTGTAACACAAGAATCCGCTTGACTTCGATGAATAACCATCAGAGATCAGTTTGATTGCTTCCCAAGATGGGAAGGTCACTCCTTGTTACCACCAGTCACTAGCGGCCACAGAGAAGAGATCTGGTGGCATTAGGAATATAACTGTGTGTGTGTGTGTGGTACTGAGGATCAAACTCAGGACCTTGCACTTGTGAGGCAGGCGCAGTGCCACTGAGCTAAATCCCCAGCCCAGGAATATAACATTTAAAGGGAAGGGAACTGGGTGAAAAATATAGGACTTTGAATTCTGGCTTCTGTCTTCTATGAGTTGAGAGACTTTCTTGATTAATCACCTAATCTCTTTAGGTTTTAGTTTTATCCTGTGGAAATGAGGAAATAAAGCTTGCATTTGCAAGCATTTGTTGTGTTTGTTGTGAGAACAATAAAATATTCTGTTACATAAAGCACTTTTTTAACTGTCATGGGCCTATAAAATATGAGGTAGTCTTGAACTAGATTATTGATACAGTTACCTGGGGTAAGGGCATGGTGAAGTAGAAAGGTGTTAAGAAATTTTACAAAGAGTAAAACTGATAAGATTTTAAAAATCGGTCATAAAAACTGCATAAAATATGTCATTTACATAAAATGTCCATATATATGTATATGCATAGGAAATATACAAGAGAATATTTTCTAAAATACTGCCAGTTATAGGTGACTTACTTTTTTCCATTTATTTTTTATGTTGTTCAAATTTTTATAATGGACATGGATTATTTATATAGTTAGGGGAAAAATACCTTTTTTCATTTGGGAATTGTAGCAGAAATCTGAAATCTATAGCTGAACTCTCCCCGCAAGAAAGGATTCACTGTTCAGCTCTAAGTAGAGTGGCTAGCTAATAAGCTTCCAGTACCAACTCTTTCAGCTTTTTAAAAAGATGTATTTATTTTTCATTGACAAACAATAATTTCATCCTTAAAGAGTATAGTATTTGATCTGTGTGTACGCTCTAGAAACATTCAATCAAGCTAATAAACATATTCATCACCTCATCAACAGTTTTGGTGGCAAGAACATTAAAAATCAGTTCTTTTAGTAATTTGAAATTTGGAACACATTATCATTAACTTTGGTCCTCAGACAGTATGATAGATTATTAAAGCTTATTCCTCCAATCTAACTGAAACTTTGTACCTTTGGATCAACATCTTCCTGTTCCCCAACCCTCCCACTCAACCTAGCCTCTACTAACCACTGTTCTACTCTGTTTCTATAAGATTGATATTTTTAGATTCCACAAGTACATGAGTACGGTAATTTGTCTTTTTGTGCCTGGACTGTTCCACTTTGCATAATATTCTTCAGTTCCATCCATGTTGTTATGAATGATGGACTTTTCTTCTTTTAAAGGATGTATAGTCTACCACTGTGTTTACGTACCAAGTTTTCTTTATTGAGTCATTTGTTGATAGACACTTGGGTTGCCTCCGTATCAACACCTGCATTTTTGAGCCAACATTATGCTTTGAGGTGTGGCTGCAGCCAGAGGTTACATATGAGAGGTATAAGAGGCCTGAGCCATTTCCACCCAGGGGACATTTTACTTTTCTTCATAAATAGCTTTACTTAGGTATCAGTGATGTCTAAAAAACTGCATCTTCTTAATGTTTACAGTTTGATACATTTGGATATACCTATATACTCATGAAACCATCCCCATGTTCGAGGAAACAGACATAACCCATCATCACTCCACCTCCTTGAGCTTCTTTGTGCACCTTTGTGTTTTGGTTTTTTTGGTGGTAATAACACTGAACATAGGATCTACTCTTTAAAAAATTTGAAGTACACCATTCAATCTTGGTAACCGCAGGTACAATGTTGTACAGCAGATCTCTAGAACATATTCATCTTGTGTGACCTAAAGATTGTACCAATTAGACACCAAACTCTTAACAACTGAACAACCTCACTGAATCTTTATAACAGTTGAGTAATTCTCCTTCTCACCCTTCTCCTGGCCCCTGAGACATTATGCTGAATAAAATCAGCCAGTGATAGACAGATGAATACTGCATGAATACTGCATAGGAGGTGCTTAAGATAGTCAAACTCACAGAAGCAGACTGCAATAGGATAAACACTTCTAATGGAAATTCTTCTCTGCTCCAGAGCACCCCACTGGGCTGCAGAGACTCCCCCGCCTCCCTGGACTCCACTACAATCTACTAGCTCCTCTTCCTGACTAGGTTCCTTTCACTCTCCTTCACAGGGGTTATTCCCCAAGAAATCTTTTGTATTTGCTTTGTCTTGAGGTTGGCTCCCTAGAGCCAACATTGAGATTAAAAATGCAGTGTGTTAATACACAGTGCCAACCTGCATTGGGAAACGTGGGTTTTAGTTTGTTCTCTACCTTCTCTCTTTGTAATCTTTGCCAAGCTATAACAAGGACTTATCTAGGCCCCAACTGCCTTAGCTAAAATTTGTGAAGGTTAGACTCTGTGGTTTCCAAGAGTCCTTTTATTTTTAGAAAGTATGTAGGTTATAACTCCAAGATAGGCCTAGCTTCAGCCAATTTTAAAAACAAACAAACAAACAAACAAAAACCTGCCTCAAGCTTTCCTTCTATGCCCACACTGCATTTTTAGACTTTGGACACCTTATATTGTCTCCCTGAGACAATATATACACAGGAATGTTCTATACTGACTGTTCTATACACAGGAATTTTCTTTCCTTTATCTGTATTCTCCTCCAAGTCAAACCTTATGTCTTCCAAATATCGTGGGCTCAGGTTCTACAAAGTAATGAAAACCCTGGGAAACACTAAGGCTAAATTGCTCACGTGTGTCTGTGGAAGACTGACAGGCTCTCTTACAAGTTATTGCATGCACCGTGCTTTATCTGGGATTTCCCAAATGCTGTTTCCTTCTAACCTTCTCCTACTTTACCTGAGTAACTCATGCAGGATATATAACTCCCGGCTAGGAACCTGGACTGTGTCACGAGACGGAAGTGGGTTCTGTCTTAATCCACTGTGTACTAGTTGTTCAACCTTACTCACACCCTCTGAGCCTCATCTTCTTCGTTCATTAAATAGGGGTAACAGTGTCTCCCTTGTGGGGCTTTGGGGACAATTAAATGCAGCAAAGACAATGTGCTTGGCTTAATACATGATACATTTTAAGCCTTTTTAAAGTATGTTGTTATTATTGTTACTAGTATAAGCATACATAGTAACTGATATTTATAAAAGTAAGCTATAATATAGTTTATAATAAATAATGCACAGTTTACATGTGGCTGCTTAGATTCTCCATTTAATATGGGACCAGTCCCTCCAGCTGCTCAGGGTGTTTATTGGCTGTGGATCCCCAGCTCCAGAGAGCTGCCTCACCCAGAGGTACAACCTTCCCAGGGCAGCCCACAAGCAGTGTGGGAGTATTAAGATCTGACCGTTTTGACCCAAGCTGACTCATCCAGATCATCCCGTGGGACTCACTGAGTCTGTCCTTGGGGTTGCTTATCCACTTCTGTTTTGCTGTGCTTCTTCCCTCCTTCCCAGAGAACCTAACCCATGCTGCATACATTCTACACATTAGCAGTGAGAGAAATGAGGGGTGAATCTATTTCTGAAAAATTAACTGAAAGTGTTCTTCCTCGTTTGGGGGGATCTATTTTCCTTTGCGGTTTGCCTCCAGATTATCAAATGCACATCTCTACATGAAGCCATGTATGTACAGATCTTGAGAATGTAAGTAAGACATTAAAGAAAACTATTTTTTAAAAATAAGGAGGCAAGGCTGAGGCAAGATCACTGCGAGATTCCAGGCCAGACTGAGCTACAGAGTTCAAGGCAGTTAGTAACTGCACTCATGGTCTTTGTTTTTGTTTCTTGTCTGGCTTGACTAACAAGAATAAATTGGGGACATGAAAATTTTCCACCCACCCATGGTAGTGCCAGGGTATCTGACTGTCACAGCAGGATATTAGTACAATTAATCAAGAAAAGATTTCTATGATCAAAGTTTGAGAACAATGAACTTAACAAAGTTTGCTGGGTGTCTGTCCCCAGGGACTTCTCCGAGCCTTTATTATGCTAAGCATTCTTGACAGTTTCTATGAAAAGCGCTAGAGGTGACAGAATTTCCTGACCTTTTTTTTCTCCCCAAAACTGCACTCTTTCTGGGGAGATCCATATTACAGGGCAAGCCTTACAAAGAAAACCTTTTGGGTTGGCTCTACAGTACCATTTTCAAAATTTTAATTTTGGAACTCGATTGTTACGTAGTCAGAGCTGTCAAAACCTGAAATTCATTCATATTCCTACTTGGCAGACCATTGAACATACACAGGCACAGCTATTAAAGAGCTTCTCTGTTTGCAAAGAAATTTCACTGGGTTTACGTGAGCAAATACACAGCCCCCGAAGGTGGCAAATCCCTTCTCCTTGACAGATTCCTTATGCGGGAATACGACTTGAAATCCTTGCACGGACTCCGGCCTCGTTAGGTCTCAGTCTCCCCTTAGCCCCTCTTCCGCATCTCAGGCCACTGTGCTTCCATTCACTGCGGGCTCTGCGCCTGTTCCTGCCTCCAGACTGTTGCTCCTTCTCTTCCTCCTGCCCAAAGGCCCTTTCTGCGCAGCTCACTGTATCACGCTAAGTTGCCTGCAGAACACCCTTCTCTTTTTGCTTCTCCTTGGGTCCTGTTGTGTTCTGGGGCCACAGCATTGAAGAGAGAGGAAGAACGTGTAACTGTTCAGCGTGCATGTGTTGGGTTGGGGTTGGTGTGTGGGAATCAGGTCCAGCTGTGAAATTGTTAAGGCTCCAGTGACTCTTACGGCCATCTTCTCTCACCCTTTCTCTGATCTAGGGAGACATTGAAACATCCCGGGAAAGCAATAAGCATTAAGGGGAATGAGAGAGGGCTGCAGAGGGGAGGATTTAAGAGTTATTCCTCTTCTACTATTCTCTGGCTGAGTGTCTTGGGGGGAATTATTTTCCACTCTGTGTCTCTGTTTCTTTCTAATGTAAAATGTCAGGATTAGGATAAACCAGTGATCCTCATACCTAGCGAATCACTGGAGTTCCTTGAAAATCTGGTTCAAAAATACAGTTTTCTGGGCCTCTGGACCCAGATACAGTTTATAAGGCTGGGTTGAGACCATTGAGTGATCCCTGGGAATTTGAATTCCAACAAGTTTACCCAGGTACAGGAAACGTTGAGCTGAATTATTTCTAAGACATTTCCCTCAAATAAAATATGATAAATACGTGTTGCTTCCAGAATAGTAGAAGTCTCCCTTGGAGAGAACTCCTTCTGTGACCCAAGCTTGTTCAAACATAGGCCCTCACTCCTCTGGTCAGGTGAGCAAGCTGAGTTCAGGGCTCTTTTCTGGGACTTTGTGTTTTGAGCAAGAGGAGAAGTAACCTGTTATCTATGGTTATGGGACTTGAAGGCCGTTATCCTAAGCTTTCAGGTGCCGTATGACCTGCTGCATGGAGAAATCCTATCTACAGAAGGCAAGTGGAAGAATTAGCAGGAAAATCTGAAATAAGACGGATAGAATCAGGCCACCCTCATGGCCTGTGTTGGAAGAGCTTCCCTAATTACTACAGTGTATTCTGTATTACCGGGAACTCTCTTTTGGAAACCACCAGATCCCCTTTTAGCCTAAACCATCTTAAAATGGGTCTCTGTCCCTTGCACCCGAGAATCCAGCAGCAAACTCAGGATTCAAACCTGGGTCTGATTCCAAAGCTTGTACTTCTTTATTTTATTTATTTATTCGTTTAATTTTTGGTACTGGGGTTCAGACTCAGGACCTTGCGTATGCGAGGCAGGCGGCAGAACCACTGAGCTAAATCCCCAGCCCCAACGCTTGTACTTCTAACTACTGCTCAGTCTTGTCAGCCTTTTCCCTCAGTGTCCCTCTGTTCCCTGATGGAAGTCCCTGCCCTTAGCAACTGTTAAAGCCTTAACCCTCTCATGCATATCATCGTTCTGTCCTCCTCCTTTCTACTCTTATGCTGCTTCTTTTTGCCCAGCTTATTTGCTGCTGGTCATTTATTGCTGCAGACCATGATTTCTTCAAACTATATTAGATTTACATAATATGTTCCATGTCTTCACTTTGGGGGGGGTTCTGTGTCTCCTGAAGGGCAGAGAACAGGAGATATGTGTGTGTGTGTGTGTGTGTGTGTGTGTGTGTGTGTGTATTAAAAATTGTTCATTATTGTGGGCACAGAGATGCTAAAAAAAAAAACACCAAACATGTTAAATAATAAGACAGAGGACTTCCGATGTCAGATTTGCCGTTTTGTAAGTGAGACTTGAATCGAAGAAGGTCAGCTCCAGAATACATGCTATTGTTCAGTACATCACTGAAGGCCACAGATGTGATCAGCTGGAGACTCCAAGGAAGGAACATCCGGAGAAAACTGCCTGCTCATTTGGGATGATCTAAAAGAAGTAAGTCCCTTCCCTCTACAAAAGCAGCCACATCTTCCCAGCAGCAGGGAGGAATCCCAAAGGAAACAGAGACCTCATTTATAAATCTGGCAGACAAGATGTAAGTGGAAGTCGTTAACCTTGGTTCCCTCGCCTCGGGAGTGAGGGAAGCTGCCCTCCCAAGATCCAGAGCTCAGGCCCCCAAATCATGTGACGCTCCCAGCTCTCCCTTGTCTCCGCCTGGGGAGAATTCCTCCATCTGGCTGTCTGCCCCAGGCACGGTGAACCACACCCTGAGGGGCTGCTCCTCCTACTGGGAGAGTCAGAATCAGAGACCCGCTGCAAGCCAGGGACGTGGTCCCTGCCCTCAGTGAGTCTGGAGTCTGCTTGGAGACACAGCTCACATCCACACATGAAAGCCAGTGTGAAATATTCATGAGGCTGCCCAGTATCCTGTGTAAACAAAACACAGTGCATGCTGAGTACTGATAGAGACAGCCAGCCTTCAAGCAGGCAGGAACTCTGCACATTAGCTAGTCCAGGGATCACTGGATGCTGGCTCCTGGGCTGAATCTGACCCGAAGATGTGTGATTTGATTCCAACATTATTGTTTTTGTTGTTGCTGTTGTTATCATTATTTTCTTTATGCCAGCTTTTAAACTAGGGGAGAATTGATAGACAACATAGGTTGGAGCTTCTCTTTGACCAAATAGGTGATGTGACAGCCCTGCGGGATTCTGTTCTTTCACGGCAACGCCTGAATAGAGCTAAGCAGAAGATTCTGTCTCAGGACTTACACTTGCCTTGTAATATCCCACAGTCCTCACAGGTGGCCATCACCTCCCTGACTGATGTCATTTGCTTTATATCATCACACATGTGATATCATTTTCCCTGTAGTGGGGGGAAAATAATCACTCTCAGTACTCATTCCTTAATCTAAAGAGGAAAGCCTCACATTTGTCAAGAGAACTGAATTTGGCTTGTCTCTCTCACTTAAATAAACTGCCTTGTGCATAAAGTTTCTGAACTCTCTGTCCCTAGCATCTTCCAAACCCTACAGTTCATAAAATTGAAACTCAGAGAAAGGAAGAGACTGTAGCCTGGTGTCATGAAATAATCTCAGAGCTCAGTCCAGTAAAGAGGACTGGAGGCCTGGGTCTGAAACCTAGGGTAGCACTGGGTCACTGTGTTGCTGGAAGGTTATCTCAACCTTCTGAGCCTCTGTTGGCCCATGCACAGAATGGGCACAGAGATAATCATCCTACCAGATGATTAGGGCTAAAGTAATAGTAATTTCCTAAGGCATTTATAGACTATGACATGTAAGGAATCACAGCAGTACGTATGTGTAGATAGAGCTCTGAATGTTCTGGCCTCATATTTTGCTTTTGCTTGGGACTTCACAGATCCTGCTGTCAGGCTTACCCAAATCTTTGCAATTCTAGAAGGGCTCTTCAGCCTTTCAGAGTTTCATTTTTCTCATATCCCCTCTATTTAGCTTTGTTGGTACAAAAATTACATTCTTGGCTCTGCATCGAATATGTTGCAAGTCATTCGCTGATGCCTCGTCTGGAGCACAACTTGGCATACACGCTTCCCTGAGACTTCATATCAGAGCGCAGAACAAAAACAAACAAAGACACTCTCTCTTTGGCCCAACGTGGTGATTAAAGGTGATAGATACGGAGTTGCTAGTATAAGCCAGGCACTCTGCAGAGCAGCACATTCATACGCATTGGAACTTCACAGAGACCGTGTGAACTGAGTGTAGCGGGTATTCATTGCTGCATAACAAATCATCTAAAACTGTAGCCTCTTAAAAATTTGCAACGATGATTTACTACCGCATGCATAGTCTCTCTTGGTCTGGAATTTGGGTGTGATTTAGCGGAGTGATTCTAGTTCAATCTGTATCATTACGTTTCTGTCATCTGAGTTTTGACCAGGGCTGCAGGATCCGTTTCCAAAGTGTTCTGTTCACATGGTTGGCAAGCTCAGTTCCTAGCCGTGTGGACCTCTTTGCACAAGGCTGCTTGAGTAGGCTCTTGAGAAGGTGGCTAAACCTGAGTGACCCAAGAGATGAGACGAAGGCTATGGTGCCCTTCATGTCAACTTTATCATTTCAGCAACATCCTCTTGGTTGTATATGTCCACCCCATCCATCGCCAGAGGGGACCTCATGAGAACCTGAACTTCAACATCAGAAGCAAGGGTCAGTGAGACCATCTTTGAGGTCAAATAGCACAGTCTATTATTCCCGTATTAAAATGGAGTGACTAGGGCTTATATAACTAAAGTCTACATAACTTCTCCAAGATCAAATGGAGAGGATTAATAGAGCTGTATTCAAACTTGGATTTGTCTAATATGCAAATGTTATGAACCATTCAGCCCTACTGCATCCAAAGTGTTTTCAAAACTGTAAAGCACTCTGCAAATAATTTTATTACTTGATAGATCCTTGCCCAAATAGGTATAATTCTACTGATAAGCAAGAGATCATTCACCTACTTATTTACTTATTCATTCATTTATCCACTTAGCTAATACTCATAGAATGCTTCGTTAATGCTAGGATCTGAGGCCCACGACAACCGACATGGCAGAGTAGGACCCAAACCCAGGTCTGTGTGATCCCTAGTAAATATTCCTCTGCTGTGTATAAAGTTGTTTTAAATTTATTTTATATGTCCTCAAAGCATCTTGATAAGATCCAGAGAAGGGAAGTGACTTCCTACAATCTAAGAGAATAGACTATAGTAAGTGCCAGCTTCTTTTCTCAAAATAGCTCTGAGCCCTGGAGCAGACAAGCATTCAGACCTGCAAGAAAAACTCAGCTGGAGCTATGATTCTAATCTTACAGTATTGACAACACCAAGCATCATGCTCTGAGTGTTTTTTTTAAAAATCATGTATAGTCAACAAGTGTATGAAAAATGTTCAAATCACTAATTAATAAGGATATGCAAATCAAAACCACAATGAAGTATCAGCTCACATCCATTTGGATGACTATGTATATAAAAATAAAAACAAACAGGGCTGGGGATTTAGCTCAGTGGTGCTGGCGCCTGCCTTGCAAGCACAAGGACCCAAGTTCAATCCCTGGTACCAAAAAACAAACAAACAAACAAACAGAAAACAAGTTGACGACATTCTGGAGAAATTGGGACTCTTGTGCTCTGTCATGGCAGTGTGAATGGTGCAGCTCCTGTGGAACACCGTATGACAGCTCCTCAAAACATTAAAAGACAATCACCAAATATAGGATCCTACAATTTCACTTAGGGGCATATGTTTGAAATGATTGAGGGGTCTCAAAGGAATACTTGCATATTCATGTTCACAGCAGCATTATTCAAAGAGCTAAAATGAGAAAGTAACCTTAGTGCTCATTGAGGGGTGAATAGCAAAATGGGGATGAACAAAACGTGGCACCTGCACGCCGTAGAATACTATTCAGCCTCTAAAAGGAAGGAAATTCTATACACGTGCTATATACTATGGATAAACCTTGACAACACTGTAAGTGAAATAAGCCAGTCACGTACCAAAAAAAAAAAGATGTCCAGAGAAGTAAATTGATAGAAACAGGAAGTCAAATAGTAGCTGCCAGAGGGTGGGGAGAGGGAAATCGAAAACTGGTGTTTCATAATATACCAAGTTTCAGTTATGCAAGATGAAACACGTTCAAGAGATAGATGGTGCTGCTGCCTGCGCAGCAGGGTGAGTGTTCTTAGTATCACTGACCGGTGATGCTTGAGAATGGTTGAGATGGCAAATTTCACGTTACCGGTATTTTACCACACTTTAAAAAATACATCGTTGTGTCATCTGATTACATCTTGAAGACAGCCAAAGATGATAACCCATCTTACAGGAAAAGAAACAGAGGATTGGAAAGGCTCAGTGACTTTTGCAGAATCACATAGCTGGGAAGAGGCGCAGCTGGGGGATTTAAACCCACATCCTTAAAATATGCAGCTTCCTTTTCTCTTGCTCCTGGATTTGCGGCCAAAGGGAGGCCCGGTAGTAACCATTTCACCATTGCTAGGGCAGCAATTTGTCAGTCACTAAATGCCTTGGGGAGGTGATTGGCTTTTATGGTCTGAGATCAAGCTGGAACAAAGAAGAGCAGGGGCTCTGAGTTCCTTGACAAGGGACAACTGAAATCAGAGCAGCAGCCTGTTCCCGAGCCAATTCTCCCCCAAAACATTCCAGGTGGGCTTTGGCGGCACAGCTGGGCTAATTGCCTAGCTTGGGAACACCAAGAAAGACATTTACAGGTCCAACTGCTGTTGTCAAATATTTTCCTGTACCAGCTGGGCCAGATATCCTCGGCTTTTAAAAATCCCTCAGATACAGGCAATTACTTCTTTGTTTAATTTGTGGGTAGGGGGAGTGACAAGAGGCAGCATGGTTTTGGGTCCAGAGGAGAGCTGGGAGCTGACGTGGCATGACCCCCTGTCCCCTCCTTCCTTCCAAGCTTTGTACTTGCACTTTCCACCTGCAGCTTCTTGCTGGGAAAAGTGACACTTTAATTCAGCGCAAGTGAGAAGGAGGCTACATTCGACTTAATGAGAAGTGACCAGGGAACACAGCAGATTAACCAAAGGAGATTGTAAAGTGCTGTGTAAATATCAACTCCAGGACCACTGGGGGTGGGCAGGCTTTGGGGCTAGTCTGCAAATGGCACCAGCTTCCCGAGGTGAGGCTGAGCTAGCAGATTTGCAACCTGCTGAAATTGGAGGCTTCCTAGCTGCTGCCTGAGAGAGACAGGCTGTTTCCAGCAGCCAGTTCCAATCCTTTCTAGGACTAGGAGGTACTTCTTATCAGGACTGGGACCCTAGTCAAAAAAGAACAGAAGAAATATTTTTCTGGCAAGGAACCACAATTTGTACTGAGTGTTTTCACATGCAGGTGACTAAAAGCGCTGGAATTGCAACTGTCAACCTTTAAACCCTTATTAGCTCATTGAACTTGAGTGTGCCACTTGACCGCTCTGAGCCCCCTCTCATATGAAAGGAGTTAATGCCAGGTGTGGTGGTACACACCTGTAACCTCAGTGCTCTGGGAGGCTGAGGCAGGAGTATTGCAAGTTCAGACCTACCCTGGGAAAGTTTGTGACTTAATATTAAAAAAAAATTCAAATCGGGCTGGGAATGTACCTCAGCATGAAGGCTCTGGTTCAATCTCTACTACTGTAAAATAAATAACTGGAGTTAATAACCTATCTGATGGGTTTGTCGGGAGAGCTGCAGAGCTCTGGCCAGATAGTCTCTATAGCAACTACTCAACTCACAATCAGCCATAGCTAATATGTAAGCAAATGGGCATGATTATGGGTCCATAAAACTTTATTTATAAGAATAGGCAGTTTGCTTGGATTTGGCCTGAAGGCTATTGTTAGCTGACTCCTGCCATACAGCAATTTACCCAATTCTTCTTTAACTCTTTGTCACTTTTCAGCGGGTATAATAATTAGTGGTGAATGGGCCTGATCTTTGGGTGTGAACATAAAGTCAGGATGCGTTTCAGAGTTGCCCGTATGTATCCTCGATTTCCTGTAAATGGGGAACTCAATGAACACTTCCAGATTGGAGAAACATCGTGGAAGGTTCAGGGCAGTGAGCTGATTCGAGTACAGTATTGAGTCACAAACACCCAGGTAAATTCCAGTGAATTACGCCAAGTGATTTCCCTTCTCTCAATCCCAATATCCCAGCTCATACAGAGTATCCATTTCATTGAGTTTTTGGAAGGATCTAGTGAGACAATGAATGTAAGGTACTTGAGGCCTGGCATGTAGCAAACACTGCATAAGCATTAGCAGAAGAGACAAAGCCTTCACCTAGAACCCTGATATTTCAGGTCCTCCAGAAATATTGGTGCACAGTTATCAATGAGTCACAAAGGAAAATTGGCATCATTCTTCCTGTGGGCCTCAGTTTCCTTATCTGTAGAATGGTAATAAGAAGACGTGTTGTGGGACTGTCAACATCCCAGTGAGACAGTTTGGTTTGAGCAGTAGGATAATCATAACTTTCTTACCAGTCCATTTATTAGGGTTGTCTCCAGTATTCTCTGGATTCATAGCCAGCTCGCTGCTCTCCCTCCCTTCCTCTCCTTAGATGCGGCACTGCTGACATTGTAGGCCGGAGCTCTGTGCTGTGAAGGCCTGGCCTCGTAGTGTAGAGTGCTGAACAGGATCCCTGTCCTCTGCCCACTACATGCCAGCAGCAGCCCCTGCCTCTGCCATTTGTGACAACGACAAATATCTTCAAACATTGTCACATGTCCAGTGGGGGGTGAAATTGCCGCCTCCTTGGTTAAGAGCCATTACATCAGAACAAGCCTAACATACAGGGAGGCCAATTTTTGGAGTGTGAGGGAGAATCCTTTGGAGATGTCTGGGGCCATCTGTGCTGCAGATACTGGGGAAATGATTATTGCAGTGCAGCAAAGTGTGACCTTGGACGAGGGACTTCACTTCTGCCAGCCTCAGTTTCCTCATCTGTATGTGGGGTAAATTTTTCTACAACTCCAAGGATTTCAGGAGTACTTAAATAGTACAAGAGAATTGCTAAGCCTACAATAAATACTAAATAAATCATAAACAGTTTTTATTGGTTTTGTTGCTATGGTTGTGACTTTTGAGGCTAGACTAAATATCCTGCTGCTTCTGGAATTTCAGAGTTGTTTTCAAAGCTCATAGAACAGCTTGAAAACTGGAAAGATATGGGCTGGAGTTGACCTTGACACATTATAGTTTGGCTTTCAATCCCATTGAAATATGTTTGAAATCATAGCTTACATTTAAACATTGGGAGGTTTTGCTTAGAATTCCATCCACATTTAGAGTTTTCCTAGAAATATAGGTCATTGGGCAGTGTTGGAGTGACAGCAAGTTGCCAGCTGAAGCTGGTGGCTGTCACCCCTTTTAGACAAAGTGTGTGCTCTCCTATTCCCCCAAATCCTCGCCAAGCTTATTTCAACATCACTTAATGGCATTTTCCTCTGCTGCCTGTAAGTGTTTGAGTTTGCAACCTCTGTGTCTGGAATTCTTTTTCAAGATCCTCTGAATTGATGATTCTCATCCAGGTCTTTCAGTTCTTTACTTAAAGCTGAGCTTCTTTCTCATCCTGGGAGGATGGATCACTTCTGACTCCCACACCTAACCTCAATGTCCCTTTGACTTTCTTTTGACAAAGAGCTGGACAGGACCATCTAACTAGTAATACACTTTGAGGTGCCATGCAGCCCTGTGGCTCTGGGACCCCCAGCCTGTTATCTGTTCCCATTCTTCTGACCCACATCCTCCCCCAATCCAATCTCCCCCAGCAGAACCAGAGCTGGCAGCTTCTCAACAACCGTTTATCAGACGCAAGGAAATAACAGCTTTTAACCACAGCTCTTATGCTTGAAGACTGTGATCAGATTCCGAACCATTTCCAGAAGTGCCCCTTGGGGCCCAGGGGAGACGTGGTTTCCATGATAACAGCTCCTGGCTGTCTCCTGTCTCCATTTTCTCGGAAGCAAAGTGGATCTTGCCGCCCAATGGTGCTGGAGGAAATTTAACTGCAAAAACTGGGCAGCAATGGCGCTCAGAAACAACCACACCATGTCCATGGGGATCTGTGATCAACGTGTTGTCGGTGGTGGCAGCTATAGTGGAGATCTTTGTAACTCTCTGCCTCAGACACCTCTTCCAGGCTTACGTGGACTTGTGTAGGACCCACAGTGATCTGTAGTAGAGGTGAGGTAGAGACACGCGTTTCCCGACAGGATTACAGCCTCTTCCTCAGACTACCTTGTGTCTCATGTACTTTCCTGGGAATGATTTTTTTAAAAAGCTAGGCAAAGGAAACCAGCAAATTAAACTAGGAAAAGCTACAGAGGTAGGGACGATGTTTCCTAGGCATAAAAAGGATTATATATGCAAACTGCTTAGAGATCTCCAGCACTGAAAAAAGTGCTCCTTAGTAGCGGTAATATTTATTAGGGTTATCAGAAGGAACCACTGTGAACATCTACTGAGGATTTGTATTGATTTATGTTCATGATCAGATTTAGTTCTCACAGCCATCTTACCTAGAGATTGTTATTGCCATTTTAGAGATAAAGAGAGGCTCCGACGAGTTAATAGCTTGCCCGGGTCACACAGCACATTAGTGGTAGAATTTGAACCTACATAGAGATCTGTGTGGCTCCAAACATAAAGAAAAAATAAGGAGAGGGAAATTCTAAATACCCCGATTGCATCAGGGTCTGCCATACGCTTGTGTCAAAATACCACACTGTCCTCCATTATTATATACAATTATATGCTAATAAAAATAAAGCAATGATAAAATCTATGATTACATCTACCATACCACTCTTTACTTAAGCCTGAGCAGAGAGCAGTGTTAAGCCAATAGGTAGGACTCTAAAAGTCCATGAATTTATAAAGGCAATGTGTATATCTATTTTACCTACTATTTTATTCTTGGGACTCAGGGTAGCACCAGAAATATAGCAGGTGCTCAATAAATATTTTTGAGCAAATGAAAAGACAGTGAGTAATTCAAATAGATATATCTCCATGGGTGAATTTTCAGGCAAGGTAAATACATATGTATATTATTTGTGTGTATGTATATTGTAGCACCAGAAATATAGCAGGTGCTCAATAAATATTTTTGAGCAAATGAAAAGACAGTGAGTAATTCAAATAGATATATCTCCATGGGTGAATTTTCAGGCAAGGTAAATACATATGTATATTATTTGTGTATGTATGTATATATATATATAATGTATATATATTATATATATGATATGTATATATATTATATATATACATATCATGTATATATATGTTATATATATGGGGTTTTTTTTGTACCAAGGTTTGAACTCAGGACCTGAAGCTTGCCAGGCAGGTGCAGTCCCACTGAGCTACATTCCTGGCCCCCCCAGTAAATATTTGTATTATGATTGCCTATTTAATATTTTTTCTTTGCCTCTGAACTTTGAACACCTGTTTTTCTGATGGTACGTTTAATAAATTGCTATGAACATAGGCTACCATAGCAAAATACCACAGATTCAGTGGCTTAAATGATAGAAATTTGTTTTCTCACAGTTCTGGAGGTTGGAAGCCCAGTGTCAAGGCAATGACAGGTTTGGTGTCTTCTGAGGTCTTTCTCCTTGGCTTGCAGATGGCACCACCTCATGGTATGTTTACACGGTCTTCTCTAAGCATGCTTATGTCTCTATTCTTTTCTTGCGTCCTTACCTTCCCTCTTATAAGCACACAAACTTATTTGACAGGGCCCACCCTGATGAGTCTGTTTTAACTCATCTACCTTTCTGAAGGCCCTGTCTCCAACATGGACATATTCTAAGTAGTGGAACTTAGTGCTTCAACATATGAACTTGCAAAGGTGTCTTATTTTGCTTTTTGCAGCTGTAGCTGAATACTAAAGTTTGAGCAATTTATAAAGGAAAGAAAAACTTTTTTAGCTCATGGTTTTGGAGACTTGGAAATCCGAGAGCCTAGTGCTGTCATCTTCTTGGCATCTGGTGAGGGCCGGCCTTCCTGCTGGCTCATGACACTGTGAAGGGTGTCACATGACAAAAACAGAGCAAGCATGCTGACTTGTGTCCCTCTTCCTGCTCTTGTCATCTTGTTCGCTGTTCCTTTCTCAGAGCCTAAAACAAAGCTGGCCCAAAATAAGTGCTCAGTAAAGACTTGAGGGACGAATGAATGCATGAAGCATCCTCCCATGGCCCTGTCTAAATACTTCAGGACCCAGCTCTGCTGCTTGAGAAGTCCCTGACCACTCACGGTTTCAGTGATCCTCATGCTTCTTCAGAGGTGAAAGGTGTGGTGGGCTATTCTTACCAATTTAGTCATGTAAGTAAAACAGCTGTATGGTCATAACATGCAGATTCTCTAGTCCCACCTCCAAAGCCCCACATCCAAGTACCTGGATGGAGAATCCTACGCATCCCTCTCCTAGCATATTCTGAACTGCATGGTCTTTCAGTTAGTTTTGAGAAAATGTACAAAGTTAAACACTGGGAACCTGAGGTCACAACTGCTTGAGAATTTAGTCCAGTCTTCTGCATTGCTTGGGTTCTGGGCAACAGCCAACTGGTAACTTCCCCTCCATTTGTCTTAAAGGAATTTATTTCCTCTGATTAACAAGTAAGAATGATGTCACATGGAGACTCCCTGATTACTGGTGCTGGACTTGGGGGAGGGATTTGACCTTCAAATTGTTTTATGAAGGCAAGGTCCTTTGGTCCTTCTGTTACGAGGTCTCAAGTGCTTCCAAGAAGTGGGCAGAAGAATTGCTTTTCAGGGTAAAGGTTGCAGATCCAATGGCATGGGTCAGGGGCCAGCTGATTTATATCTGTGGTTTTGTTCATCCACCCCCACTCAGCCCCACCCCTGCCCATGGGTTTACAATGTGGGTGGTTGTGTATTCTGTTGGGGGAAGGTTAAACGTGGGGGTATATAAGGGATCTTTCACTTGGGAAAATGTACTTTTCCTTTGTTGTCACAGACATAGTTGGACTCTCACTGGGCGCTCTCATTTCCATCCTACGTCTCTTTTTCCCCTTTCTCCTCCTACGTCTTTTCTTCTTGTCTCCTCTTCCTCCATCTCTTCCTCTTCCTTCTCCTCCCAACAGATACTGTACGTCTTGCGCTTACCATAAGCCTGACCCTATATCAAGAGTTTTACAAATACTGCTCCACTGAATCTTAAATCAACCTCTGGAGGACAGAGGAGCTGTCCTACTACTTCTGAAGATCTGAAGCTCTGAGAAGTCAGGTCACTTGACTTCAAAATCGTACACCTTGCTACAAGACAGAAATGGGATTTGAATCCAGGTGGTCTGATAATGAACAAAGCCCATACTTATAATCATGATATAAGGACAAACAAACCCAAATGCCTACAGGGGATGTTAGATGCCAGGGAATTGTGGGGGTTGTGGCAAACTAGAGAATTCCTCTCCTCTGTACAGGAGGCTCGTGATGCTCCTCTCCATCTGACTGTTGTCAGGTAGGGTCCTCTGATTTTTTTCTAGGAGGAGCAGAGGATGCAGATCTTTACATGGAGTGTCTTGATTTTTCATGGCCTTAAGTAATTTTTACATTTTGTAAGTCAAACATGCCTACCAAATGAATTTAGTTTGTGGATGTGCCAATAAGGTTAATTGATTGTCAGTTTAACTGGATGGAGAGACTCCTGAAGAGATGACTGGATTGTGAAGGTGTTAACCTCGTTAATGGATTAACTCATGGGTGTGGACATAGCTGAACGGCCTACTAGAAGGTGGAGCCTATTTAAAAGTGGGTCATGGGACTTGAGAGTGACCTTGGGGACTACATGTGGTCCTTGGTCCCTCCCTCTCTCATTCTTCCCTTGTGTCTGCTTCCTGGGTGCCCTGAGTTGAGCAGTTTTCCTCTGCAGTGTCCTTCCACCATGTTTCTGCCTTGGAGCTGAAACCTCTGACCATGGACTGAGACTGTGAGCCAAAATAAAGATTTCCTCCTCTAAGCCATTCGTGCAGGTATTTAGTTCTAGCAATGGGAAACTGACTAATATAGTGGGCTACCCACCCATGACCTCAGCCTCCCTCCATTGACCCTAGATTCTGTGAGCCAGAAGGATCTTTGTCTTCCGAGGGAAGTATCACAGTGACCTAAAGGCCTTCCATGAATCCACACCTCTTAAAATTTCCATCATCTTCCACATTGCTTTACAAGGGACCAAGAACCTAACACAGGATGCCTTGGAGGACAGACCACATCCAAACCACAGCATCTCATGACTCACAAAGAAGAATGGCTACTGTGAGATGAGAAAGACCCATATGGCCCCAAAATAACTCTCACAGAGCTACGCTGCCCAGTTTCATAATCATTAATTACATGTGGTATTTATATTTAAACTAAAATAAGATCAAATGAAAAATATTCAGCTCCCTAGACACACCAGAGAGCTTTCGTATGGTTTATGGCTACTATATCAAACAGGACAGACAGTGCACTCTCATCATCGCGGACCAGTCTACTGGACAACTCTTGAGAACCAGGCTCAGGACATTCCCCCTTTGCATGTCCCTGGCCAAAACAGTTTTCTGTGTTTTGCTATTCTAGGAAAATTTTTGCTAATGGTAAGATAGTTCATATGAAGAGAACTGTTAATGGGAGAGAGCTAGTTCATCTGCCTATTTTCCTCTCAGTAAATATGTACATCATTATAGTGCCCCTCTGGAGACTTTTACCCACTCCTGGCTAGTTCAGAAAAATAATTCTTGGAAAATATTTTAGAACAGACAGAGGAGCAGCAAGCCCTTGGAAGAATGTTTTGGGGGCTCATGGTGCCACCTGTGAGCCCCATCCTGATGCTGTGACTGCTGGTGCTTTTGCAAGGACATTATTGGAACAAGCAAATCCACATTAGTCCTAGCTCAGTGATGATAAAGAAAATTAGGTGGAGGTTGTCTGCTGCATCAAGAGGGAAAGAGTTCTTGGTGGGAATGTACATCAGCTAATAAGAGAAGACAAGCTTGAAATTAATGATGATTCACAAATGCCAGAGTTACCAAGTATTTTTAAAGTATTCACCAAGAAAGACAAAGTGTAGAAGTTGGAACATTTACCAGACATGGAGAAACTGCAAGAGTAGTTATCAGCCAAGAGGTAATTAGAAAAGGCTTGGAAGAGCCAGGGTGTCTGCAGGGTTGGCAGTGGGTAAGGTGTGGGTATAAAGTGAATCTGCCAAATTGCTGTATGATTCAGGACCTGAGTGGGTGGGGAGCCAGAATATAAGGGGAGAAGACAGCCAAAGGGAAAGTTATCTTTGCAGAAAGTTTGCTTAGGATAGCCATCTGGAATTAAGACAAGAAGACTTAATGAAGAATTGGAATGAGCAACATAAAAAAGAAAAGTGAACCTTTTCAGAGGGGTACAAAACTTAATTGCAGAAGACATGAAAGAGTCAGTCAGATGGAGATCAAAGTGTCAGCTTTATTACTATTAAAATCCTCTGTTGGAGGACACAACTTGCCAATACTCTTCTGAATTGAATTTACTCCCCATTCCAACTTCAGACAAACCAATAGGATGAAGCTTGCTGAGCTAAGCCCAGAATGTACCTTCTCAGAAAGCAAGTAGACACCAAGGGCAGGTGGGAGACTGAGCTGAGAATATTCCTCTTCCCAGATGCACCGGTTAGGAGGGGTAAGATGCTGAGAGTGTCACTGTACTGGAAGTCCCCCAACACAGAAACATGAAGAGTGGGGAATAAGTGTTCCTCCTGCCATTCCACAACTCCCTCCAACATCAGATTGTGTATAAGATGGTGTATTAGCCTTAAGAATAAGATGGTATATCAGCCTTAAGAGTATGAAGGAGATGGAATTATAGTTATTAGAATATAAGGAAAATTTGAGACTGCATGAGGTTTCTGTTTCTCTTCTTTCCTTCTCTCCTCATCTTCCTCCTCCTCGTCTTCCTTCTCCTCCCCCTCCCCCCACCTCCTCC
>NW_022900924.1:10960080-10969230 GCF_012274545.1 Fukomys damarensis | reverse complement strand
CTCTCTCCCCTCTCCTCTTTCCTTCATTACCATTTCTTTCTATGGAGAAACACTCATTGTTTCTATTTATCATGGATTATCACATTGACATTATGAGCTAGGTTCTATTATCAACTCTCCATTTTATTAATGTAAAAACTAGGGCTCAGAGATGTTTGTTACCTTTACCAAAAGTCATGTAACTACTAGATGCAAGTGTCAAGATTTGAACTCAGATCTGAGCCTTTGTCCACTATACACTTCTAATGCCCCAGGAGAGAGAATATGACTGGCTCAGACTCTGTTTTCCCAACAGATCATAAGAATAGCATGTAGATCCACAGGAATTTAGAGAATTGTCCCTCCAGTGGGAAGGAGAAACCCCCCTCTCTTTCAGCCTTGCCTATTACTGGTGTGACACAGGTATCAGCTGATTAAGAGAGTGCTGTAGAGATTAATATTCAAATCCTAGTTCAAACAGGACTTGCTCTATGCCCAAGAGCAGGTCCCTTCTATTTCCCTTGCTTATAAATGGAGACTTTCCAATATCCTAGAAATGCCATAAGAATTCAGTGAAAAACTGAGTGCCAAATCTTTAAACATTAGATCAGTTCACATTTCTTCCTTTGATTTTAGAGGAGACGAAATAGAAAACGCTAAACTTCTTATTGTTTTTCCAGTTACGTTAAACCTTTCATGCTGTGTCTTTGCCCATGGTGTTCCGTTGTCTAGAATGTTTTTGTTTTTTCTCCCTCTTACCAAACTTCCTCAATTTGAGGACTTCTTACTTGTCCCCTAAAACTTAGCTTAACATTTTAGAGTCTTCTTAGAGTCTTTCAAGCAAAATGAACTGCTTGCTATACATGCATATACTGTATCTTTCTTCCTGTCTCTACTGGAGTTCTTAGAATACATTGCAATGATCTGATCACATGTCTCTAACCAATGTCCAGTGAGACTACAGTTTTCCAAAACTAGAGGATGACTAATTCATCATGTTAAGTGCTCAACAAATCTTTGAGTAAATTAATACTTAGTGTATTAGTTATCTGGTGCTTGTTAAAAATTATTCTCTTAAAGTAACATATTTCTTATCTCACAATTTTTGTTAGAAGTCTGAGCACAGTTTTGCTGTGACCCCTGGCTCTGAGTATCTCCCAAGACTAAGCTGGGCAGGAACCACTTCCAAGATCACTCATGTGGTTGTGGGCTGCACACAGATCCTTGAGGGTTGTTGGACTGAGACCTCAATTCTTCATGAGCTGTTGGCCAAAGGCCTTCATGGATCCTGTGCTATATGGACCTCCTCTCACAGTATGGAATCTGTCTTCCAAGAGTGAGCAAGAGAAAGGACAAGAAAGAATGCCAGTAAGAACAAGAAGGAAACCACAGTCTTTTGAATCCTCATTGTGGAAGTGATATGCCGTCACCTTTGTGGAATTTGGTTTGTTAGAAGCAAGATGCTAGGTAAAACCTGCACCAAGTGGAGAGGGTTACACAAGCTTGCAAATATCAGGAGCCATGGGTCTGAGGAGGCCCTATCAGCAGCTGCCTGTGACACTTAGAAAATGCAGAGACAAAAGAAGGGAAGAAAATGCCAAAGGGAGAGGATGAGGACAGGATGCATCTCATAAGAAATAAGAAAAAGAGACGAGAGAGCCAGGGATTTAGCTCAGTGGTTCTGCTGCCTGCCTCAAAAGTGCAAGGTCTTGAGTTTGATCCCCGGTACCAAAAAATTTAAAAAAAGAGACAGAGAAGAGGAAAAAAAATGAGATGAGAAAAGTGTCAGTCAGAAAACACTGATTGGGTATTTATTGTGTTCTAAGAAGGGTGAAATAAGAGATCCACACGCCATGCCATGGTTCCTGTCAAGATGGGGAGATAAAACACTCATGTGAGAGATGATTCCACAGCCATTCAGGGCCATATATGGGAGGAGCCACGTGGGAGATCAGATCACAGGCGTTATGAGAGTGAGATTGGGTCCGGTGTGTTGAGAAAGGTGGAGGTTGAACTTGGGCTTGCGAATGAGTGAATTTAGGATAGGAAAACAGCATACTAAGAAGTGAGGGACAGTATACAGAAAGGCTCAGAGGAGAGACTTCTTGAAGGAATGGGACTTCAAAGTATCTTCCATGGAAGATCCAGGAGGGCATTAGTGGAAGACAAGGCAGTGGGAGAAGATAAAGACCAGGCTTTGAAGGGTCTTGAAAGCTCAGAAGGGAGTTTGGAGTTCGATGTGGTGGACATCTGAAGGCAGTTGACTGAAGTGCTATGAAGGTAGGGCTAAGCACAGAAATTTGGAATCAGGAACACTGACTTTCCCTTTCCCAGCTCTGCCACTTACCGGCTGTGGGAAGCTCTTTGGAGTCGATAAGTTCTCTGAGCCTCGGTTTCTCTCTCTGTAATGTGCTAATATCTCCTCCATGGGTTTGTTTGAGAATTAATGAAATAATGAGCATGAAGAGCTTAGCACGGTGCTTATCATATGAGAACATCTCAACAATAGTATGTATTACCATTATTTCTGAGCTTAGGGTGGGAGGCAGATTACTCAGAGAGATGGAGGATGTGTAAATGTCAGAGTCTTCCCTTGGGTAGCAGAACATTCATCTGGCCCTTTTTGTTTCTTCCTGGTTGTGGACCATGACAGATAAGCAATGGGGACTTAAAAGTGACAGATGTGTACATCTAAGATTAGGACAAAGGGGGAGGGACAGAAGGAGACAGGGCTAAGGAATAACTTCAATGCCCAGAATCATGATCAATGGACCAGCAAGGCTTAAGGAACTATCTTTACAGAAATGTAGTTCTGAGGCCTAGGTCAGGGCAAGTTCCCAGAATTTTCTTGGGACCCTGGGAACAGCAGTTCTTATTGAGAGAAAGGGTCAGATTTGGATTCCAAAGACCAGAGGATTGCAGGGGGTCAGTGGACGGGCATCCTCCTTGTAAGGTATTGTTTTCTCTGAAGAAGGTTGTTGATCTGAGTGGCGGGGGGAGGGACAACTGAGATAGTCTCAGACTCCAGCAAATTAAGATCCTGAACTCTGCAATGGCAGGATTATGTCCTTGGGAAATGAGAGGTAGAGAAAGTTTATTTGCCTTTTTGGTCTCTTATTTTGCTCCCCCAAATTCTTTAACCATTTTTACTTGGATAAAATATATTTTTGCAGCCATGTCTTATGCTGTATCTCTTTCCCCTACAGTTCCTCCTAACAAAACTTAGCAATGCTAGGTTATTTTCCCCCCAATTATGCTTTTTACTCTGTTATCGCGAAAGAAGTGGTTCTTACACCTTTGAATTTTCAGTACTAGATCATCTCCCCCTGTTGAAATCTCCATGCCCAGATAGAAATAGAGGTGGCTACAGAGACAGGGCAATATGTCAATATGGAGGTCACTAACTATTTTGTCAAATAAACACCTTGGAAAATTATTCCATAAATGACATAGGCTTTTTTTTTTTTCTCCAAAAAGAAAGAATAATTTCAAATTAAAGGCAATCCTTTGAGTGGCATAATTTTAGCTTTGTAAAAAAACTCCTCTACAATGACCTCATTTTTTGTCACAGAGTAACCATTTGAAACTGCAGTTACAGATTCATTTATGCTTAGGTGTTAATAGTTTTATAACATATTCATTTAGAAAACATCAAGATCCTATTGTTTGACAGACCCTGTGCCAAATGCTACACCTCTACAGAGGAAGGATATTTGGTATCTGATTTTTCAAAACTCTCAGCCTGGTTGGAAAAACACTCATAAACACTGAAATGAATCCACTACTGCTGGGTGATGTGGGCCTTTCAAGCACTTTAAACAACATTCTATGAATGGTCAGGCAAGAACGGTGGAGAAAGCATCATAGATGGGGAGAGTTGGAGAGAGGAGATTTCACGCAGGAGGAACTTCCTAGTAGAGGACGTGCTATAAAGAACTAGGATCTATGGCATGCAAGGTGCTTTTATACCACGTTTTCACCCCTAATCTAACACCATAGGGTGAATATTAAGATTCCTATTTTACCAGAAAGAAAAGAAGCTAAAGAGGGGTGAGTTCTCTTGCTAAAGATCAGACAGTAAGAGGTAGTAGGCACAGGATATGAATCTAGCTCTGCTGGACCCTGCAACCCATGGATTTTTCTCAGAAAGCTTCCAATACCTCATAAATCACACCCATATTCTCCATGTTGCTCAAAAACAAATGAGATAGGAAAGGAAACCTGGGGTTAGTCTAGCATAAAATATAAGATGTTCAGTTAAATTTGAATATCAAATAAGCTGTAAATTTCTTCTTGAATATAAACACGTTCCATGTCATGTTTGCCCCATATAATAGATGTTGGGCTGGACAGTTAGCTCAGCGGCACTGCACCTGCCTCGCAAGTGCAAGGTCCTGATTTCAAACCCTGGTACTGCAAAAAAGAAAAAAAAAGTTATTGTTCATCTAAAATTCAAATTTAACTGGGTGTCCTGTATTTTTATTTGCTACGTCTGTCCACCTTTTCAACAAACCAACATGGTTTCATTTACATTCCGAAAGAAATTTTCAGAACTTCACAGTGATGTGAGCAAAAAGTTTTTGTTCCATGAGAGTCCAAGCTCCCACAATGCCAAGCTGAAATTGGATGTCAGTGGGGCAAGATGGACTTAGGCTGCCCCCTTCTAGGTCTCCCCAGATTTTTCTCAATAGCCCATTTATTTTGTTCAAGAAATTTTATTTCTTGTGTGGAGGACACAGTGAAAGACTGGTTCCAAATGTCACAATGTCCCTGAAAGAAGGAGGTGTGAGGGAGCACATGGGTCCTAGATGGTCCCTCAATGAGGATTCCATAATCCTGTGGGGGCTTTTCAGAGACTTGTTCTCATTTTCTCCCCTAATGTAGGCAACAGAAGTCTGGCTTTGCCTTGCTTTGTAGGACTGGCACACCTAACCCACAGGGAGGTGGGAGGAAATACACTTTCAGAGCCCTTCAGAGTCGAGAGCCTTCCCTTTCCTCTTAGTCTTTCTGCTATTTGACAAACAAGAGGGTTGTTTAATCACAGAAAGCAGGCTGAAGTGGAGTTTTTATCTTGCGCCATTCACCAAAGGGATCAAATTTGGGTTGGGTTGCCTTTGACGGAATGAAAAAGAGTGACTTCTCTCCCATCTTTTCTGTTCCAACAGCTTTAACAAAAATTTTTTAAAAAAATGACAGCTTGAAGGGAAAATGCTTACAGCATGGAAAAGACACAGCAAGTTCTCTGTTGGTAGTGACGCGCGATCAGATGCTTTAGAATAATGAAACTAAAAGCCGTGCTACACCATTTCTTCATTTCTTCTGTTACTTTTCTGCAAACCTTCTGACCTAGAACTTTGCATTTCTTTGCCCTCTGTCTTGTTGGGCTGCCTAGAATTTGGAGTCTGAAATGTTAATTATGCAAATTATGTTAATTTGCTTAGAAATTTGGGTTGATCCATGGGAAGAAGGAAATAAGGAGGCAGAAGTTTGGCGTATGTTTATTGCCCATGATCTTCCCAACAAGCCTATCATCTTCATGCTGTTCTCCCACTTCACAGCTAAGGAAACTGAGACACAGAGGCTCAGGCTAAATGAGGTGGATTAAAGTTTTGGGGACTCTTGGCCTTTGGGAGGAGTGAAAGCAAGGAGGCAGATGCTGCTAATTTGACACCCACTGGAAGTGTTCAACCCACCCTCTTTGAACTCTTTGCCTTCAGAATTACTCACCCTTACTCAGTATTAAACCTGAAGCTACTATTATAATGTGGATATTTTTCTTCTCTTCACATAGTATCATGTAGAAGAAATGAAAGTCATCCCACCTTCCTGACAGCTCAGAATGAGTAAGATAAATAAAGCAGTGTGCTCATGAGAAGGTAGACATCAGGGTCTTTAAACATAAGAACAGAAGTGCTGGTCGGTGGTCGGTGATGGGGTTCACTGGCCACCTTGAAAAGGTCTCAGGATTCTAACACACATGATGTACTCACTCATAGCGAGATTCAGAACATCCCCAGGACAGCTTTGGAAACTAGTCTAGTTCAGTCAGTCCCCTACTGTAAATATTTTCTCCTACGCTGTGGGCAGTGGCCTGCTAGCCTGCAAATGTCATAGCTTCAAATTCAAGATGAAGAGTTGGATGCAGGTTAGGGGAGGATAGTTCATATGCTACTGATCAGCTGTGTGTATTCATTCCTTTCATTCAAATACTCATGTAATTATTCAGTGGTCATATCTAGTGAATCCTCATTATGTGTCTGGAACTGTTCAGGGTGTTGGAATTAGAGCCATGAACAAGAGGGGTAATAAATGCTCAAAAGGAGTGGCATTCCTTCCTGTAGATGGAAGGGGTGCAGATAGCCTCGTGTGATGAATTACATCATTTGTTATATAATTACAATGTGTGGAAATTGTTTGGAAGGACTATGAGTGCGTGTAATGGGAGGAGATGAATATCATGGGGTAAGTCATGCGAGTCTTCCTCAAGGGAATAGAGTTCCTTTACGTAGAGTTCTGGAGGATGAATAAGAATTAATTAGGTGATATGTGGGTAGTAGCAGGGTAAGCAAGAGTGTTCCAGGCAGAGACAACTGATGTGCAAAGTCTCAAGGGGAAGGAAACAACAGTGGGGCTGCAGCCCTCCCACCTCAGTGTTTGTGGCATCCCCTTCCTGGCACAGAATGAGCCCCGACCAATGGGTGATTTAGATCTCACCCACAGCTCCCATGGATTCTCACCTACGAAGCCATCTGAAATCCCTTGGATAGGTTGATGGAAACGCAATCATTTCATCTTGGAATAATGCACAAATACACATAAGCACAACCTTTGCAGAGCGCTTCCAGAAGTCATAGGCCCCATGGAACTCATGCTTCAAAGAGAAGTGCAAATGCCTGAGTGGGACATTTGAGCCCTTTGTACAACTCCAGGGTCTCCAGATACAACGCCAATTCCATTGTTCCTGAGCTGAGATGCTTCTAAAGGTCTTCTCTCTCTGGCCTCTTGCTTTGGGCTCTGCTTTGCCCCCTGCCTGGAACCTCTCTCCTCCCATCTCCTCTCCTAGATAACTTTTATTCATCTTTTATGACTCAGCTCAGCTACTATTTTTTCTTTAAATATATTTTCATGTTTAACTGACACATAGTAGTTGGTCTATTTGTAGGGTACAATTCGATGACATTACAATGCACATATACAGTGAGATTAGGGTAATGGACACAACTTTCATCACTTGTCTGTCTTCAAACCCACACTTTTCAAATGGAAGCTTTAAAAAAAATTTTGTGCTTTATTAATCCCTGTGTGTGTCTCACGGATGGGGATAGTGTTCCTCCAAATTTTGCTTTCAATTTATTCTTTTAGAGGCAAGCATTTTTTTTTTTTTCCTACAGGAGTGGCCCAGAGTTCTGAAGCCAAGATAGTCTCATCATTTATTTTTGCTTCCTAACTCTTCCCAAGATACGAATGCCCTCCCTGCCAAGCGCTTGAGTAAAAGTGTTTTAATGTATTTCCTGTTCATTGCTGGACTTCCATATTCTACACTTCCTGCCCACTCACCCTGTTAGGCTGAAGCTGCAGAGACTTCAATGTCTTTACCCTTGATGCACTATTAGGACAAACTGACTGCAGGAGAGTGGAGTTGGAGTCCCGTTACGGTTCTCCCACATCCTCAATGTTGCCTGACCTCCAGCAGATCCTGAAGCCTTTCTGGGCTTCCGTTCTTTTACATATAAAATGAGGGATAGATTTTTCAACAGACTAAATATAGAATTG
Source organism: Fukomys damarensis (assembly GCF_012274545.1). Classification (NCBI taxonomy): domain Eukaryota; kingdom Metazoa; phylum Chordata; class Mammalia; order Rodentia; family Bathyergidae; genus Fukomys; species Fukomys damarensis. Next base: position 10,961,478 of record NW_022900924.1, on the reverse strand, counting down.
CCATGTAATCCCCCAACTTTACTTCTAAAAGAGTTGAAAGCAGGGACACAAACAGATATAATACAGCTCCTAATAACGTTATTCTCAATCAACAAAAGATAAAGATCACCCAAGTATCCGATGAGAGATGAATAGATAAAAAATGTGGTATATACATACAGTATACTCATATTACTTAGCCATAAAAAAGGAATAAAATTCTGATCAATGCTACAAAGTGGATGAACCTTAACATATTATGTTAGGTGAAATGTGGCAGAAATGAAAGGACAGATATTGTATGATTCCACTTCTATGAGGTACCTAGAAAAGGATATTTTGTAGGGACAGAAAGTAAAATACAGCTTATTAAAGGATGAAGGGTTGGAAGAGAAGGGAGTTATTGTTTAATATGTGCATAGTTTATCTGGGATGATGAAAGAGTTGTAGAAATGGATACTGATGTTGGTTGCAGGACATCATGAGCATATTCAGTGCTCCTGAATTATATCCTTAAAATGATTAAAATGGTAAATTCTATGTTATGTATATTTTACCATAACAAAAATAGTTTTAAAAAAGGATTGTATGGAAAATTCGTAAGATTAGTGATTCTTTAGCTCTGATTCTCTGGACTCAGAAGCCACTGATTTTGCTGCTTATTTTAAATATACTCAATCTCCACCCAGCCTCCCTTTGGGGCTGGCTGTATCATATCCAAGACAGTGAGTGTTCCAAAGGGTTTATTCCTGGTCTGATGCAAGTCTTTTCCACCCATCCGTAGAAAAAGGAGAATAAAAATTGTGGGCAATACTATGAGCTTTTTAGCAAATGAAATTCAGTCGATTTAGAAGTAAATTATTCTGAGACAATGTGTTCCTTTTTCCTGTCCTTTGAGTTTAAAGTGTACTTTCTTTTATGAAATGATCATGATAGTTCATGATGGTCGATTCTGTAAAAAGCTCCTTGTCAGAAAAACTGACAGCCTGTATTCCATTCATTTACATTTTTATTGTAAATATTATGTATTTATTTATTCACTTACATTTTACTTATTTTAATTGAGGCATAATGTTTATGTTTACTTATAGGGTCTGATATGATATTTTATTCATATATACAATATATAATGATCATATTAAGGCGATTAGTATATCTATCACCTCCAAAATGTATCATTTCTATGTATGGGGAACATCTAAAATCCTTTCTTCTAGCTACGTGGAAATATACAGTAAATTATTGTTAACCATAGTTACCCTGCTGTGCTATAGAACACTAGAACTTACTCCTTTTATCTAACTGTAATTTTGCAGCCATTAAACAGCTTCTCTCTATCCTCCTCTCTCTCTACCTTTCCCAGCCTCTGGTGGCCACAATTCTACTCTTACCTCCGTAAGAGCCTTTTTTTTTTTTTTT
>NW_022900924.1:10843165-10959916 GCF_012274545.1 Fukomys damarensis | reverse complement strand
CCTTTTTTTTTTTTTTTTAATCTTTCCCATGCAAACACGAATATGAAGCATTTATGAAGTTACGTCTGTTTGTGGGATCTCAACACTGAGATTCCTTTCCAGACAGAAAGTTCAGTGGTGTCTTGCAGACTGGCTGAGAAGGGATCGCTCAGCTCTGGTCTCCATAGTCTCCAAGCGCCAGCGCCCCCGTGCCGGCCTTCCCTCTTCCTGCCCCCGTCCTTGTGATTCCCCTTCTCCGGTTTGCCCTGGTACACTCCATCCGTGCGGGCTATGCTGTGGTCTGGGTGTGTCCCCCACAGGTCACATATTGGTCACTTAATTCGTCAGTGTGGTAGTGTAGAGAGGTGGGTGCTAATGGGAGGTATCTGGGTCATGGAGACGAAGCCCCTGTGCATGGGTTAACTGACTATCAAGGGATTTAAGTTCCCTCTCTCTCTTCCTCATATGTTTGTTTCTTCCTTCCCTTTCCTTCCACCGTGTTACAAAGCAGCCTGAGGCCCTCCCCAGATGTGCCCACCCAGAAGTGGACATTTTAGCTTCTAGAACCATGAAGCCAAATAAACTTTTACAAACCTTTATAAATTACCCTATCTCGGGTTTGCAGTTATAGCTACAGGAAATGGACTAAGACAAGCTCCTTGCCCTCAACTTAATTTGACTTTCGAGCTCATTCTCATCTTCTTTCTGAGTTGCCGCCTCCTTCCTCCTCTTCACCTGCCTTACCAATCTGAAGACAATTCATTGGTGGACACATTAAGTGGCGGGCCTTGTGCATTTTGGAAGCCAGCTCTGGCCACCTACTTGGTGGAACCATCTTCTCTGAGCTTCCTCGGTGTCTTTATATTTTGACCATCACTAAGAATTGAACCTCCCATGTGGAGTTGTTATTAAAAGTGCCTACTATGTGCAAGGTTCTGTGCTGGAAGTGATGCACAGGGATAAACAAGGCAGGTAATCCTCCTCTGTACCCTGTAATAGAGGGAGACAAATAATAATCACAAAAACACAAGATTACTACTGGTGAAAGTAGTTATGTTTTTAAAAATAGAACAAGCAAAGGGGGGGTACCATTTATTGCGGGGTAACCAAAGAAGTTGACTGTCCTAAAGCTTTGGGGGTAGACTATTCCAGGCAAATGCAATAGAAAATGCAAAAGCTTAAAGTAACAACGGACTCTGAAATGTTGAGGGACACTTATGAAATTAAAATGCAAGCATCATGTCATTGTTCTTATTAAAACTTCTCAAAATTTCTTCCCCTAAAGATACAGCCCTGACCACACGAGGCCTCTATCTCCCTCCTCTCCAATTCCAATTCTTAACACTCAGCCATGAAATTCTGTACTTCATGTTTCTCAAACTTAAACTTGAATCAGAGTCACCTGGGGATACTGTCAAACACAGATTGCTGGGTCCCACTGAGTGTTGAAGTCAAGCCTAGGTAAGAGCCTGGTAGTTTACATTTTTATCATGTTTTCAGGAAATGCTGCTCCTGGTGGCTGAGAAATGCTGGTGCACTCTAAGCAAGGTGAATCTGGCTCTCTTCTGGCTCCCTCCCGGGTCTGTACTCTTTCCCACCCTCACTGACTTCAGATCTCATTTTCCCCTGATTGCATGAATACAGTAAATAGGTGCCTTCTCTCACAGCCTTGCCCTGTGAGTTTAGCCCACAATGCCACAGATCACATTCCAGAGTCACTATCTGTTTGCTCCTCTGTCCCCTTGCCCAATCCCTGAACTGTGACCCTATTAAAGAAAGAGGGATTTTTCTGACTACTTGTTGAAACCTTAGCACTTGGTACAAACCTTCTACATAGTCTGTGCCTAGTAAATTTCATGAATGTACTGTAATGATTACAAAGGTGTTATGGTTGAGATTTACAGTGTCCTTCAACAGATTCACATTCAGAGGTGAGACCTCATGGAAAAAGGAAGGTTACTGGGAGCATAAGTGGGAGAGGTGTATCGGAGGCCAATCAATCCTCTGACTGCCCAGAAAGGGGACCGGCGAGGGCTAAAGAAAAAAAAAAAAAGACAACAGAGACTTGAGTAATTTCAAACTATATGGGGGGCCCGGAGGTCAGTGCCTCAGAGTGGGCAAAGACAAGGACTCTCTGAGCTAGCCGTGATTTATTGGGTACACACAATAATTGGAGGGAGTCTTGGGTGACTGAGGGGCAGCAGTGATCATTTGTCATTGCGAATCCCATGCTGATGAGGGCAGAAAAGAGAGCGTTCCTACAACAGTAGGTGGGATCGGTTAAACTGCTAAGGGATTTGTCTCTCCCTCAGTGAAAGCTTTCTCTTTTTGTATTACTACTGGGTCCTCAAAGAAACAGGATATCGGGCTGGGGACTTAGCTTAGTGGCACTGCAACTGCCTTGCAAGCACAAGGTCCTGAGTTCCATACCCGGTACCAAAACAAAAACCAGGAAGTCTTCGGCCAGCTGAAGGGCAAGGCAACAATAGGCCTTCGACAGTTCTAGTCATACTTTACTTCTGGAATGATTTTCCCCCAAAACTTATGTAGAAAGGCTCTCGACAAAGATGTGCTCTCCTCTCAGGCTCTTCCCCATCTCCTGACCATCATGCATTGGACAGCTTTCCCAGACATGCTATTACTCTACCATGCCATTTCTGCCTTGGAGTCAGCTTACCATGGACTGAATCCACTGAAAAATAAGTCTTTCCTCCTTTCAGCTGCAGTAGTCAAGTATTTTGTACCAAACCAAAAGGGGACATAACCAAAATCACTCTCAGCCACACCATCCACGCTTAAGGACACATGAGCCCAGGTGAGTGGGATGGGGAATATATATAATATATAAAAGGTGAATCGAGCTAAACACTTCCTCCTCGGTTTGGTATGAGCAGGGAACAACATGATACCTGTGGAGGGCTTCATACAGTGCAAGGCATAATAATTACTCAGCGGCTAGGTGTGGTGACACATACCTGTAATGTCAGCACTCTGGGAGGCTGAGGCAGGAAGATTGCCAGTTTGAGCCTAGCCCAGGCAATTTAGTGATGCAGAGAGAACCTGTTTCAGAATATAAAATGAAAACAGGGTGGGAATGTAGCTCAGTGCAAAGGAGCTGGGTTCAAGTCCCTGTACCACCCTGCTCCCACACATAGTTAAGAATAAATATTGCAAGGTGTGGTCTTTTTTGTTTCTCTGCCCTAAAAAGATCACAAGTTTGAGCCTAACTGGGCAACCTAGTGAGACCGTGTCTCATATAAAATAAAAAATGGGCTGGGATCTTGTTCAATGCAAAGGAACTGGGTTCATCCCACAGTAACACACACACACACACACACACCCACACACACACACGCACGCACGCACACACACACAGAGATCACTCAATTAGCATTACTTTATACTTTCATTACAATAATTATTACAAATATCCTAGGGAAAGGAAAACAAAAAGAAGTACACAAAGTCATTCGTAAGAGGTTCTGATAGATTCTTAATCCTAGAAGTTGCAAATGGACCAAGTAAGGCTGAATGAAATTCACTTAGGACTTGGGGGGCGTAGCCAAAAGGAAACTTGTTTTTCCACCCATGGGCATTCTATTTCTCTGGTTTTAGATACAGCATGTCTATCGAACTGAACATTTCAGTAGGCCAGCTTTGTGCCATGGACCACCAGTGTGGCACATCTTAGAATCTACCCATTGCTCTGAGTTAGGAATAAGGAAGCTCAGTTCGGTATGGACAGCAGTCCTGACCCTTCAATCCCTCAGGTGATTGACTGTCTCATCTAAAGTGCCTCTTGGGGATGGGGATGGGAATCCGATGCTTCTGGCTCAAATTCTGGAATAACAGGCCGAGAAAATTCTCTATAATGCTTAATCAAGAAGGATTTATATTTTTAAAAATAACATCTATCACATTTCTAGAAACAAAATTCTATGTCATATTTATTAGAATCCCCTTCCCTGCCAAAGAAACGTCAAAAGGAAATGTACCCTAGACATTCTGGCTGTCTGACCTCAGACAATTCCTTCACTTCTTACATAGCCTGCTTCAAATGCACACTGTGAGAAATAAACAGGACTCTGTTCATAAAGTGCTTATATGAAGAGTAAAGATTAAATGCTCCAGAAGTTATTCTGAGCTGTGGGGTTGTCGGGAGCTTGCAGAGAATCCAGTCTGCCTGTAAGGCAAACTAAGTTTCCAGGAGGAAAATAATGCATTAACAACTGTGGTCACATCACAACATGGAGTATTGATTTGTTCAGTAATTATTTCTGCAGTATCCGATCCAGACACAAGGCGGAAGGGAGGCTGCTGCTGTGGAAAGCATGTGCCCCAGAGCCTCTGGCTGCAGAGGATATGTGGGTTTTTTCCCCCAAATCCGCTGTGGACTGGGCCCATAAACAGCCTTGGTTTTCTTTTCTTGTCCTCTTTTTTATTTCCAAACCAAAGGTCAGTTGCCTTTGTCTTCTGCTTGAAAGCATTGCAGGAGAAAATTCTGCATTCCTTTCAGTAGAAAAAAAAAAAAGTAACCAGTAACCAACAAGACAAAGCAAGCCACATTCAGAGGCTGCAGCCTATCTTCAAAAGCAGGAGACACTTGAGGCCATTTATAATATAAACACACACCACAACACACATATGACCAACCCCCACCGTATACAACAATAGGATGTTTTAGATGCAAAACTGGATTCTCATAGGCAAGTATCTTCCCATCTTCCTCCTTACAGGAACACAGATTGTTCATCTGTATTTAAATATTATACCCACTAAATGTAATAGATGAGATGCCCATAGTGTGTACATGCCAAATATACATTGTTTGTACCCAGCAGAGTTAGGTTACCTTCTTTGCACAAAAAGGCTGTTGAGTCAGATAATATCCCTTCCAGCTTTCCAAAAGGCTATTTCTCACAGATAGCTAATGCAGCTATTACTGGTTCAAATGCTATTTCAGGATTTCCATAGCACATTTGTCTCATTTGTGCTCTAACTTACTACTTGCACTTTTAAAAACATGGAATAACTTTGATTGAAAAATATTTTGAAGGGAAAGATAAAAGATAACACATTTAATTACCTATGAGGAAGGAAGATATAGGGTGAGCAGGACAAGGGTTTGTAAGATTTGTCTGAGTCTACCTTTTTGGTAACTTTGACTTCAGAGCCTTGTAAATACTGTATGTAATTGAAGAAATAAAATTATATATAAAAGTAATCTCTAAAAATCAGTATGATTCCATTCCAATGGACTGGAAATCACAACAATTTGAATGCTCATCTGAGTGAGAGGCCAAAATGTTACCTTAAACTGATTTCAGTTCAGAATTTGTATCACAGGTGATCATATGTGTATGGTTATTCTGAAATGGGTGTGTGGATTATAGGATAAAGAAAATGAGTAATTATGTTGGTATTACTAATTATGGCTTTTGGGCAAACCAGAAAGGAATACAAATGTAAGATATATGAGGCTAAAGAAAAATCTGTAGCCTTTATATCAACAAGAAATATAAGTAGAAACTCATTGCTTGGTCTTAAAATAAGATTTCCTAGCTCTGTACACCAGAACAGCCTAGGGTCATTGACCACTGACTCCAGCTGTGATGAGATATTCTGGTACCCACTAAACAGGATCAGTGCTGTTTAGAGAAACAGCTGATTCCAGATGTGGGTCTGGAAATTTACATTTTGAACTTGGTGCCTTTTGATATATCAGAAAGCAAAAGTCTTTAAAGGGTTTCTAGGTCACATCAAAGGACTCACAAACAAATTTACTAGTTTCTTCCCGTGTAAAGGTGCGAACACTTAGGCATCGCTAAAGAAAATAACAACAGCGGACTGAAGCACATCAAATATACTTGAATTTATAGATTCATGATAAGGATAAACGAACAACTTAGCAGCACCTTGTAAGGATGGTAGCATCCCAATACATTATTTTATAAGCTAACAAATAAAGAGAAGAGGTCAAATATTTACTTCGCTTTTTTTTTAATAGACTAATGACTCTCTGAGTTATCCAAATAGTTGATGAGGGGCATTTCTTTCCAAAAGCATTCCAGCTAATACATAAAGATAAATGATAGATTTGAATCCCATATTTTTGCAACCCCTAATAAAGAAATAAAGTAGGCAATGATCTTCAGTGTCAACTAGCATCATAAAGAAAGAGGAAAACATGCATTATTCACTTCCTGGTAGAATTTCTTTTGAACCTAAATTTAATTAAGCCTCTAGCTCTTACCACCACTTAACAGGAAATAGAGGTTGCAGAGAAACATGTTATTAATGCCACAGGCATGCAGAATCAGCGAACTACAGATGATGAGAAACTCTGTAGGCAAACAACCGAGTTTCTTAAGGAAAATAGAGGAGACAGAGAGCTAGAGTATATGTGTGTAGGGGCAGTAAAGGGAAACCGGGCTGAAAGGTTTTTAAGGAGGCATGTGTTTAATTAGGCATGAGTTTTGTGAGTTTTCAAGTTTTTAGTCCAGAGTCAGTGGGCCCTGTTGATTTTGAGCCTGTGGGGAGGCAGCACATCATGGCAGGAAGGCATGGCTGAGGAAATTGCTCACCTCATGGCAGTCAGGAAGCAAAGAGTGACCTCACTTCCTCCCACTGTTCTTCACTTCTTAAAGTTTCTGCTATCTCTCAACAGTGCTATGGGCTAGAAAACAAGCCTTCAACCCTTAGACATTTATCGAAATTATAGCACCAACCAAATCAACAAGCAAGAAACAAAGACCTTTGGGAAAACTGGGCTTTGGTATTTGATGATACTAAGAAATGATAATTTATCTAGTATAATAATATTGGAGTTTTGCTTTTAAAAACCATAAACCAAAAAAACAATTTGTATCTTTCAGAGATACATCCTGCAGCATTTCTAACTAGAGTAGCACAATGCCTTGGATTTGTGTCAAAATAATTTAGTAGGGTGGAAAATGGGACTGTGTACAGATGAAACAAAGTTGAATGTGTATTGATAGTTGCTGAAATTGGACAATGGGCACACGGAGATTCATGGTAGTCCTTTTATTTTTGAATATTCTAAATTGTTTTCTATAATATTTTCAAAAAGTGAGTCATAAAATGAGCACTCAATCTGAAATCTCAACCTCAAATTTTGAATTTTGGAGCATTTCAGATTTCAGAGTTTTGGGTTGGGATGGTCAACCAATAAATCCTATGCAAACATTTAAAAACCCGGGAAACTCCAAAATCTGAAACAATCATTGTCCTCAGCATTTTAGATAAGGTACACATACTTAAGTCTGTATCACACATGCCAATAATGGAAAGTATCTGTAACATAAATCCGATGACATTAAAGCAATGTTATTAAATTTTAGTTGTCTAGGCCACTGAATCTGAAGTTACTTTCTTACTGTTGAAAAGATGTTTTAGGCAATTCTGAAGAGCTCAAAACATTTTAGGAAAATCGAGACATGAAGATTTACTTGTGGAGTAATTCAATAACTAAGAAGAGGGTTGTAGCCGGGCATGGTGGTGCATGCCTGTAATCCCAGCACTCAGGAGGCTGAGGCAGGAGGATCGCTGTGAGTTGCAGACCAGCCTGGGCTGCATAGTGAGCTCCAGGTCAGTCTCAACTATATAGTGAGATCCTGTCTCAGAAAAACGGAAAAAAAAAAAAGAGGGTTGTAAAAAGAGTAACTGTGTCTTTATGCTATGATCATGTGTTCTAATGTTACTTCGTGATCTATCTACCTGGCTTTTATCTAAAATTTTGGTATGTATATAGGGGTATCATTAGGGTTCCAAGGTACCTCGCTTTTAAAGATAATGATGTTGTGTCATTGGCTTTTCCAACTGAATACAATTATGGTGGCTCTCTACTTTTACATTCATAGGTAAGATGAGACTCACTTACATTGAGACCCAGAGGTCAGTTGCATTGCATGGAGCACAGTTGTCCATCCTGGACTCGGCCTCCACTCCCCCATCACTGCGGTCTTTGAAGGCAGCCCACCCCTCCAGTGTGTGGTCTTTGCATATCCCGGACCCTTTCCTGGAATGACATCTCCTAGCTCTATCTGTTTGGCTAATGCTTTATACCTGGTCTCAACTTAAATGCAATAATTTCAGATATATATTACCCCTTTACATTCAGATTGGTGTAATCCCCAGTCACATCATTTCTCCCCTAAGGCATGGTTATTATTTATGACATTTAACATAACCACTCTCACTCCCAACTAGGTGTAATAAGCTCCATGACAGCAGAATCTATTTTTGTCCTTGTCCAAGTACTGTGTCCAGTACATACCTGCACATAAATCAATGCCATTTTGAACATAAAAATCATATTACAGGCAGTTTGTAAAACTGATTAAGGGCACAGATTGTGCAAGTAACTTTGACTTTCATTTGCTGAATCTCCTTTCACTGTCTGTGTGTTCTTGGACAAGTTACTTCAACTCTTTGAGCTTCAGCTTTCTGTTATCTAAAATTCGATTAATGGCAGGATCTAATCATAGGGTTTTTGTGATGATGAAATCGGTTAATATAATATACATGTTTATAGTACAGATAATACACATGTTTATAGTACATATAATATACATGTTTATCTTTGGCCCTCCCTACCCATGACTGAGACCAAGATCCATGATTGAGTATCAGTTAATACTTATCAAACTGAACATCATCTGGCTTAAGATACTAACAGGTGATGATTACAACAGCCTCAACACTAACAGTTACCATTTAATATCGTTTATATGAAATTTTACCTCCTTAGATCACTAATTAGATCGTTAAATGAATGTATACATATCAGTATATAGCGAATTTTGTATTTTCATTTGTAGTGTGTGAGTACAAAATCATGCCTTTTGCATATAGGCTAGAGGAATATGGGCATTAGTATGGCCACCTTGTATATGGAATCTACTCATTAAAACAATATTTACTGATCTCCTACTATGTTCCAGTCGTGTACTGGACATTGGTAACCTGAAATAGAAATAGGATAGGAAACTGTGCAACCAGGAAAGGAGTATTCTTGGTTTATTCATGTTAACTCAAAGGCATTTGGAGTTCTAGAAGAGGAATGGACAACAAATGGCCAAGGTGGGATTCAGATTAGACACAGGGTTGAACTTTCCTAAAGCAAGAACTGATAAACCTTGAGTAGTACAATACTTTCCCACAAATGTTTAGATGAAGAAATTCAGAGTCTTATAATTTTAATAGTGCAGCGTGATCCTGTTTAAAGGCACAAAGACAGATTGGTCTCATTAGCATATTTCCCATTATCTCAGTAATTATTTGAATCTTTCACTGTTCAGTGGACTTTTGAAAATGGGTACAGGCTGTCAAGTTCCCTGAAATCCCTTGATGATGCTAGATAAGGATCAGCCTCATTGTACTCAGAGAAGTGCAGGACACAGAGAGATGGAAGGATTTGCCCAAGGTAACACAGTAATATTACGTGGAATTGGAACAGCTTCAGGAAGAGGGGCAGCTGTTTCTCTGAGTTTAGCTGGAGCAGCTGCCTCTTTGGATCACTAGAGGGTCTTGTGAAGGTTAAACAGCTGTCTACTCGATTGGCTTGAGAATTGCCTAGGGGATTAGTAAAGCACAGTTCTGGGTGTGTCTGGGTCATGTAAGTGTGAGTTGAGTACTCTGTCTGGTCCTTTGCTGGCGCTATTCCCCTAATCTGCTTTCCAGCTACCATGATGTTTCTGCCTTGGAGTCAGCCAATCATGGACTGAATCCCCTGAAAGTGTGAGCTAAATTAAAATGTTCCTCCTTTAAAGTGCAGGTATCGGGTATTCTGTACCAGTAATGGGAAAGCTGACCAATACAAATACATCTCTAACTATTCCTCTAGAGTGCGCCTGGATTTGCAAATTCTAGATTTACTTCTCCCTGGTTTCACCTTTTAAAAATGAAACAACAATACCAGTCCGATAAAGGAGCAACCTTTAGGCAGGAATGACAAACTGATTTTGTACAGAATGCCAACTCCAACCAATTAGTCATGCCTCTGTAGAAGACCACACTGAGAAGGATTCTGTGATGAATTAACGATGCCTGCCATTGGCAAAGGACAGGATAAGCAGTAATTATGTTATGCATTTATATCCATTAACCAGCATATCGATAGGTCTCAGCTTATGCAGTGTGCTTGCTTGCACCTAGAAAAATAAAGAGCAATACCCCGAGGAAATAAGAAATAGACAGTTATACTGTGATGAAGTGATGAAGAAACTGCAGTTTGAGTTACAGTGGCAAAGCCAGGCCTAAAGTCTAACTCACTGTGAAAATATGGAGAAAGGGAAACGGAGAGGCAATGAGGACCCAGCAGGTGAATTTTACTGTGAACCTCTCCAGGGAAGGGATTATGTCTTCCTACCTAAGATTGTGCATAACCAAAATCTAAGACTGGGCATCAATGCTTAACTGCTGAACTGAACCTGGCCTGGCTTAAGATGTTAACAGGAAATGACTTCAACAGCATCAGCACTAACAGATTACTGTTGCGAGCAGCAGGGACTGGATTTTGACACCAGGGACTAGATTTGTGGAAAACAAATTTTCCAGGTTTTCTGTGGACAGGTCAGGGGCTGGGGGGTTGGGGGAGTGGAGGTTGGAGAGCTTGTGGGGGATTCAAGGGAGCTCGCAACCTAGGTCCCTGGCATGTGCATTTCACAGGGCAAGAGGAGACAGAGCTCAGATGGAATTAAAGCCACGCAGAGCAGCTGGAAATACAGATGAAGCTTTGTTTGCGTCCCCGTCACTCACCTCCTTCTGTGCGACCTGGTTCCTAACAGGACTGCTGATTTAAAGGTCACTTGCAGTGAAGTGGACACTCTGTAAGTAATATTTCATTTAATTCTTTTAGAAATCATATTAAGTATGCACTGATGTTGCACTGCACAGGAGAGGGAACTGATGAACTATTAGCTCAAGATCACCTAGGTAAAAGTGGCAGAGCCGGGCTTCATACCCCAGTTCTGTTCAATTCCAACTGGAGATGCTACGCTCCTAGCCACTCGAATAATAATTGGTATTCTTTAGTAAAACGTGCTCTAGACGCTGCTCTGTAGCCTGCACATCTGTTGATGCTCCTAATCCTCACAGCTAGTCTATAAGCATATTTAATCCGTAGAGGACCTCCTTGTGGCTGATGAAACTGAAGCATGGCCTTCAGAAGTGAAGTCACTTCTTCAAGATCACACAGCCAAGCGATGGAAGGGCTGGGATTTGAACCCAAACAGGCTGATTCTTAATTCCTAAATTTAGTATAGATGGTTCTCAACTCAGAAGCCTCAACACAGTGGTGGTGAATCTTTGGTAACCATGCCACAGTGGGCTGTTCGTCTCACTGAAAACTCTCAGAGGGTTGCTAACATGGTGTGCTTCTAACTATGTTGCTCGTTGGTATCTGAAGCATTTTGCGTGGTCCTATCCTGGAATTCTTAGTATCCCAAAGAGTCCTGTCCCCACCCTGCAAGGAGAAACAGAAACTGTATTTTTCATGGACTTCCTTTGCTGCCCATAGAATGGTGTTGAGCAAGTCACTTAGCCGTCCTTGACTTCAACTTCCTCAACTTTAAGAAACCTGAAGAGACTCAGTCTAAAAACAGAAGCAAAAGCAAACAAAAGAATGGTGATATGTAGCTCAGTGAAAAGCCCAAGTTTCGATCTGTGGTACCACAAAAGGGGAGGGGGCCGTACGAGTAGCTTCCTCTCCCACCTCACCTACCTGGCTGCCGTCAGATTCAAAAGAGGCCATGTTGTTTACGTGGGGGCTTTGTCAACCTTCTAGGAATTAAGAACAGTAATGCAGCCGGGAGCTGTTGATCGATCCTGTGGAGCTAGACCCCACCTACCCCTTCCCTGAGAGTGACTCAGTTCATACCCGAATGTCCTGACTAACGAGTCTGAAATATCCCAGACTACCTAAAGAGGCAGCTCTCAGCAGCATTTAAAGTGACATCAACTTCAGGGTGGGACAAGGGGCTTAAGAACGGTAGAGGGATGGGGGATTTTCCGCACGGGGAGGGGGGCAAGTGAGAGTGAAAGGGCCCGCATACTGTCCCCTTTCCTCCGCTGGCAAACATCCCAGCCCGCACCCCACCTTCTGGCCGAGGTGGCTGGCGGAAGCCAACAAAAGCATCTCCAGTTGTTGACCAGGTGGGGTCACTGCAGAGCGAGCCGCGCCGCGGGGACTTCCAGCCGGCACAAAAACATCGAATACACACAAACCCAACCTACTACACTTCCGGCCGGATGCTATGTTGTTCTAGGGTTCCTTCCCGTCTTGCCCCATCTCCAACCCCCACCCCCTCGCGCCGTTTACCTGGTGTCCCCTTTCAAAGAATTTCTCAAGTTCACATTGGTGTCCCGGCCTTGACCACCACCAGTGTCAGCAAGAACGGTAGATTTATTCCCGCGGAGACTGGGACCCGCGGCCAGGTGCTGGAAGGCTCCAGGGAGGCTTCCTTCCGGGACTTTGCAACTCTGGGGGTGGGAGGGAATAGCAATTCTACGGAAACTGAAAGACCCCAAGGGAGAGATGGACTGAGGGGTCCCGCCTGGATTTCGTCGTGAAAGTCTCAGGAAAAACAAGAGCGATTCTACCGGGAGTCTACGAGTCTGGAGTTTACTGGGATCCTGAACCTCTACGGGTTGGGAACGAGAAAAGGGACAAAAGACCAGAAAGTTGCTGTTTTCCTTAACACCCAGATCCTCGACAGCGCCCACCTCTCCTGAAGCACTTTCTTCAACACGTTCTCCATTCCCTAGACAAGCCGTGTTAGGAAAAGTGGCTGCCGCCGAATCCCCCAGCCGTGGAGGGGGTGTGCGCCACAAGCACAGATGTAGCCCCGCGCCGAGGGGCCCGGCTCGGCAGATGGCGAGATGCTGCAGCGCTGGCGGATTGTCCGTCACGCAGCACTTTCGGGGTGGTGGGGATCTCGCGCGCCCCAGCCGCTTAGAGGAGCACGGAGGACCCTCTCCGAGGGCCCCGGCCGTCCCTTCCAGAAGGCGGGGGCGGCGGGAGCGGTTTGGACTGAGGTTAAGTTTTTTTACTTGCTCCCTCCACGGATCCCCGAAAGACTTGTGAAGGCTGCGGGATGGGAGGTGGTCCAGCCCCGAGGGGGCACAAGGAAGGGCTGGAGAAATGCTCGGGATGATGGAGGAGATCAGAGCTCCGGGAAGCAGGTTTCCTGCCTGCCCCGTTGGGGAGGGGGCTAGGACTGCTTCTGGGGGGCGGGGGTCAGCCTGCAACTCCGAGGTCGCGGGGCCTCGGGGACAGGCGCACGCCCCGCCCTTTCTCCTCCCAAGACCTGCGGGCTTTTGTTATGCAGATGGCGGCGGGAGGCTGAGCCCGGGGAGGAGGGGTGGTGGGGAGGAGGAGAGACAGCGGAGGGGGGAGGAAAGTGCAGCTCGCGCGACCAGCCTCCTCTCCCAACGTCACATTGTGCGAGAGACAAAACCCGGGTGCGCCGGAGCTCACACGCGCACGCACACACGGACGACCCGGTCGCCTCTTCTCTCCTGGCGCTGCCGAGAAAGCCAGCCCTCCTTCCCCTTCCTGGGGCGCGGAGTTCAGCAAGCTTAGAGAGCAGACGACCGCCAACCCAGAAGGCGAAGAAAGCCAGCAGACCAGCCTCCTTTCTCCGCTGCCTGCCCAGACTAGGGCGCCCCATCCCCCGCCCGGAACTCAGATCTCTCCACCCCACCCCTTTGGCTTTCTCGCAGACAGCGCCCTGAGCCGGGTGTGCCCCCAGTTTGGAATCCACGTTTCAGCACTTCGGACAGCACCCGAACGTCCCGGGCCCCTTTGGGTTGGCTATGGCGAGCGTCCAGCCGGGAGAGAAGCAGCTTTTTGAGAAGTTCTGGCGAGGAACCTTCAAAGCGGTGGCCACTCCTCGTCCCGAGAGCATCATCGTTGCTAGTATCACGGCCCGCAAGCCGCTGCCAAGGTAATGACCTCGTTCTGAGGAGGGGAGACCCGGAAAGTGCCCCTTTCTGGCCTGTTCTTCAGAACTCGCCAGGGTGGGTGCAGGCAGCTGGGCCAGAGCGCCTGTCTTTTTGGTCACTCCTTGGTGTCTCCCGCTGGAACATGGGAACTAATTGCTTAAGCAAGAAAGCTCGTGAGAAGTATCAGAGATTCTTTGGGGAGGAAGAGGGGGGCAATGCTCAGCATATATACCCCATAGTGTGCACGCAAGAGGTTTGGCTTTCTTAGGGTGGGCGGTGCAGCTGGGGTACAACTCCATTGCAAAACTTTCCTTGGTATCACATAGCCCAGAGGCCAGGGGGGCAAAGGGATGACGGACCCGAGGTCGCTGGGGCGATTGCTGTACAAGAGAAGAAGAGAATTGAACCGGCTCAGATGGTGTTTAGAGGTGGCAGCACATTTCTGTCCTCAGCTCAGAAACTAGCGAGCTCTGCACATCTTGACAAAAAGCCCATATGCTGTTCCTTCAAATACACACCAAGCAGCACCCTCCTCCAAGCCTTTCTGGCTGCTGCTGAATTCTCCCCTCTCCAGCATCCAAAACCAAGACTCTGAGCTCAAGTCAGACAGGAGCCTTCCATGATCATGAAGACGGTCTTGGAAGAGTTTTATTTGGGGTTTTCAGGAAGAGTCTGATCGCTCGGAACTCAAGAATGAGAGCACATCCTTGGGTAGTGGTAAAAATAACGGGAGGGGGTAACATAAAGGTAAAATGAAAGGCAGAAAGAGGAAGAGCAGGGTGTGGGATGGAAAGGAGAAGAGATTGGGGGAAAATGGAAGCATTCCAAGATAGAGAAAACTCCAGTTCTTTTCATAAAGTATTCAATTTAGAGGAGTTTGGAGGCGAAAGGAGGAAGGCTGTGCCCTATGTCAGGGAAAATCAAGACAGTATGAAAACTCATCTTTTGCTAGTGTTGGGCGAGTGGTTCAGCGGGTAAAAAGGAAGCAGTGGATGGGAGTGCTTGGAGGATTTATCAATCTTGGCAGACTGCACTAAGGAATACATTGAAAATATGTCTGGGAAAGCGCAGTGGGCAGAATGCTGGTCTGCCACAACAAAATCTGAACTTTCCAGTGGGCGTGAGGTTGAAGACAGATAGGAATCATACCTGAAAAATCACACCCAGACTGGGGAACTTTTTTCCAGTATCACAGAAGCTCATGCAGTTCTTTAGAAAAACGGGTGTCCCGGGTTGGGCACGGGGACGAACAGGAAGCACGACACCCCAGTAGGATGTGGCAGGCTGCAAGCCCGGCCAGTGTTTGCAGAGGGGAAAGAGGGGGAAGCCCTGACACATGCTAGATGGGGAAGGGCAACAGTAACGTCAAGTGTCACTCCAAGCTGAGGCTGCTCCGTTTGGAAGGAGGATCTCTGTGGAGAGTTTGGACGTCAGCGGTTTCATCGTCCTGGTTTTCTGCCGTCCCTTCCACGTTTGTGATGCACCTACTGTTGGCAAGGCAGGTGCTGCAATGGTCAAAGAAAATGCCCTTGTAGGAGGGATGGGGGAAAATTGGAGACTAGGCTTGTGGCGTTTGATCCGTCTCCCATCAATTTTAGGGGTACAGAGGAAGAAAAGAGAACTCAGAGAAATATGTATAACGTCTGCCGTGATTGGTAATTTCATGCTGCGTCTGTCTGTTACCGACATACCCTTTTCTTGGTCATAGTCTCAATCACATGAATTGTCTAAAAAGTCTCTTAACCCTCATGCTTTCCGAAGCTTTAAGCTATTTCTAATTTAATCTGTCTGGGACATTTTATCTGTCTGCGACACTCACACAGACACGCTCTCCTGGTATCACTTCACGGTTGGTGTCTTTTTAATGGCTTGGACTCTCACTCCTTTTACAAACCACCTCTAAGGTAAAAGCCTGAGCTATACGTCCTCCATTTATGTCGTGCTAGAAAGATCCTGTTCAGTACTCCTGTGACAGGCGTGGCCTCACTGTAGAACGGATATCAGGTGTATAATGTTTTTCTAGGTTTGAGGTGAAGAGTGAGCAGGGAAAATTTGTAGTCAAGTCCTCAGGAAAGGCTGGGTTTGAGTTGTCTTTTAACAGACTGGCTATAAAACCTGAAATCGCTCCATTCTCAGCCAGTCCAGTCACATCCAGTTACTGTCCACTTCCACTTCCTTTTCTAATGTTCTGTACATAAGGATAGAAGCCCCATGTTTCCAAAGCAGAGATCTTAGGAAGAAAAAGGAGAGAGGGCACTGGCATAGCCCCAGCAGAACACCAGTGATTTCCTTTAGAGGCAGTCTGGGGGCTTGGTCTCATCAGAAATGCTTAGTTTCATGAGTCAAGCTCAGCCCACAGTCAGTAGACCAGGGCAAGTAATGGTAAGATAGAGGAGGGGCTCAGAGAACCACTAGCTAGTGCTGTTGGTTGCATTACCTAATATTCGTTTATAGATTAGCAGGGCTCCCTGGGTGAGAGTCTCTGGAATATTTGAAATCTATCTTTGAGGATAATTCAGCTCCGGAATGGAAAGTACTTGCAATTTGTTGATTTCACAAATGCATACATACATCCTGCAACTTGCACTCCAAACAAAATCCTCCTCAGCCCCTCAGTTAGCTGCCTTCTCATCGGACTGGTTAGTTAGCAGAAGGGCATTCTGAACAGGTATCCCAATTTGGAATTGATTGGTACAACGTCCTCATGGACTCCTCTCTGGGTTTGTAGAAGGAAGACCAGGTGTTGCTGGTCAAGAAGCTCCAACTCCTTGCAAGAGCACAATTCGAATCTGTGTTATCAAATCTACAGTGACTGTAGCCCATCTCAAGACAATTTTATGAGTGAAAAAGCGTTGTTCTTAGGAATTGTTTCAGGATGGAGAAATGGAACAGAGATTATCCTGGGCAAAGGAACTGGGGGTCATCATGGTTCAGGCTCATCCTCTATCAGCGGGATGGAAGCCAACACGAGTCAGTAAGATACCTGAAGTGTAGTGACTTCTTTCATCACCACCAAAGAAGAGTAGTTGTGCTGCTTGGTATTAACTTAATTCCCTTTGTTAATCGCTTAGTTCAGAAAAGTTTGTACATAAGAAGTTTCAGCTCAGTGAAAACCTGGTGTTTGAAGCCAGCTCAAAGTATAATATATTGACAAGTACTTGTAGCTCGAGACTTAATGAACATGTAAAAATCATTTGAAATTAGCATAATAATTGTTGGCAGACATGTGAGTGTTTGTAAAGGGTTAGCACAGTGGCCTCCTTAAATAGAGTAAGCATTCCCTTTACAATTCTTTTGGCAAGCTATTAATTTTCTTCAAAAATCCTTTCTATGCAGATTTTAGCTCAGTCCCCACCTGAAGGATCATAAATTTCAAATATTGGGGCTTTCACTGTACCAGGGGAAAGATGGTCAAATTGTGAGGCAGAAAAAAAAAATGCCTTTGAACCATTTAATTCTAGACTCCCCTCAGTGCCAAGAGATGTTAGTGTGTTTGTGCTGACTCCATCCTGGGCAGCAGGGTGAGGGACAGCTGGGAGGCACTTTTCTGACAGCCTGTGGCGAAGAGCCAATGCACTGAGGGTCACAGAGAATACTTGTTCTGGTGATGAAGGACCACGTTTTTTGTGGAAGGGAGTTATTGTTCTGGTCTAACCTTTTTCCATTGGAAAGATGAAATTTGTTGAATGGGCTACAGGAGTCAGTGGAGGGGTCAGTTCTGACGTTCTCCTGTGTTCCCTTTGGCCGCCGGGCTCTCTTAGAGAACCAGGGTTTGGGAGATGCTCAGTGGATGTTGGGTGCATGGATGAATGAGTGCACAGGCCTGAAGCCAGCAACAGATTAGCTCTCTCCCAGCCCCACCTCCCGCTCTGACATATGGGGATTCTGATCGATGCAGCTGAAAGACACACATGCTACAAATAGATTCGACTCTCTCTAGTGTCAGAATGAGGCTCCCTGGATAGAGACGTCTGTCTGGTGCAGTGGGGAGACCACAGTTAGTGCAGTAGTTGGGCAGGAGGCTGGACTAAACCCCTCCTGAAAGTGTTTTCCGGGCTGATGAGTCCCATTACCCCCACCACTCTGCACCACCCAAAAGGGGCACATTCCTAAAATCCTAAGTCCTGCCATGCGGAAAGAAGCCCTAGGGGTGTATCCTGTGCACCATGAGCACTTCAGGCACGCAGCAAGGGCACAGTACAATTTTAAAATATTCCTTCTTTCAGGGTGGCTGCGTTTACCTTCCTGTGAGGGAGAAGGTTTCACAGGTGCTTAGCGAAACAGGTGCTCTCTGATACCTTTTCACTAACACTTTTTCTGAGGCGTGAGAGAGTGTTACTAAGATGGAGAAAATAGAATGGCGAAGAGAGTTTGGGTCCCAGTGTCAGCTCTACTTAGTTCCAAACCCTGCTTTGCCACTTCCTAATAGTGGGAATGATTTGTCATTTGAACTCTTAGGGCCTCAGTTTGCCCATCTGTGAAATGGTCTTCTCCTGGGTTGTAGTGAGGAGTGAATGGAAACATTGATATGACACAGCGCCTGGTACAGACCAAGACTTCCTTAAAGTAGGTGCTCCTACTCCTACAGCAGGGGCCACCTAATGCGGTGGCACAGGGAGGGATGCTCAGCCCCTCACTACCTGGGTTCATGGTGTTTGCTTCTGATGTTCGGGCCATTGCCCCTCAACTTCTCCAATGCTCTGTTTTCGTGTTTGAATAATTCTGGCATTTCGTAAAGAGCCCTGGACCCCTGTGGAAAACTAACTGACAGATGTTTCCACTCACTGCTTGCAAACACTGACTGACTGTGATAATTTTGGCAAATGACTTGACCTTCTCAGTCTCGGCTCTCACATCCATAAAATGGGGCTGTCAGCAGCAACCACCCCCGCAAGAGGTGTTGGGAGGGCCGCATGAGCTCATGCATGGAAGGCGCTGTTTGGCACACAGGAAGGAATCCGTCAAGGTTAGCTCATCACTGCTGAAAAGTTACCGTTTTTATTATTACCACATTCCAGGCTGAGCCAGGAGGAAAAGATGAACGAAATGTATTCCATCCTTTTGAAGGCTTTGGAGTTCAGCAGCAAAGGTAGACAAAACATGTGCAAGATATGAAGACAAGGGAATGTGGGAAAATAGAGAAAGGAGAACTCCTCAGCGATGCATGGAGTCTCTCACTTGTATTTCCACAGTGTGTGTCTTTGTCTGATCTGGAAAATGGGTGTGATTCTTCTATTTCATTCATTTTAACTACCAACTGCAAGGAATAAACAAGAGTATTCTCAAGGACTGTTTCTCTTCCCAGGAGGAAAACAGGTTTAAACCATGAGGGGGGCATTTCCTACCGAGGAGCTGTTGGTGCTAAGGGGAACTGTGGAAGGGAACAGCCCATATAATATAAATTTTTTGCTTTCTTGCCATTGGCTCAAGGATGGTGTCGCTGGTGCAGGCTATCATATTTCTCATCCTTCGTGGTATAACTACAGCGAATCTGAAATTCAGTTCGGATCTCCATTCCTTGAGCAGCCGCTGAGGACAGGGGAGATTGCCTTGAGCCCACAGGTGCCCAAGATAAAATCAACCCTGGGGGAATAGTGAATACAAGAAGTGGGAGAAGTTGCATTTGGCTGGAAGCATTAAGCTGTGTTTTCCTCCATTCTGTCATTAAATTGTATTGAGCTATGATTACTTGATAGAGCAGTAAATAATGGTCAGGAAGTCCCTGCTCTTGTGGAGGGAAAAGACAATGGAGGAGCGAATACATAAATAAATGGCAGAATAGCTGATGGAAATAAGAGATTTAAAGACGAATGAAGGCGGAGAAAGGAACACAGGGTTAGGGAAGGAGTGGCTTTTTTGGATGGTGTGGTCAGCACCTGATGAAGCCAGGGAGCAAGCGGTGAGGATAATGGGGGCGGGGAGGTGGATAGATTTGAAGCAGAGGGAACAACATGTGCAAAGGTCCAGAGGCAGAGATGTGCATGGAATATCTGAGAAAAGCAAGGAGGACAGCATAGCAGAAGCAATGCGAGTGACAGAAGAGGGACTGAAGGTTAACTCCCAAGATGGAGGCAGGAAACGGAGCAAATCAGGTCTTGTGAACTTGTTAAGGACTTCCTAGGCCCTTAGTTCCTGAGTTCCTCAGTTCCCAGGGGCCTCCTTCCCTCTTAGTCAGGGTGCCGGGTCTGATCTGCTCCTCTAGGATCGATCCCTCCACGCCCAACTCCAATGCATTCAGTGATGACGTTCAACGGCAGCTCAGAAACTTTGCTTGGCACCTCCATGCGTTATGGACAAGCGTGAAATTTACAGTCTCTCTGATTGTGATCTATCAGATTAGGAAACTGAAAAAGGCACTGTGTAGACTTCCAAATCGCAGTGGTACATTTTGTTCCCGTGCAGCAGCGGCAGCAAGAGTTTGGTTTACTTCTCTCGTCCACGCGTGCAGACCTAGGCTTTCTTTTGTGTACCCTGCGCTCCCTTGGAGCCTCAGTCTGCTCTTGCTCTCCTTCTGTCTCTTTTCTTCCCCTCCACTTCCCATTTGAAATTTTGCTGAGGGAGCTCCCATATGCCACAGCCCTGTGTGCGGAGCTCCGTGAAATCAAATGCTGAATTAAGATGTCATAGAGACAAAGCCGAACCAAATCCAGGGATGATGCTGAACCCTAAAACAGTTATTAAGTAATTCATATCTGCACGTGTCTATTCAAAACAAACATTCAGATCCTCTGGATGCAAGTGTCTCTCATCCAGGGAACCCCTAGTTGCTGAATTCCCAGGGCTCAGATGCCACTGACAGAGTCACTGAGCAGAAACACAGATGGGTCACTGCTCCCTGGCTTTGTTAAGAGTTAAGCTTAGGCAAGTGAGCTGTAATTTTATGAGCCAGTTACACCCCTGCGGAAAAGAGGGGCCTGGAATGTGTTTCTCCATGGTGTGTGTGTGT
This sequence comes from Fukomys damarensis, assembly GCF_012274545.1. Taxonomy (NCBI): domain Eukaryota; kingdom Metazoa; phylum Chordata; class Mammalia; order Rodentia; family Bathyergidae; genus Fukomys; species Fukomys damarensis. The sequence continues at coordinate 10,939,026 of NW_022900924.1, read as the reverse complement.
GTGTGTGTGTGTGTGCACTCACTTGTGGTGGGAAAGTGCAAACGGGACTCTTTATGACACAGTGTGCCCGTCCTGTGCTGACGGCGCCAGAGAGGCATCTGCAAGACCCTATTTTACATCTAAGGAAAGTGAGGCTAAGAGAGCAGAAGTTCACAAATGTGCGAGTGTTAAGCGTCGAATCAAAATGAGCTCTCTGATCTTAAGTCAAGGTGAAGTTCACTTTGCAGAACAGAAAAAGCTGAATCCAACGAGGTGGGTGGGATCTATCCAAGTTCACACAGCTCGTGAGCGAGGAGGCCAGGAACTGAATTCAGGGCTGCCGTTGGCAACTGTGTTCTTCCGCATTGGCTGCACTGCCCGTCACTGGTTGGCGCTGTAAAGGTATGGGTGTTTTGTTATGGTTCACTCATCTTATTTTGTGTCCAGTCTGCTTAGGGAACTACCATTTTTATAATACCCGTTCTGCCACTTACAGTGACACTACCATCCCCTATCCTTAGCCCCATGTGTCCATTCTCCACAAAGGCCCAGGAGAACCTCTTTGAAAATCAAGTTACAGTCTGAAAACCTTCCCTCCGTTCATCTAAACCATGCTTTCCCATGGTTGTTAGTGTACACAGCTGACTCTCTGGTAGGGCCAGTGCTTCTCTTCATACTCTAGCCCCTGCCTGCCTCCTCAAGATTGTTTTTAAAATGTCCTCTCCTCTTTCTCTCTGTCTTGCTTAGCTGCATCCCATTCCTCTTAGTTACTCAAATTTTCCATGCTCCTTCCTGCCACAGGACCCTTGCACATGTGACCAGAAGAGCTCTCCCTAGTGCCTAATTTATACCCATTCCACTTTCAGATCTCAGCTGAAAGCCGTTAGTTTGAGAACTTCTTCCACACATCTGCATATTTTCCAAATCTCCATTACAGATTTTCTTATTTCTCTGTTCTCAATATGTTTGTAAATTAATTGACTTGGGCACTTGTCAATCTTTCCTACTAGATTAAGCATTGTGCAGAAGAACTGTGTCTGCGTGCTCACTGTTGTGTTTCTTTCACCCAATCCATGGCATGGGGTGGGGGCAGGAGGCAAACAAATTTTGGTTGAATAAAGAGTAGCATTTCCTCTTCATCTAACCACTTTCCAACCCAACAGGGAGAATTGTCTGGGATTACTGTTCTCGTTTGGATTTAAGCATCTCACAAAGTCCCACATGTTAAAGGCTTGGTGCCCAGAGTGGTGCTGTTGGGAGGCGTTGGAAGCTTTAAGAGGTAGGATCAAGCTGGAGGTCTCCTGGTCACTGCTGGTGCATCCTTGCAAGGTACTGTGAGCCCCCACCATCTGTTCCTTTTCACTTCCTGCCCATGCACTGAGTGGGTTGGCTCTACCACCCCTCCCGCCATGATGTGCTATCACAGACCCAAAGCAACAGTGACGACAGACCATGGACTGGAGCCACCAAACATGTGAGCCAAAGTAAGCCTTGTCTCTTCAAAAGTTGATCAAGTATTTGTTACACTAATGCAAGGCTCACTGGCACAATTGCCAATATTTAGACACAGCAATGTAATTTCCTTTGATCCACAGGAGAACCGTTTGAATTACTGAGGCTGGGGACTGTTTGTTCCATTCCTTGCACCATCTAGTATCCAATACCATGGCCCATGGTTTGTTGAGTGAGTAATCAGTGTAGATAATACAGCATGAGCACTTTGTACAGATAAGGAAACTCAGAGACTTACAGAATAATAGTACCAAAACAGGGGATAAAGGGACTTTAGAGAGCTTCCAATATCCTCATTTTACTTGTGGAAGTCTGAAGGGAGTGTTTCATCAAGTGCATAGTAACATGTTGGGCCAACAGACTATGTCTCTCTTTTATAAATAAATACATACTGGGGTTTCATTCTCAAAAATTTCTTACTGCAAGAAATAGGAGAGCAAAACACTATGGGCCCATTGATCTAACTCAGCTCCCCTTTTTGAAGATGCCCAAGATCTGTGTCCTGAGTCTTCCTTGGTGAGCTCTGGGTTCAGGGAAGTGGTGTTTTCACTTTCAGGAACCCCACGGTTCCTGTTTGCACTTCTCTGAGGCAATCAGGTGATCAGACACCTGCTCTGTGTTGCCACCCTCGCCACTGTGAGATATGGCATCCTGCCCTGGAAGGCCCTCCTGTGGCACATGCTGCCCGGTGACTGGTGTGGGGATCCTGAGATGGCCATCTGCACCCAGCCTGCATCTGGCAGAGCAGGTGAACAGCTCTGGCTGTTTCTGGGATCAGATTTCAGGGCTTCCAGAAGATAAAGGGTTTTTGTTTGGCCAGCTTCCCAGCCCAGCCTCTGTTCCACTGACCAGGTGACAGGTGACTCTGGAGCTCAGCCCACTTCCAGAGACGGGGCTGGCATCTGAGTGGTCATGCATGGTGGGCTCGAGGCTATGTTTGTCGTTAGAATAGTCACTTGTGACAGGACGCATGAGACATCATCACCATGACACCTTCCACGGGTGATCTCTCTGTAGACTGCTGTCATCTACATGCTAAGGGACAGGATGGGAGAGCAACCAGAGGGGAACTTCAAGGACCCATACAGCCTCATCACTCTGTAGACAGAGGAACAAAAGAGCCAGCGGCATTGGGAACTGCATCAGAAAGTGAATCCCAGAGCTGAAATATGGGCTGCCAAAAAGGGGAACTCAGAGCTCAGGAGTCTTAGGAGGAAACCCATCCCAGGGACGACCAGACTGAGGGGAAATAGGCCCTAAACTTCAGTGTGAAGATTGTGGGTGAGGAAACCAATCATCTATGGGAAAGAAAAATCCTGCCTATGAGTATCTCCCAGAGTCAAGGACGTCTTGGCAAGTGGGAGAGTTGGGTGGTCTTAAGAATATTCTAGTCCCACCTTCCCTAAGTCTTCTTTTTACAGAAAGAATCCAGCCCAGAATAGGAAGCCACTTGCCTGACGTCTCTCCATTGAGTCACATCATTGGCAGTGGGTTTATTGCAGAGTGGGTGCTAGGAAAGACAAAACTAACATGATTGCTGTACCCTGGCGGTGCTCTGCCATACTGCAGAACACTGGATGGGTGCTCCGACCTGGACCTACCCTAGTTATGTCCTGTTTTAATAAACCAACCCCCAGACTGTCCTCCTTGGTGGCTCGAATGGGGGACCTGGAGATGTGGTCTCAATTCCTAACACGGGCTGCTACCATGTGGCTTGGGAAGATGTCCTTAAAGCCATTCTGATGCATACTACACCCACTCTGGTTCAAAGAGTGGTGCTGCCTTTCCCTTCCTGGAAAGTGTTGTGCTTTGTACCGTCCTCACCCCTCCGGTCCTCCAGCCTCTTGAAAGCATCAGCTCCCATCCTCCAAGCAAAGAGTAGCTATGTGCAAAGGGAGGGATGCTGAACAGCCAGAACAGTTCCGGATCCGTGGTTAGTGCTCTATCCACTGCTAACTGTACGACACTGGACAAGTCTTTGCTGTAGCCTGAGCTCAGGGTCTTCATCTGTGGCATGGGGACCAGAATCTCTAACAGGAATTGTTGATTCCTGTTATGGCTTGAATATTTGAAATGGCTGTCTTTGGTAGTTTAGAGTCATGCTCAACAGACAGTCACTTTGATGGTGGGAGGTGGGGCGTAAGAAGGCACTGAGATTATACCCTGGACAAGTCCCTAACCTTAGAACTTATGGGCTCTGTTCTCTAGTATGCACATGGAGGAAGTAAGTCTTAGAGGGAGAAGGATGTTTGCCTGATGTCATGTAGTAAATAGGAACCAAGATCTCTTGATTCAGAATTTATTTCTCTGCCTCACTGATCTGATGAATGTTATTTTACTATTCCTTCACCTATGAAAAAGATTAAGAATAACTGTTAATCATAGCTTTTATTTGTCCAACACCGAGTAGAGTGCTTTATTTGCACTCAGCCACCCTTAAAGATAGTTAGATGCTATGGTGATTTCCATTCTATAGACCAGAAATAGATCAGAGAGGTAAGTAATTTGCCTAAACTCACACAGCTAGGTAATATCAGAGCTGCAATGTGAATCCCATGTTGGTAACTCTTACTAACTCTTATGGGGAACATCTATTCTGCTATTCTTCCAACATAGGAAACAGGGATGAGAAAAATTAGCACCATATGGAAGCAAGGAAGTCCATGACAAGCTGTTTGTACCTGGCAGTATGTGGCTTGTCCGTCTTGGTGTCACAGTGGTGCCGGGGAAAGAGCAAGGTTCGGGATATCTGTCTGCTGCACTGTCCAGTGGGTCTGTTTTGAGGCTTGCCAGCTTGATGCTGTGCTGCTCTAGTCGCCTCCCTAGAAGCAAGTTTCTCTTCAAAAGGGAAAGAAGCATCAAAAAGTGACTCTGAAAGGTCCGGTGTGAAGAGGCTTAGCAGTGCTTAGCCCACTTATTTTTCTTGTATTAGCCATTTTCTCCCCATTAAGTTTATTAGTACATTTAAAGCAAACAATAGAGTTACATTTATCAACGGGATCTTGTACCTTTACATGACATGTTTTGGTTCTAATTTTTTCCCCATTCCCCTGCCCTCCCTTCACCCCTTCACCCTTTCTTATTTACAATACTTTGTTTCCATTTTTTTCTTTTTTCACATTTGTTCTTTTCCCTTATTTCCTTTCTCCTCCCCTTACCACTTCCCCTTTAGCCATTTTCTTCCTATTTCTCACTCTCAGTTGTACCATTTGAACCTTAGTTACACTTTTAGTTTTTCACACCGGAGAAACTATTTGGTATCTACTCCAGTGTGTCCTATTTATTTCACTCAAAAGTTTCTCCTCTCTTACATCCATTTAGCTATAAAATGTCTCTACCTTCTCATTCTTTGTGTCTGAGTAGTACTCCATGTTACAGAAAAACCGCATCTTCCTTATCCAGTCTCCAGTCGGTGGGCCTTTGGGTTGCTGTCTCTGCTTCACGTCCATCATCATACTCAGAGACTGCGCGAGCCGTGGTGACACAGAGTCTCTAGGAAGACTGTTCCACTCATCTGTGTGCTATCTCGCCCTGCATGCTCTCACCTAGGGTGCAGGTTTTGTCACGGGGGTGTCAATACCAACCTTTCAAACATCGGTCAGAATTTTTACTTCTTCTTCAAAGGTTCCTCATACATTTTGCTCTATCGAGTGTTGAGGGATAGGAGACGTCCTGTCATCCCCCCTAGAATAATAAATGAACAATGGTCACTAGCTCATGACTTTAGCTTGGTCCACAGCAATGGTCAGAGACGATTGAGTGTATAAAGCATATTGAGTTTAGCAATATTATAATAAAAAATGAATGTTTTAGAATCTGAGAGATTGGATCTATACAGTTAGAGAGAGACACAGAGACAGAGGGGGAGAGAGAGAGGGAGAAAGAGAGACAGAAGCAAGGGAAATACATCTTGAGTGAGAAATTTGATTCTTGTGATTCCAATGTTTATCCCAAGCTGACCCACATAAGTGCACTCACTGCAAAACCCTGGTCATTTCCCACATGCATAACATTTTCATGTTTTTGGAGAAATTGCTTCATAATCCGTCCCTTCATACTTTTACTCATGATCCTTTCCTCCTTCCACTGATTTATTTATCTACCACCTCTTCATCCATCCATCCATTCATCCACCTTTTACTCATCTATGGACCAAGGAACCACAAACTTATTTATTCACTCATTTACTTATTTAGTCCGACCATTTACTTATTCTCCAATTATTTGTTCCTTTATCCATTCTCTATTTTCTTTGCCTCTCATCCATCCATCCATCCATTCATCCAAACATTTATTATCTATTTTTGTATCCATCTTCAGTACTTCCTGATGCTGTATTTATGGTAAAATAAGGTTTACTTATTTCATTTAACTGATGATAAGAAGTAGCTTCTCAGATAATTTCTTTTTAAGACCACTAGATGTAAATCCTGATTGAAACTGAACTCCCAATTCTGTTTTTTTTTTTTTTTTTTTACAGAACACTTACTAACCATTTTAGGTCTGCTTTTCTTCTCCAGGGTTTGTTTTTTTTTCTCCCGTAGAGATTTACGTGATTACATATTTCATGCATCTCAAAAACAAAGAATCACAACAATAGCCATGATTCTTTTTTAAAATTCCCACAAAGCGATTTCACATCTGCCTTCTGATGTTCCTTCATGAGTTCATCCAGCATCAAACTTCTACCATATGCAAAATCTACCAATAAAATGTCTCTTAGTTCTCAATGTGCTTATATTGTGGCCTAGAAGTCATGTTCATAAATACCTAGCAATTAGAAAACAGAGAAGAAGTTAATATTCTCCAAAAGAGAATTAAAGTCAGAGTAGATAAAATGACTGGCTCAAGTCCATGCAAGTTATTAGTAATGTCATGCAATTTTAGCTATTTCCTAGGTGTAAACTGAGTTTGTGTTATGCAATTAATCGATACCGTTTCAGTGAAACCTCATCCCAACTCTGTGTACTAGAGTAGATATCATTGTCCCCATTTTATAGACAGAGGATGTGAAACTCTATGTGTAAGCAATTTGGCCAGAATTATCGCCTTGTAAGATCCGAGTTAGGATGACAGCTCAGCTGTGCTTGCTGCCATGTGAAACTTTACCCTGATTCAAAGACCTAGAGCAGAAAATGTCACTGGGGAGGCCCAACCACTCTCCTGCTTGCAGGTGTCTAGATGATCACTGAAGTGGAGGCAGAGCTCAGGAGTGGGCTTAGCTGAAAGAGGAAGGGTCTGCCTGGAGGTGAGGCTGCCCTCATGGGGGGAGACATTGCTGTTTATTGATGGCTCCCTCCTGCACTGGGAAATTACTCAAAAGGAGAATCAGCATCCTCACCTTAAAGAGGATTATCAAACCATCCATTGAAGAGGAATAACCCTTCTAGACAAGGTGACAAGAGATGTTATTAGTTAACCATGTGTGTTCTTGACCAGAACTAAATTCAAAGATGGCACCCCAGAGGGACATGAACTGAATCGCTAATGTGGTAAGTGTGTGCGTCTGTGTGTGCGTCTGTGTGTGCGGGTAGACATTTGTTAAGCACCAGGATTTACCAGCCATGTTGACTTCCTTACATCTGCTTTTTGGGTGATGGACTGAAAATTATCTCTTATATGACATGAGAACAGGCCCAGAGAGGTTATTTTATCTGCACAGAGCGGTCCCAGCAGAGCTTTGGACACTGCTTATCAGTCCACACATGTAACCACGGAGACATCCATCATCCCTGCTCATGTGTTACCTTTCTGCTCTTATGGGATATTCTCTCTCTCTCCTCTCTCTCTCTCTTTCTCCCAGATCTCGAGGCAATCTCTTTCTAGTCAGAGAACTCTTTCTTCTTCTGTGTTTCCTCAAGACTCTTTACTAAGTCCATATATCCCCTTTCACTGAGGACTTTGACTTTTCCAAAAAGCAAAAGCCAAAACACTTCCATGTTCTTCGTGTTTTCAGCCCTAGCACATGCCTCCCTGAGGCAATGAGGGTAGATAGAACTGATCATTTGCTTAAATGGCGAGAAAAGAAGTACAAAAATATAGGGGGAAAAAATCTTCACAGATCAATACCTCAAAACATTATCCCTCTGCAATGCAGTATTCCCTTTAAGCCCCTCAAGCTTTTGAGATAGGTGCACTTAGCACCTCCAGTTGAAGTGATAGATGCACTGTGACTTTCCCAAGGTAATAGCCAGGAAGTAGGTGGCCAAGCTTATAGGATGCTTACAGACTGGCTTTCAACCACCATGTCCCTACCGTGTATCACCTGCAAGGGGGAAAATTGACTTGTCTACGAACACTCAGAAGATCAGCAGTTGTGCTGATCACAGCATTATCATCTGGCCTGTTTAGTGGGCACCTCCCTGTGCATTGGAGTCTAGGACTCATGTAGTTCAGTCTCTGAGGAGACTACACTCTCTACTGAGACTAATGTTCAGGGAGAAGAGAGGGTACCTTAGAATGCCAGCCAAGCTGCAGAGCTAGGCAGCTGAGTGGGAGGCTGGGAGTGCAGAGTTCCATAGAAGGTCAACAGCTACAATCAATAGGCAGTGATTGCCAGAAATATTGTGTAGAGACAGTTTCTAAGGTTATGCCTGAGATCAGGAGCACAGTGCTTTGATGAATTAGTGATGCCTGTCACTGGTGCAGGAAAGGGAAGCAGTAGTATGTATGATCTGTGTTGATCTTTTTTGGAGGGAAGGAGAGGCTGTATGTAGCATTTGCTGCAGCATGTTGTTGGTGCCATGCTTTTTGTATTCTGCAATTCATTTAATATTCATCATAGGATCCCCTTTCCCCACTGCCACACATTTTGCTGGTGAGAAAACAGAGCCTCAGAAAAGTGATGTCACTTGCCCAAGGCTAAAGAAGCTAGTCAGAGGCTAACCAGCTCTGATAATTACTGTTAAATACATAAACCATTACGTTGATGAATAGAAATGTCAATAGAGGAACAATGCTGGAACCTGTTAATTAGTGTGTGAATGTATATATTAGGCCACAGGGTTTTGTCTTATTTATCTCCATATTCCCAGCAAATAGCACTGGGCTCAGGACATAACTAATGCCCAATACATATTTGCTTAGAACTGTTAATGGACACTGTGCTAGTTAGGTTGGGGAGGTGGTTTAGAGAATAAAGGGTTTGGCTTTCCATGCAATGGAAAAGCATCTGGCTCAAGATTTGCCACAAAGTAGGTACACAGTAAATATTTGAATCAGTGAGTGCTGCAGGAGTTGGCCACTGTGTGACATTTGGAAGATGAAAAGGAGACAGTCTTGGTGAGGACAGATCAAGGACATTCTTGATCTATCTTGAAGGATAGAAGGGGCCCAGGGACCAGCCCACAAACACTGCTGAGTCTCAGCATGTTAAGCTAAGGGGCATTTCATGATCCCTTCAGGCAAGTTAAGGACAAGTGTACTGTACCCAGGAGATTTTGCTGGCTCTGTGTGGCCTGCAGGGTATTGGGAGACTCTGGAGGCTGGAGGCGCTGCTGGTTTCTGGAACTCAGAGTCAGCACCACATCAGCTTTATCTTGTTGGGAACACCTGAGTGCCTTGGTGGAGGACAGAAGGCGGAAGGGCGGAGTCACCTCAGGGAGCCAAATTGCCTCTTGCCACATCTCCCGTCTCAGTCCTGTTTGTGTTAAGTTTGAGGATGATTTATCTTACCTAAAGAAAAGTTGGTGCAGTATACTGCATTTTTGGAGGGTCTAAAATTATGAAATCATTGGGAAATAGGAAGAATGATTTCTTTCCATTTCACAGGTAAGGAAACTAAGACTAATAGAGTTATTTATACTAATAATACCATCAGTTCATGTTAGAGATTATATCAATCATTTTGCCTATATTAATTCATGAAAGCCTCATGATCCCCTGCAAGACAGGAGGATCCATATCTCTATTTCACAGACAAGGAAACAAACTCAGAGAGGTCAAAGTGTTGTCAAACTTAGTACCATCTGATTCCAGGGCTCATGTTCCTGAACTGTTGTGCTATCTTACTACTTTGGAAATTAACTTATTAATTAATGATTTCCATTTATATAGTGTTTTACATTTTCCAAACACTGTATATATTTGCAAATGCCATTGCATTGTGTTCTAATACTATAAGCTAGGTGGAATAGATACTGTTTTTTCTTACATCCCTTGACAAATCACAAATAATGCCAGTCCTTGGAAAGGACTTCCTGCTCTGCTTCCAATGGCACTTTGTGTGGTTTATATGACTCATGATGCTTTGTACCTTGTACAGTGTGTGTGAAATCTGATAATTTGTACAACCCAGCAAGGTGACTCCTATACTCTCCTACATTTCCCTTCTCCAAACTTCAATTTTATCAATTGTAGAAGGGGAGGAAGTAACTTTCCTCCAGGGCCACTGTGAAAATTGGAGATGATACGTTCAACAATAGTCTAACACATCTCACACATCAAAGACGCACAATACATGGTAGCTACCCAAACTCACACCTACAGTCATTTTGTAAGAGTGAGCAAATACTTCTCTTGCTGATTTTCCTTAAGGACAGGTGGTGTTTTTGTCTGCTAGCCCACTCGCAGAACAAAAATTCAGGAACTCAGACTGGGAGGGTAAGGCATAGAATCACCAGGCAGACTCCAGGGAGGTTTCGGGAATATTTCCACTTTTAATAAGTTCAGCCAGCAATTTATAAAGTTTTGAAAGAGGGAGTGGCAAAGGAGGAATAATATATTTGGCTTAACAGGATTGGTTATTGGAGTGTCCCTGGACAGGCGATGAAGGCATCCAACTAGGGAGGGTGGGTGAGGCCATAGCTGACACAGACAAAGCTCAACGCACGAGCTAGGCCTCTACTAGTGTGTTAGGAGACATACGTGTGGTGCACTTGTCCCAGCCAGACTTGTACCTCACTTACAGACAGGAGTGAACAATTACCATTTGACTCGCTGGTGTTCCTTAGTCGTCTATAACCACGGAGTACCACAAGTTTATTTTTAGCATCCCCTTCTGAATGCTTGTATAGTTTCTAGAAAGTAAGGGGCTCAGGCATATTTGATGGCCATGGACCCTGTGTTTCCAGAGAGTGAGTGCATAGTGGTGATCTTGTGTTGTCGGTCTTTCTCTTGGGAAGGTCAGACTAGAATGTTATCCAGGATTGGGTTGAACTGTTTCTCAATGCAAGAAGCAACTCTAGGAAAGGACAGAGAAAACACATTTACCACTGGAACTTAGAATTTAGATCTTGTGATTACGAGTCATCTAGCCATGCTTAGCTGTATCCTTGGGCTGTAATTAGGCTTGTTCTGTGTCTTCTCAAGAAACAGAAAGAGTCAGTTTGCTGCATCCTACCCTAGGTGTAAGCTTAATGCTATGCACAATTGTGGGTCTCTTTGACAATGGAGGAACTTGGTAGGGAGTGCCACTGAAGAGGTGAGGACTCCCTTTCCACTCCAAACCTCTTTTAAATGAATCCTTTAGACCACTGAAATCAATTCCTAGCCTTAGCTTTCTACCACGAACTTTCTATGACTATATGAAGTGTCTGCTAGCAGCATATACCATGGAAACACGTTCCCGCTTTTCTTTGGCATATCCCAGTTGCCAGGGTTTTACGGCTGTTATTAAGTGAAATAAGGGTTACTTGAACACTTGTTGTGATACAGTTGCAAAATTCTATCTAATAACTGTGAAGCCTACTAAGTGACTAATGGGAGGGCAGCATATATATTATGGATACACTGTGAAAAGGAATGATTCAAGTCCTTGGCAAAGCTGAGCTGGAAAACATCAGATTTTATGATGCTACTCAGAAAGTCATGCAATTTAAAAGTTATTACTTGCCATTTTCTGAAATATTCTGTTTTTAAGCTTCTGGAGCACAGTGGACTGTAGATAAGTGAAATCTCAGAAAGCACAACCATAGGTAAGGAGGTGGCCACTACATATTGTTATTCCCATTTTATGGGATCAAGACCCCACAGGTAGAAAATGCTAGAGCCGGGATCTGAATACCACTCCAATTCTAAAGCCTATGCTCCCGATCATGGGACCACGCTGCCTATGTGAAGTAGAACTTTCAAAATTTGTGCATGTGTGTGAGAGGACATGATGTTAGTTACAAAAAGAATACAAGTGGAAACTAAATCAAAAACCATAAGGGTTCTCTTTGATCTTTGTGAGTCAAGTCATTTGACTACTTTTACCTTTTCAAATTGGTATCCGAGCATTCATTAGCGCATTCCGTGAGCATCTTTACTGAGAGTGTTTTATCTGCTGATCAAGTGCTAGGCACTTGGGATATAAAGATAAATTAGATACTCTTCCCCGCTTTCAAGAAGCGAAGTCAGGGAGTGGGAGATAGTAATTCTCCCAAATTCTTGGAGACTCTGAGAAAGGGCACCAGCGTTGCCAGAAATTGGTTGGCCAGTTGGGATGGGATAGAAACCCAATGGATTGAAAGGGCCTGTTTCCATTTTCAAACCAAGAAAGTATGTGGGCAACAGAAACAGTATTTTATTATTTGTGTCTCTTCAGAAAGGTTTGCCTTTCCTACATAAAGACAAATCCACAGTGTTCTCCATACCATTTAAGGCCATGATAGATGCAATTATACTTCTGTTACTCTGGACATCGTGACTGTCAGGGAATTACATCTTACTATGGCACTAGAAAGTAGCCTCAGCCTTTCCCTGGTATCATGCGCCAGGGACAGTGTCTTCTCTCTGGACTCTGGTGGTGAGAAAGCTCATGCTGGACGGGAGTACTAACAGCAATACCAGCATTCACCGAGTGTTTAACCCAGTGCCAGTGTTACGTTGTGTTGCTCAGTCCTGTGTTTGAATTGTATTACTTCACCCTACAACCATCCTATATGAAGTGGGTACATTTTCATTGTCTTCATTTTACAATAAAAAGATCTGGACCTCAGAGCTGTGTGAGCGTTGATCGAAGGTTACAAAGCTAGTGAAGCATTCAAGCAGGTATTTCAGGCTCACAATCACTTTACGACACTGATACCCAGCATCTCTGAGCAGCTACTTCCGGGGCCTAGGAAGGAAGGGCATGTGCAAAGATGGCGAGGCTTGGCGTACAACTGTGGCGAGTTCATTGGACCCGTTCACTTGAACTGTGCTCCGTGCCTCCCCTCGGCCCGCACAGCCAATGTTATCCAGGCAAAGCCCAAAGCAGAGTAGCTCGGAATCCTCAAGCTTCTCAGCACAACCCAAGCCCCAGTCCCTAGGGCTCTGGAAGCATCCTGGGGTCTCTGTTCTCTGAGAGACATCCCGCAAAAGCTTGAAGTCAGCTATTGTGTAGTTTGCTGTCACAGTGGAGGACATTGTCATACATATTTCCAGTTCCTATGCCCTCTACATATGTCCTCCCAGGGGTCTGAGATTTTTAAGCAGGCCAGCTGGTAGAGGATGAAAGAGAGGTCACCAACTAAAAATGAGGTGCCTCTCATACCAGGGATACCCAGATGTGGCTAAGATATTATATCCAGAACAGCCTCAAAAGGAAGTAATCTTCCAACGGGCCGGTGAAGATGAGACGGACCCTGGAAGGTCTTGCTCCCCCTGGTCCCTTAGGGGGTTTCCACAGTGGCTTGAGGTCAATCGTTTCACTTATCCAATATTCTTCCATGTTCGTATCCTCCATGGAGCCTCCCAGCACCCTGGCCTTTGTCCCCTCTAAGTCCTCTTAAGCAAACCATCATAGAGAAAATGCTGAATTTTTATGGGGTTATTTTTTTACCCTCTGTAGAGGATGATAGTACAAAATTGTCATATGAAAGAATGATCAGAATGCATAGGCAAAAAGTATACAGAATACAGTTTGGTAGACATATTTTAGGATGTCAACTCATAAAAACTGTTTTATGCTCTGGGTTTTGGATATGTGTGGGTTTTCTCAGCTTTTGAATGTTTGTTGTGTGTTATTTATCCTCTCCTCCAAAGTACCCCTTCTTGATGGTTGTTCTTACATTTTAATATTATTTTTTTGTTAAAGAAGACCTCCAAATTTGTGTGCGCTTCGGGCTCCCCACACCTGGTTGGTTATGTGCCTGTTTTTAAGATTTTGAGACCATAAGGTTGTAAGACTTTTATCCAAGGATCCATGGTTTGCCACCTGCTGAGCCCTTGTTGGGGCTGGTGTCCCCCCACACACATCAGCGGCTCTGTTACCCACCTCCTGGGGAGCGCTGTTTGTTAGGACATCAGATTCCTAGACTTCACAATCCTAGAAGTGCCTCCTTTGTGTCCAGCCATTTGTGGACCAGGACTGCAAGCTCCTAGAAAGATCAGAGGGACATCTTCTGAAAGTTGGTATTTTAACAAAACAGCAGCATCCGATGGCAGCTGCTCCTGAGAGCAAAGGGCTCTCCAAGAAGGCCTGGTTTTTGTCAGATTTCTACATTCATTTGGTTTTCTGTTTTCCATCCTGTGGCTCACAGGTGTTGGAGGAGAAGTATGCTGTTCTTAGCAAAAGGCAGATCAGAACAGGAAGGGCTCCAGTTCCCTTATTTTAAGAGGAAGGAAATTGACCCCAGAGTGGCAGCCAGTTAGTGGGAGCAACTGGTAGGCAGGACTCTATCCCAAGAAAGACTCCCCTATACTTTCTGCTTCCCCAGACTCAGAAAGGAGAGCAACACATTGCTGCCTGCCCACGATTTCAAAGGCAGATGTGGGGATGACTTTCAGTGTCTGGAAAATAAAGGCTTCCCGTTCTCACCAAACCACAGTCTCCTCCCAGGATCCATTTATTTTGTTGCCTTGGTAGTAACTGAAGCTCCCACTCCATTATTATTTCACTGTATTTTGAGAGCACACATTGGGTTCACCCAGAAAAGATGAAAAACGCTACTAGCAGCGTTACACTCCCTGTGCCTACGGATTCCACTGTTTGCAATGGCACAGAAATCTAATTTGAAATAAAAATAATAAAAGTTTTACAATAGACTTGATGTGGGTTCCCAGAACTCTGGCTGCCTCTGGGAGGGAGAAGGAGAAGACAGACTTTCTTCTTGAGCTCTCGGCTCAGAACTCTGGGGATTAATACTTTCCTGTCATGGAGGGGATACTCCTTAGTCCACCTAAGATGGAGCCCGCCCCATTTTACAGAGGGGGAAACTGAGGGACCATCAGGTATCCCATAGATCTTCTGAGATGATCAATGGAACAGTCCCTGAGAAGAGTATAGGGAGGTGGTTTCCAAACTGGTCTGCTCTTTGGAATGATCTAGGGATCATTTTTTTAAAATGCTAATACCTTGGCCTCACCTCCAGCTATCCTGATTCAATGGATTTGGAAAGACTTGGACATAGCGATTCTTAAAATGTTCCCTGAGGTGATCTTAATATGAACCTCAATTGGGCAGGACACAGGGTGTGTGTCTGACTCTTTGCTCCACTGATTTATAACATGTGCTTTGGCAGGTGAGTTCAGCTAGGCAAGCCTCAGCCTTCTACATCTGTAATTTGGAGCCAGTGGTAATACCTACCTCATACGGGGCCAGGTTGTAATTAAAGGAGATGGTTCACTGAGTGTTGAAAAGAGTGCCTATCACAGAGTAAATTTTCGATATATGTTGGCTTTATTGTTGTTGTAGTTTTACCACTAATATCATCAGCCCGATGCCCCAAGTTAAGGCATGGGGGTATAGAATTCCCAAGTGTGCGGATGGTTGAATTAAGATTTAGGAGGTCCGATTCTCTTTCTCCCTTTCTCTCTCTGTTACCATTTTGACAAGAAATTAGCTGTGTGACCTTGGGCAAAGCTCTTAACCTCTCTGAGTTTAGTTGTTTCACCTCGCCGGATGGGTCTCTTTACCCCTGGCCATCTCTTGTCCAGGGGAATTGTGAAGATGCCAGTAAGGTAATGGATTTGAATGAGCTTGGAAAACAGGAATGCATCAGAGGAATTTGTGATATTACGATTATTACAGCCATTTCATCCCTCTCGCGCCCTGGCTGGCCCATCTGTTCTGGGAGCTCTCTGTTCTCTCTCTGGCTCCTTTGGCTGCCGGTCCTGATCTGCTCAACCTGACATTTGGGCAGTTTCCAGGGAGGATTTTGTCCCTCCTCCATCTGCCCCTCAACTTAACTCTTTTGTCACCCATCCTCAGGTCCACTGGGATGTGACACAGGGTACAAGGGCAATACTGTGAGGGGAGAGAGGCTAAAACCTCACTATTCGTCTTACGTTTCCTGAGTTTGCCAGTAGCAGAGGTCTTGATTTTTCCCACACAGGGAGGAAGAGTCAGAAGGTCCCCATGAGACCTTCATAGACCAGCGGAGGAGGGGGTATAGAAATCAGGGAAGATTCCAAGCCAGCTCCCAGGACCCCTCCATGATACTTGTCAACCCGCCCCCCCCGTGCCCATCCTGCCCCAGAGTCCTAGCTCTTGGGGTGACTCTTGGAATATGGGGTCCTGTCTTGATCCTCAACTTCTCTTGAAGGAATTTCTTCCACTAGGGGGATTTTAGGGCATAGGGAGGTTTGCCACCGCCCCCAGGAGCCTGGGTTGACTTCCAGGGACAATGTGGTCCCGAGGCATTTAGCATCCCTGAGACTCGGTTTGGTCACCCACCCAATGGGACAGCTGCTTTCTATTGGTTGTTGGTCAAAGGAGACCAGAAGAGAAGAGTTGGTAACCTCTGCTACCTTGGATGCCAGTGCCGAGGCTGGGTTGGGGGTGGAGAAGCGGGGAGTCTCCGGCCCCTCCCCCCACCCTCTGCGCTGGAGACGGAGGCCAAGGCCAGGCATCTGGCTGCTGCACGCTGTGTGGGCTGGGAGGAGCCTGGAGAGGGCAGGCCCTGCCTAGGATTGGCAGCTGCCGGCCTGCTGGCAGATGGTCTCCTAAGTGGGCCACTCCAGGGTCAGCCTCGTGGGCTTGTTCATTAACCCTTCCCTTCCCAGCAGCCCCTTGGCCGGTAGCACATCCTTCACTTTGGTCTGACACGTACGAATGGCTGGGTCTCTCTAACTGAGCCTCAAAGTAGATCTTGCCACACATCTTATCACTGCCTAGCCTATCCCAAAGAAATAAGTTATCCTTTGCGTGGAAGAGACACTTTAGAGTGTGCAGAACTGGGCCCTGGATCCTGACGACAGAAATGGGCCAGCTGGTAATGTGTGTCGCTTCTCTTGGTACTAAGTTTTGTAAACACTGATGTATAAAGAATTTATTACTGCACAAGGTGACTGTCATGACTGTTTGGAGATTATGATTCTGGACTCACTAACTCTTGTGTTTTTCTTCTTCTACCTTTCCTTCCCTCATTTTTTTCACCTTTTTCCTTTCTGTGTATCTTAACCAATAGGAAGTCATACTGGGCGTGTTGTTTCATGATAGATTTTTAAAAAATTAACCATATAGTCTGAGTATCTTCCCGTGTCAATATCCATCCATTTCACCTTTTTTTTTTTCTTTCAGTACTGAGGGCTGAATCCTGGGAGCATTAAGCTACAACCCAGCCCTCCGTTTTTTTTCTTACACGGATGCATGTATGTATGTATTTAGATATGGTATAGAGGGGATTGAATCCAGGGTCTTTGTACTGCGGTACATCCCCACTCCATTTTTTACATTTTATTTTGAGACAGGGCATTGTTAAGTTGCCCGGGCTGAGCTCAGACTTGAGATACTCCTGCCTCAGCCTCCTGAACATCTCATCATTTTTTAATGTGTTCACAGTTTCCATTGTAAGCCTACACTGTACCGAAAGAAACTTACCCATCCACCATTATAAGATGACATCAGAGATACAGAAGAAACAAAGTCAGGCTCAGGGATTCCCCCAGTGTTATACAGCTTGGGAATAACAGCCTACTTTGTGGTCTTGGGACTTGAACTTCAAGTTTGTTTGTTTGTTTGTTTGTTTGTTTGTCGTGGGGTAACCAGTGAGGATCCAGAACTACTACTCTGACCAGTATGGACGCATTTTGCTTATTGGTTGGCTTAGTTCTGGGTTAGGATGTTAGCCCTAGCTGGCTGTGTGACTCTGGGTGCCCCGAGTCCCCTCTCTGAGCTCCATTTTATTTTCCTAATAAACAGAGCTCCTCACTTCTTAACTTATCAGACACTGGGAAAGCTTAGATTAGGTAGGAAAATATCCAAGCTCACGGCACTCAGTAAGTGCACAGCAGTGAGGGTAATGCCATTCTATTGCTGCTGAAATTTTTGGTACTATTAGCTCTAATGATAGTAACAATATTATTAATGTTATCTAGTATCTCCTCACATTTATCTAATGTCTTGGTACTTAATGCTATGTAATATCTAATATTGGGCCTCTAATAATCATATAGCCCCCGGCCAGGAACTGTAAGACCTTGAGCCTACTCTTTAGCCACCAAGCCTCAGTTTACCCCTCTGTGAAAGGCAGGTGCTGCCCTCCATTGTTTGAGGGGAGTCCGTGTTAAGCCCTGCAGGCTGGCAGGCCCGTCCTGACCCCTCCACCCCTGGTTTCACCCCCTCCCCCAGCAGCCAGAGCCAACTGCCCCCTCCCCCACCGCTCCGGGGGCCTTTGACACTAATCGGAGTTCCCCGCCCCCCACCCTGCTTCCGCCTCAGGCCCCTTGTTCTGAGGGCATCTGCTTGGTGAGAAGAGGAGGAGGAGGAGGAGGAGGCCAGAGCTACCGCCACCAGCCTGTCTGCCATCTGTTCCCCGTCCCCTCCCTCTTCTCAGAGCCACCAAGAAAAATCTGTAATGAATCCATGGCCCCCGCCCAAGGGCGGAGTGAGATGGGGCTCATGTTGGGCGCGCGCACACAGACACAGACACACACGTGCGCGCGCGCGCACACACACACACACACACACACACACACACACACACTCGCAAATGCAGTCATTCCCTCGGCTTTTGGGCCGGCCTCCCTGGCTCGCAGCTGCTGGGAGGGCGCAGGAGCCCAGCGAACCCCAGAGAAACTTTGATTACCAGGCGAGGGGTCTTAGGCTGTGCACCCCCTCCCTGCGTGGGGTGGAGACTGGATGAGACGGGGTACTGGGGACGGGCAGGGCCGAGAAGCCGAGACAGTTAAACTGGAGGATGGGCCCGAAACGGATGGGGCGGAAAGGCAGGGAACCCCAAGTCCCAGGGCGGAAGCAACGATTTGGAAATGTTTTCACCTTTTCCCCCTTTCCCGGTCCACTTGACTCAGCTGGGGGCTGGGGGGCTCCTTTCTAATGTCTGGGGTCAAGAACGAGGCTTTGAACTCTGTGGACCTGGGCTGTGATTTACCTGTGCTCCTCCCTTGCTGGCTGTGTGATTTGAGGCCAAATCTTTCACTTCCCTGAGCATTGAAATTCTTCTGAGTAAAGTGGAGGTAACAGTGATAAGCACTCACGGGGTGTTGTGTCCCATCAGACCACCCATTCCAGTGTTTACTGAGTGTCTGCTGTGTACCAAACACTGTGCTGGGACTCGGGGGGGTGTAAGAAGCACAGGACAGTGTGGGAGAGAGCCAGTGTGCAGACAATAGACAGAGACACTTAACAAAAATAGAAAATGCGGATAGTGCCCAAACACCAGTTCACTTCAGGCATCTTTTCCAGAGGCTTCCCCTTCTACTCAAGTCAATCAGAACACGTTTCCCTCTTTCTCTCCCAATTCCAGAGCTGGTAGTAGTCACTGCCCAAACCATAGGCTCTAATGTTCTATCAGTGTTAGCCAGCACCAACTTGTTTTCTCTGTGTTAGGACAGCGTTGAGCTCCGTGCCTGGCACACAGTAGGTGCTCAGTAAATTTTGCTGAGATGAATTGCTTAGAAACCCTGCATATCCAGGCACGTCGTGCACGCCTGTAATTCCAGGAGGCCGGTAGAGGAGGATTGCAAGTTCCGGGCCAGCTTGGGCTACTTAGCCAGATCATGTCTTAAAATCAAATAATTAAAAAAATAATAAGACTGGGGATGTAGCTCAGTGGTAGACTGGCACTGGGTTCACGCCAGAAGAGGGAAGCAGAAAAAAAGAAAAGAAAAGCCTGCATCTATTTAAGTGGTCAAAAGTCAAAAGTACTGGGCCAAGGGCTTTAGCTCAGTGGTGCTGTCGCCTGCCTTGAAAGTACAAGGTCCTGAGTCTGATCCCCCATACAAAAAAAAAAAAAAGTGGAAAGTACTCGCCTTACATGGGAGGCCAAAGAGAGGCCTGTCCACTTTAGAAATTCCTCTTTGCTTTTTCAGAGTTCAAACAACATTTCTAACTCTCCAGATTGGCTAAAACTAAGAACTGTAATACAATAGTTTGAAGAGGTGGGGAAACAGGTACTTCCACACATTGCTGATGGGAGCATAAGCTGGTGCAGACTTCTGGGAGTGTAGCGTTTGAAAACAATTTTTTTGGCCGGGCGTGGTGGCGCACACCTGTAATCCCAGTACTCGGGAGGCTGAGGCAGGAGGATCACTGTGAGTTCGAGACCAGCCTGGGCTACATAGTGAGTTCCAGGTCAGTCTCAACTACATAGTGAGACCCTGTCTCAAAAAACAAAAACAAAACAAAACAAAACAAAAAAAAAAAACAATTTTTTTTTTCCTACTGTATGACCAGCTCTTGTTACTAACTCTAGAGGGGAGGGCAAGAGTGTTAGTTGAAGCTGTGTTTGGTGTCAAGGAAAAACTACAAGCTGCATGGATAGTCTTGTTTTTTTGGTACCAGGGATCGAACTTGGATCTTTGTGCTTGCAAGACAGATGGCAGAACCACTGAGCTAAATCCCTGACCCATGGATAGTCTTTATTATGTGAGTGGCCGAAGTATGGAATGTGCCTGACTAGTGCAACGGTGGAAAAGAATGCGGTGCCCGGGATTTAGCTCAGTGGCTCCAGTGCCTGCCTCAGAAGCACAGGGCTTGAGTTTGATCCCTGGTACAAAAAAAAAAAAAAAAGAAGAATGTGGTACCTGGGTGCGGTGGCACACACGGGTGGTAATCCCAGCACTCAGGAAGCAGAGGCAAGAAGATCGCTGTGAGCTGCAGGCCAGCCTGGAGCACATAGTGAGACCCTGCCTCAAAAAGCCAAGGGAAGGGGAGGGGAGGGGAGGGGAGGGAGATGCACATGTATTGACATAGCTCTCTAAGACAGGGGCCTCTTCCCCTCGGGCACAGACAGACATCGGTTTGTGGCCTGTTCGAACCAAGACCACACAAGGAGTGAAGCTTCGTCTGTGCCTCAGCCCCTCCCCTTCACACACCTTGTGCTTCTCATGAGACTCTGTTGTCTGATGATCCGGTGTGGAGCTGCTATGCACCGACGTGGCAATGCTAGTGCTGGGGAAGGTAGTTATTACGTATCTCAAATGTATACTAATAACAAAAGAAACTCCCTCCGTCTGTGGGAAAATCATCGTCCACGAAACTGGTGCCCGGTGCCAGAACTGATGGGAATTGCTGCTTTACGAGATGGCAAGAGAAACAAGCAAGTTGTGGGAAACTGGAACATTATTTTATGTAATATGCATAATTAACAGCATTCTAACGATCTCTATAATACACAAAAGAAGACCATATATGCTCCATATAAATACATGTATACAAATGGCCTCAAAGGATGTACACTGATTTTCTGATGAGAATATCACCTATGACGAAGGGCTGGCATTGTTTCAGCTTTCTCTCTGTGTCTTATATAATTAATGAGAATATTTCTACCATTCACAAGATTTTCTTTTTGTACTAGTTATGGATGTAAACATTCATTTGGAAAAAAAATAAGAGTGGGTAGAGCATATGTAAGTAGCAAAATAAACAAACAAACAAAATCCTGTAAAGAATCTTGGATTTTTTTCTCCCCACAACCCCGCCAACATTTGTTATTGTGTGATTTCTTGATAGCAGCCATTCTTTGTGGGGTGAGGTGGAATCTCAGTGTTGTTTTCATCTGCATCTCTCGAATGACCAGTGATGTGGAACATTTTTTCATATATTTTCTTGCTGCTTTCACCTCTTTGTATGCGAAATGTCTGTTCATTTCGGATGCCCATTTTTGGATCGGGTCTTTATATTTGGGGGGACTGATTGTTTTGAGTTCTTTATATATCCTTGATAATAGTCCTTTGTCTGAGGTACAGCTGGTAAAAATTTTTTCCCACATTGTAGATTGTCTCTTAGTTCTGCTAATGGTTTCTTTTGAAGTACAGAAGCTTTTTAGTAAGATGAGATCCCAGTTGTTGATTCTTTCTGCTAGTTCCCGTGCTACTGAGGATTTGTTCATAAAGTCTTTTCCTATACCAATGTCTTCCAGAGTTCTACCTAACTTACTTTCCAGCAAGTTTAATGTTTCTGTTTTAATATTTAGATCTTTAATCCATTTGGATTTTAATTTAGTGCATGGCGAAAGATAAGGGTCTAATTTTAATCTGTGACAGGTTGATATCCAGTTTTTCCAACACCATTTATTAAAGAGGCTATCTTTCCTCCACTGAGGATGTTGAGCTCCTTTGTCGAAGATGAGGTAGCTGAGTACATCTGCATTTGTTTTTGTGTCTTCCAGTCTGTTCCATTGATCCTCAGGCCTATTTCTTTGCCAGTACCATGCTGATTTTATCACAGTGGCTTTGTAGTATAGTTTCAAATTGGGAATTGTTACACCTGGTGCCATGTGACTGTTGCCTATAATGGCTTTTGCTATTCTAGGTCTCTTGTGGTTCCAAATGAATTTTTGGATTCTTTTTTCTAGTTCTGTGAAATATAGTGTTGGAATTTCAATTGGCATTGCATTGAATGTATATAGCAGTTTCGGTAGTATGGCCATTTTCACTATGTTGATTCTTCCTACCCAGGAGCAGGGGATATCTTTCCATTTTTTTATATCCTCTTCGATTTCTTTTTTCAGAGTGCTGTAGTTTTCAGTGTAGAGATCTTTTGTTTCTTTTGTTAGATTGATTCCTAGATACTTCATTTTTTTGGATGCTATTGTAAAAGGAATTTTTTCCCTTATTTCTCTTTCTGTCTGTCTGTTATTTGTGTATAGAAAGGCTATTGATTTTTGGGTATTCACCTCAGCACTGTTGACATTTGGGGCCAATAATTCATTGTGCAGATCTGTCCTGTGCACCTTGCAGCACCACCGGCTTCTATCCAAGAGATGTCATTGGCACCACCCTCATCGGTAGTGACAGTCCAAAAGGTCTCCAGACCTTGCCACATGTCCTCTGGAAAAGGAAACTGCCGTTGGTTGTGAACCACTGGTCTAGGGATACTTTCCCACCTACCCCAGACGACCTGGTCAGAAAAATCAGAAATGCCGAGGATTAGGACCATTAAGACAATTTATGTAAATCAGAAAATGTCTGAAGGCTTTGGAACTTACAAGACAGTGAGAAAGACAACAAAAACAAAAAGCACCACATGGACTCCTGTCTGCTGCCTTCCCTTGAACTTGGAAGGGGCAGCTTTTCAGGGAGAGAGCAGCATGCGGTTGGAGTCGGACAGTGGTAACTCTGAACGAGTGCTGCTTTTTCCATTCTCTGTCTTCTTATCTATAAAATATGGGGACCAGATCCTCCCCCAAGTGGTCATTGTCAGTCACAGGCAGCCTACCACTGGGGGCTTTGGAATTCACACCCCTGGTTTCCAGGCCCAGCTGGGTATCCTGGGCTAAGCACGTCACCTCTCCAACTTCAAAGCTTGTAGGTTGGATTCCAGGGTTACACAAGATAATGCTACATGCATTCGGCACCATTCTGAGAATAGTATTCAGTCAGCGATAGCTGTGACACCTTTAGTGGCAATGTTTGTAAGCTGTACATTAGGCAAATGTCCTGATCTAAGCCAACATGATTTATATAGAGTAGGAAATCCAGAGTTTTTGTTTTGTTTTGTTTTCACGGGCATGATGGTCTCAGAAGGTCAGGTGTCTGCCTCTAAGTGAATAGTACCATTGATTCATCTGTACAGCAAGTGTTTTTTTTTCACTTGCTCGCCATGGCCACTTCCTTAAAATGGAGATGAATCAGGGTCCCACCCCTGGCGACCTCCAGATACTCCATCAAAACCCAGTGTCTGAGCTGGCACTCACCTGAGTGTCTTTTTCATCGTGGTTCCCATGACATAACTCCCAGGACAATATCCGTGTCTTAGCAACATTCCTCAGAGACAGCGCTTTCTGCAAACTCCTCTCCTGGCCACCTTCTCTGTATCCACCTTCAGTCTTTTCTCATTTTATAATTAATTGTAGGGCAACATGATAACAGTCTTATCTTTACCACCCTTTGGCTTGTGTGTCTCAAACTTCTTTAAAATGATATTTGTCTGCCACTGGTCACCTTTTTTCATGTGTTGGCCCTCCTCCTTGTAGTGGGCCAGTTTCTTCTTTTAGCCATATTATCCGCATCTAATTTCTTATCAACATGTATAATACTTCACCTGCTTAGTGATTTGCTCTGCTGACACTTACTATGTCTCTATTGACTCTTACTCAAGACATACACAAACCCAGCTACCTTCTAAAACCTAAGGAAGTCTCCAGAGAAATATCTCACCAGGAAATTTACATCAGCCTGAGAGGTAATATTATTTGCTCCCAGCATGCCCTGGGTCAAAGGTGAAATTAACAGCAGAAAAGGTGGAAATTGGATCACCTCTAGCATCTCCAGATTTACCCTCTGGTGGGGAAATATAATTTTGTTTCCCTAACAGGGTGACTGATGTGATCTCTTGAGAATACCAGGTCCATGTTTGTACATGAGTAACAATAATTTCAGAGCCAGTTAAGTGGCTTACTTTTCTATACCAGTTTATCCCACTATCAAATAAAATTGACAACAATCAAAACAGTAAACCTGCAGCATCTTCAGTTTAGTGATGAGAACAGTCAGGCTCAGGTAGGTTGAGTAGTTAAGCCATATGACACACTTATAAACAGATTATGAACTTGAGTTAGGATTCAGATGTTCCAGTGTTCAGGTTTTAAGTCCAGTGCTAAACGATCTGCTCTCTGCTAAAATATTTTGTAAACAAGTTTTAGTCATAAAAGTGACACAAGGCTGTGGCTGACAGGAAGCCCTGCAGAAGTATAACGATGTGAAATTATCTTTATCCTATTTTTAACCCCATTTTCAAGAAGCAGCTACGATTGTGCTTTCTTAGATGTCCTTCCAGTAAATTTTCATGTGCAAATACAATATGCTGTGCTGGAAAAGTTGCCTGTTCCTCTTAGCTTTATATTTTGTATAGACGTAGCACCATTTAGTTAATCAATATTCGATTGATTTATAATCAGGCTGTCTTCAGGATTTTTGCTACAACAAACAATATTATAATAAGCATTTTGGTACACTTATCTTGGTTCGCATGGGGGAGTAGTGGTAGGCATACACTGTAAATTCCTGCAAAGAGAATTATTAGAAATTCCTAGAATATATTTCCAATTGCCGTCCTCAAAGTTTGTGTGCACACACCCCAGTATAAGAATCTTTTTCCCTGACCAGTACAAGATATAGGGGATTATTAAGTTCTTTCTCCTACCTATTTCTGTGGGTTAGAATAGTATATTGTGTATTTGTTTTGAATTCCCTTTAACAGTGAGTGAGGGCATATACCTTTGCCTGTTTGTTGACGATTTGGAAATTTCTGAAATTATCTCTTTTAGTCGTCGTGTATCCATTTAATAGAATTATTGTTTTCTTAAAGTTGTGAGAGCATTTTGCATAGGAAGGAAATTATTCTTCTGTTATGCCTGTTGCTTCAGACTTTCTTGTTTGCTTCTGATGAGGATAGAGATTAAGAGCGGATAAAGCACTGTAGGTCACTTTTGGAAGAGGAATAGGAAGTGAGGTGAGATTGAATCTCCCTTTTCTTCCCCCTCTCTCAACGTGCTGTGAGTCAGAACAGGTGTGAGGCTCTCATTTCCCCTCTTCCTGCTGAACCCAGGTTCAAAGCAGGACCGGTACTGAAGGAAAGAAAGCTCTGCAAGGAGGCCTGGGCTATTTTCCAGATCCAAGCGGCAGTTGGCAGCCTGGTCCCCATTCCCGAAATGCCACTACATGCTTTTAGAGGCCAGACAGAAGGGAGCATATGGCCTACAGGAGCCTTGTAATTTTTAAATTTTAGAAGGCACAGGAAGTGAACAGAGGAGGCTCCTTGGGATCTTTGAGCTTCAGAGGGCGGAGAAGGAATGGGCTTTTTTCTGCCTGTTGAAGCTATGGGAACAAATGGTGGAAATCCCACTATCTGTTAGAGTTAAATACTCTTCAGCTCAGATATACTTTTAGCCTGAAGAAGCCCCAAATTCAGTTCAGGATATCTGCTGAAGAAATGAACAATGATATTAAAGTTGAAAGAAATATTTATTGCAGTGCTCCTATAACTATGAGAAATTAGAAACAACCAAAGTAACCAAGAATAGGGGAATTTGTAAATAATAGTTTATTGGCCGGGGATTTAGCTCAGCGGTTCGGTGCCCTGCCTTGCAAGCTCAAGGACCCGAGTTCAATCCCTGGTACCAAAAAAAAATTTTTTGGCCCAAAATGTGGACTGGAGAAGTGAACGAGGCTGAACTGTGGTAAATGTGCACATAGAAGAGAAGAGCAGGTGTGTTTATTGAGTGAAAAATGACAGGTAGGGCTGGGGATTTGGCTCAATAGTTTCACCACCTGCCTCGCAAGTGCAAGGACCCGAATTCGATCCCCGGTACCAAAAAGCAAAACAAAACAAAATAATGACAGCTGAAGGTAGATAGGTGTAGCGTATAACACATAGAACCATATGTTCATTTTCTTTGCCTCACATATAATCAGCAAACTTATCTGTGATAAAGACAGTCTGAATCCCCTTTTCTCCATCTCTATTGCTACCGAAATAGTTAAAGCTGCCATCACCTGCCATCTGGACTTACAGGGAAGTGTCCCAAACATCCCACTGCTGTTTATGTCATTTGCTCCTCTAAGCTGAGCTGTACGCAGTGGCCACAGTGAGTAATTATAAACCAAACCATTCAGGTCACACCTCTGCTCGAAACCCGTGCTGTAGGACTCCACCCAAAACCCCAAGCTCCTGGCAATGCCTTAGCCTCTCTCCATTATTCCCTTGCTGTTCCTCCTGCACACTATGCTTTTCCTCGAAGCAGGGTTGGGTCTTCCCACTTCACCCTGGACTGTTTCTCCCCAGATTTGTACATAGCCAGGTTCTCCTTATTCAGAAGAGCAGAAAAAATGTCACCTCCCCAGCGAGGTCTTCTGTGGCTGTGCGTAGCACGCAGTGGGTTGAGTAGTAAACCCTGCCAAATCCATGTCCACCCAGAACCTTCGGATTGGCCATTGCATGGAAATGGAGTTGCTGGAGATACAGTTTAAATTAAAATGAGGCCCTTCTGATTAATCAAGTATGACTGATGTCCAAGGTTGAGGGGGGCCACTGCCGCAAATCAAGGAGTTCAGAGCCACCAGAAGCTAGAAGAGGCAAAGAAGTTTCCTCCCCTAGAGGCTTTGGGGGAAGGCATGGCAATATGTTGATTTCAAATTTCTGTTTTCCAAAATTACAAGAGAATAAGTATCTATTGCTTTAAGCCACAGAGGCTGTGGAACTTTGTCGTGGCAGCCCTAGGAAACTGATACCACCTCACTCCCCACCGCATCCCAGTACAGTGACACCTTGGGCAGCCCTGTTTGTCACAGGTTGCTATCTAGAGAGGAACGGGAGGCGATCTTTGCCTTTGAGACTTTAGGGTACACTAAGGTGTTCTTTTCTCGAAGGAAAAACCAAACAGACTCTTGCACTTCCCATGAAGAACTACATTTTTAAACAAAGAATTATGAAAATAATATAATTTGCACCTTTAACTTTTTCGTTTTGTCTGCCAAAAGACTCCTGGCCAAATTAATGGTTCAGCATTAGTAACCCTAACCCTGGGGAAGGTCGTACCTTGTAGCTCTCTGCTGTATTCTCCTTTCCATGACTTGGGCTACTGTGTATCATTTATTTTTTTTCTGAACTCATATTTTGCTTCTCTGTTTGTACTTTTATCTATTTTACTATGTGTCAGGGGCATATTGGTAGTGTTTTTCCTATTTACAGTATCATGCTATAGAAGTACTGGAAAAAGGCAAGGTAGAATAATGCAGACAGGTAGGCTGTCTGAACCCCAGCTCTGCCATTTAGTTGATCTTAGTCATTTTATCTCTGTCTCTCAGCCTTATTATCTGTAAAATGGGAATGACCATGGCTACTACCTACCTCATAGGGTTGCCGTAAGGATTAAATGAGATAATATGTATAAATACTATGGGATCTAGAACATGGTAAGCCTATTACCATATTGGTCAGTTTTCCCATTGCTGGGCCACAATACCTGACAGTCACAACTTCATGGCTCAAGTCTTAGGTTTTAGGGGAGTCAGCCCGTGGTCGTCGCACTCCAAGGGCAAAACATCATGGCAGAAGGGACTAGTGGAACAGAGCTGTTCAACTCATGATGACCAAGATGCAAAGCACAGAGAGACAGCCAGAGGGTAAAGGATCAGGGTCACATATGATACTCAAGGTTACATCTCCGTGAGCCACCCAGACACACCCAGAAGAGTGCTTTATTAGTCCCCCGGGTGGCTCTGGAGCCAATCAAATTCACACAGTCAAGGTCAGTGGTCACAGTTATGCTTGTTAAATAAACAGCCAACTTTCATATCCTTGTGGATTAAAAAACATCCTGAAAGCGAGAGCTATACCATTTGTAGTTTAGACCACAGACCTCTTGAAGCTGTTTCACTTTCTTATACTCCATCTTTTGACTGGTACATGGTAACTGTTGGATGAATCTTGAAAGAATGAATGAACAAATGAATGAATGAATGAAATCCAGCCTCACTCAGGTGGGTGGTGGTAGAGTCTCATTCCATTTGATTTTTGTTTAGTATTATTATTATTATTTTTTGGTACTGGGGGTCAAACTCAGGACCTTGCACTTGCAAGGCAGGTGCAGTGCCCCTGAGTTAAATCCCTGGCTCCTCCATTTGAAAGTCTCAGTCCCTAGTTGAACTGCATTGTCCCCATCCTGAACTGATAATAGCACATTGTCCTGAAATGGCACATTGGCATCCTGTTTTGTTAGGTTAGACATTGTGCTCTCTTGTTCTCTCTCTGAATATTTTTTTACTGGGAATTTTACCTAAGCCTCCCCTAAAACCTTGGACTTCTGCATCTGGGCTGAAGATTCAGCCTGTGATCTCTGGGCAGGCAGCGGCTGCATTCCCTGAACTAAGGAGACACAAGCAGGGAGAGAAGGACCTGGGGCTTAGGTGGGGGCTGGCAGGGGAGGGGAGGTGGTGTGGCTGTGCCGGTGCCACCTGGAAAAGTCTTGGGAACTTGCCATAAACAAGGAGGGGAGGCCTCTGAAGGAGCCGTTGAGAGAGCGCCTCTTTGGTTCCGGAATCTGTTTCATCTTTATTCTAGCAAGGCCCCCTCTCAACCCCTTTCCCCGCTCTCAGCAGTCTTGGTTAAGTCACAGTGAGCCCTAACTGCCTCACTCGCAGCTGCCCACGGCCACCTCTCTTTGGAACGCAACCTCCAGTCTTCCTATTTGGACTCGGAGTGACCTGGGTTCAAAGCCTGACTCTACTTCTGTGCTGCATGACCTTGGTCATGTTATTTAATCCTTCAAAACCCCAATTTGCTTATCATTAACACAGAGGGGAGAATAAGTTAACGGGAGAAAATAGCAGGGTTGTTTTGAATATTAAATGAAAAAATATCAATAAAAGACTTATCAGAGTATTAGGATATAGTATGAACTCAAAACATCCCAGCCGTTATAATTATGTGAAAAACAGAAGCAGAGAGAGAGGGAGGGAGAGAGAGAGAGAGAGAGAGAAAGAGAGAGAAACGCATTTGCCCAGATATCTCAAGAACAAAAACCAGAATGAATGGGGTTAATCGAAACTGCTGGGTGGCCACGAGTATTGAAAAAGAATCCATGGCCCATACTCTAGAGGGATGGAAAGAATTACTCTACCCAATTTGCCTTGCTGTAAATTGGAAATTTCACATCCCAGATTTATCTAAAGTGGGACACAGCTACTCTCAAGTACGCTGAGAGTGATGAAGCCCCCGCTTCAGGTTCTGCCATCACCGCCCCCCCAGTGCTTGGAGGGTGTGAGTTCCCTTTAGGGTGGACTGATTGCACAATCCAAGACTTAATGAAGCCCAAGTAGAAAGGGTCTTATCGCAAGGAATTCTTTCTGAACCCCTGTTTCAGAATGGCAGATCACTCGCCAGTTCCCCATAACCTTCCAGATCTGCTCCCCGCAGCTGACAAACTGAATCTTCTGGCCCTGATTTCACATTCCCTGCAGAGAGGATCTGATCAGCAAAGGTGGTGTATAAATCAATTTGACATAAATCAAATCCTAATTTAAATGCTCTAGGGGCCAGCTACTTAAATATTTAATGGGGGCTTAAAAAAAAAGCTGAGCACAAAATCCTTTGTGCAGTGTGAACGATCAGACCCTACAAAGGCAGGTTGACCGCGCGTGGATTGAAGTAATGGGTGTTCTGAGGTGGTGGGGGTGGGGGTGATGTCTGCAAATCTGCTCGCTCCTTTTCTCCAGTCAATACGGGTAAAAATGGAAATGTTAGGAAGTTGCTGAAATTTCCCAGAGTTTGAATTCCTCTGAGCATTTCACCACCACCCACCTGCCTGGCCTGCGTTTGTTTTAATTTTGGCTCTCAGCCTGAAACCGCAAACAGCAGCAGCTTCTGGCCTTCTCTGTCTGCAGCTGCCTTTCACCCCGTTGTCCCTACCCCCACCCTTGCCAGAGAACACATTTTACTAACTTTTGTGCCCCACCCTTCCTGAGAGCACTTTTCTTCTGCCCAGTCCCCGTGGGGTTAAACCGTTTCACTGAGAAATAGAGCGTTTGACCCTTCAGACGTCCTCTTTCTTTCTAGCTGTTTTATTTGAAGAGTAGGACTGTGGTTATCGACCATTTCAGAGTTAGAAGGAAGGTATTCGAAGGCAAAATGGAATGCCAACAAGGGTACAGAATGACAGGGAAGCCGGTGGGCCTGAGAGGCCTTGTAAATTAATGATTTTGAATCATTCAGGAAGACACGGGTGCTTTGAGAAGCTGCCAAGCCCCGGACAGTTTTGCCAGGAAAATCGTGCTGCTTAAGCAACCCGTGTTACTGTGAGTTATGGAAGGAAGCCCCCATCTCTAGAGAGCCTAGCTTTTAAGACAGGATGCCAGCCTTCCCTTGCCCCCTAAGTAGGGTATTGGTCAGCTTTCCACTGCTGAGACAAAATACCTGAATACCCAATTTGAAAGGTTAATGGTGTCAGAGATTTCAGTCCATGGTAGCTTGAGCCTGCTACTTTGGGCCTCTAGTGGCACCAAGAATCATGGCGGAGTATGAGGCCGAGGAGGCCTGTTCACCTTGTGGTGGCTGGACAGCAGAGAAAGAGACAGGAAAGGCCTGGGGTTCCCAGATCCCCTTCAAGGCCATGACCCCAGTGATTTAATTTCCTTCCACTAGGCCCCACCTCCTAACAGTTCTACCACCTCCCAGCAGTGCCATGGGCTGGAGACTAGGCTTAAAAACCTAGGCCCTTGGGGCACATTCAGATCTAAGTCATAGCAGTGTCCCAGTGCATGCCACACCTTCTACGGTCGAGGGTGGTGTCCCAGGTGTCCTCCCCACAAGATGTCCCTTCCCTGATCTAGCTCATAGTGCCCTCATTTCACTGATAGGACCCTGAAGCTCAGAGTGGGAAAGTGACATTCTCAAGGTGGCACAGTGATTCTTTTCTGGGTGGCTAAGAGCCCTGAGTGTCAGCCCTTATTCTATCCCGTATACTCCAGAGATACCCTGCCTCGCTACCTCCTGACTAAATGGCCCCAGGATGAAGCTTACTGTATTCAGAGGTGATGCCACCTATGGCATCAGATTAAAAAAAAAAAAAAAACAACTTATTATCTAAATATCCAAATTAAATCCTTGTAGAAGATGCTTACATTACCGTGTTGGTAAACCCAGCGGCCCCAGACAGGGAAGAGCTATTTGTCTTATCAGTTCTGTCTGGGTTGAATGATCCATTTCCAACAGTGCAAGGAATGAAATCATGAAAAGGATAAGAGTTCTGATGGAGGGGAAGTGAGCCTGCAGCTGGTGGCGTTGAAAAGGTATAACTCAGAGGGGTCCCACTGTCCCGAAGAGGATCATTCAGGTGTGTTAAAGACAGCCCCAGTGTGAACACACAAATGAATCGCCCAAAATAGATGAGATTTCTCTCAGTGGTAATTGCAAATGGAGCTAAGGAAAGGCTTTATATTGCGAGCACAGGAAGGAAAGGGCTGGAGAAATAAAGAGGATTTCATTTTGGAGCCAAGAATGAGGAAGGGCTTTAAAAAAAAAAAAAGGAAAACTTAGTCCTTTCAGAAAGAGAAAAAGGCCCTTCTGGGTGGACAGGAAAAGAAGATGCTAATTCACCCCTGAGAGCACTGTAGGGACAGAGAGAAAGTGATTCATTCAGAGGGACAATGGGGAAGATAGGACGGATTCTGTTAGTTGTCTGATGACCTTAGTGTGTGATTCTTCCTTCTGAGCCTTAATTTTGTCATCTGCAAAATGAAAATAAGTGAGCTGCTTTTATATGCGTCAACTGATGGATCTTACAGATTTAGTGTTGAACCAAAGAAAAGCACAAAAGAACATCTGCTGAATGATTGCATTTCTAGTCCCAAATCAGGCAAAACTCATCTAGTAGTCAGAAAAGTCAAAAAAGGTAGATGGGGACGGGAGAGGTATGGTGCTTCTGGGCATTGGAAATATTCTGTTGTTATGGCTTGTGTTTAGATGCCCCCCAAAAGCCTCGTGGGGTCATAGGTGGCTTCTTCAGAGGTGACTGGATCTAGAGTGTGTGATGCTGGGATATAGTCACGGTGTAGTGCTAGGCTCAAGGGCATTAGGATTTAGGGTGTGAGTGCTGCCGGGGCCCTATGTAGCCTGGATAAGATAAAAGGGGCAGAAAGATACTGTTAAAGTCCCTTGTTGTTTTTTCTGTCTTCTGCATGCAAGGAACTGTTTCTCCTCTGTGACACCTCTCTGCCACTCTGCCTTAGAGCCAGCTGCTTATGGACTGAAACCTAAAACAAAACAAAAACTATAAGCCAGATAAACTTCCCTCTCTTAACTTGTGGGTATCTGATATTGTGTCTCAGCGATGAGAGAAAAGTAACTGAGACACTGGTGGAAATTTGGAAATTTATCAAGTTCTGTCTTCACACTTTGGGCATCGATCTATAAGAATGTCACTGTTTATTTAAAAGCTTAAAAAGAAACAAAACTAACCCTGTGTTTATTGTGTTCCACCAGAGCATCCTTCCCATGTGAGAGGAAGTAGAACCTGCAGGTAAACAACTACCTATAATTCAAGTCAGAAAATAGGAAGCTTTAGAGGAAAGGCAGAAAGACTGACCATTACGCGCCATCAGCTGACTTGTAGCCAGGGTAGTGTGTGCTTCCCTTAGGGTATTGGGTAAGAGACCAAGACCCAGGGGACGTCTGGATTTGGTTGGGCAGGTAGGCGCCTGGGCAGACCAGGACTTGCCCAGGACCCAAGATGTACTTGTGCATGTGTGTGTGTGTGTGTGTGTGTGTGTGTGTGGTGTGTGTGTTTGCACACGCTCAAGCGCCAATTCACCTGCATAGATAACTGTCCCCTAGAGGTCACTGTTGCTAGCAATGCACTTTGAGAGGACACTGTCTTGAAGGTGGCCAAGAGAGATGTCTTCTGTACCATCTTTCTGGGGACCCCTTAATGGAAGCAAGATTGGTTAAAAAAAAAGTGACGTGTTTGTGTGACTCTGTCAAAAGGGAAGAATGCTTGTTTTCTTTGTTTGATAGAAAAGTCTCTGTGCAACTCTCTGATAAAGAGTTCGTGTTTAGTTTTTAAGGCATCCTTTATAAAATCCACTCGTTCTGGGTGCTAGTCTTGGTGCTGTGGGTCCAGCTCAACTCTTCCTGTGGGACTGAATTTCTAGGTGGTGGTTTAAAGGAAAGGGGAGATCGCTGTAGGCCTCTCTGCAGAGATAGTGTCTAAAGTAGCAGCCAGCATATAAGTCAGAAGCCAAGCAGAACTTCCCGACTGAAATATTGTTTAAATGTCTACCTGATAGCAAGGGAAGAAACTTTACTGGACATAGATTTCCTACAGCATGGAGTTGAGGTGCTAGACATAGCTTATCTAATATTAGTAGAGGGATTGTGACATTTCTAAACATTACCGCATACATCTCAAACTGAGGCCCAAAGAACCTGTACCAATTAAAACGCTCTCAACAGGTCCCAAAAGTAACAGTGGAAAATGGCTTAATGGTAAGGGGCACGCATTCTCCCACTTAATCGAAGTCTCAAGGGATGGTTGGTTAACTCAGCAGCTTATGTAGATCTCAGGCTTGGCTTTGCCATTCTCAGGGTATTAAAAATATTTTCTCTCACAACTACAAAAAGGCTGCAGCATCTCCAACAATTGCATGCAGACACAGTGAGGCAGCCTTTCTGGTGTGTGTGTGTGTGTGTGTGTGTGTGTGTGTGTGTGTGTGTGTTTGGAGAAAGGGAAAGTTTTCCTTTGAAACCTCCCAGAATTATATCACATGCCAATACCTAAGTCACTGGTAAGGAGAATGTACTTCCTATGATTGGCTTTGACCAGCCAAGATTCATTCCCTGAGGCCAGAGAGGGGTTAACCCTTTTTTGACAAGGCGCAGTCTCTTTCACCCAACCCAAATCCCTGAATCGAAGCAGGGTTCCCATTGGCAATTTCTTTTTTCCCTTCCAAAGGGGAGTGTCTGCGGGTGGATACTGATGTATCTATCTCTGTGACTTATTAGCGATCACAAGCCAACCCCTAGGCCTCAGGGTAGCAAACAGCCTTCTTCTTGCCTTTGTGTGTGGCAAACTCGGGGAAGAGGTTATCGTGTGAGGAATGAATTTGTGTCTATCCTTTACTCCTCCTAGACCAGTCTGCAACTGAATGGGTGGATGGGGAACTAGAGAAGCCAAGATCCCAAAGGACAGAGTATCTCTTCTAGTGCCCATCGAGAGCTAAGTAATAGAGAAAGAGGTCACAGGCTTCAGATCATAGGTCCAGTGACAGCCAGTCATATGCCAAGGGGGCAGAGCTGCAGCAACCCTGAACATCAACCCAGCAGCAGCCAGCCAACACCGAGCCCTTATGCACACCAGGCTCTGGTCTCCTGACAGCAGCCAGGTGACCTCTCCAACATGCAAATCAGATCAAGTCACACAGCTGCATAAAACTTCCATCACCTTCCCATTCTGCCCAGAAGAAACCTCCAAATCCTCGTTGCGCTCTCCAAGGTCCTGAAAGATGGCTCCCTGCTTCTGCCTTCTGCACTGATTCACCTCATTTTTTCCCTCTTGTCTTTTGACTTCTTCCTCAGCGGACTCTTCTGTCCCCTCATTTTCCAAGATCCCAATGTATAGTGGATGCTCAGTAAATATCTGTTGAATGGATACCTATCATTTCCCGGTCAGATATCTTACTTATTTGCCCCACGTTTCTAATTAACTTCTGTTCATGCATCTTCCTGAACAATCCCTTGTCTTCATGCAAATGATGCCTCGCTGTAATCCTCTCTCATAGAACTCTTGACTTTCCTGAATAGTACTTATCACAGTTGTTTTGATTCATTTATGTGATATTTGTGTCATGCCTTTTCCCCCAACTATTAATACATTTCAAGGAGACTCTATTTCTGTCTTGTCTTCATGTGCATTCCTAGACTGAAACACAGTTACTGGCCCATCAAAGGGGGCATAAAACTACTACTCCCAACAGGTGATCTTCCTGGCATACCCCAGCATGTCAAGGCCTACAAGGGCCAAGACTGAACCGTGCTGCTTCCTGATCCAAGTTTTTTCCCCAGAGTCCGGCTCCTCTTCACCCAAGGTCATTGCTGGCCCCTGGTGCATCTCTGTGTTGTTACCAATGCCTTCTCTGGGTTGCTGACTTCTGCCTGATGCAGCCTCACAGTGGGGAACACAGAATGGTGGAGGGAATGTGGGCTGGGTCACAGTCCCTGCAGGTCTTCTAGGCTGGAAGCTTTCATATAACTCACCAACTGCACCTCACATAGAGATCCTGCTTCTCATAAGCCCCTTCTTTGTGTGTATTCTGCTCTCATCATCTCCTTATATGTCCTGGCTGCCCCCTCCCCTAACAGGCTGCTTGTCAGCTTTGATCTTTTAATCCAGGATTCACCAAAGGATGATTGATGTGTATTTAGACAGAACCTCCCTGGGGCTGAGACTGACTCCTGTCTAAACCCAGGGACAGACAGGCTGCTCAGGTCTCTAAGCTTCATCTTGGAGCCTAGGGATCTTTTACAATCCCTGTGCATCCAAACTGTGCTGATGTTGAGAAGGGTGCAACATGCATTCTTTTAGAGCTCTGTGAGGCATTCTCTGTGTCTCCTCAGCCATGTTTGGGGACAGGCAATGAGAAAGGAGTTATTGGTCTGTAAGCTCCTATTGTGTGACAGATCTTGTTGTGGGTACTGGACAAAAAGGGGCCATGGCACACATGCCTAGCTGAGACATATTACCTTATAGTGTCTGTCAGTGTGTGTGTGTGTGTGTGTGTGTGTGTGTGTGTGTGTGCATGCACATAGGGTATGGGGTGCGGAGTATTTCAGGAGAAATAACAAGTCCATAGAACTTCAGTCAAATATGGAGTATCAAGGGAGTGGTGTGGGGGCAGAGCAGCAGCATGTGCAAAAACCAGTAGCAGGGGGAAGCTGTCTGCATTTCAGAGCAGATGGAGGCATCAAGTCTGAGGACTAAATGGTGATCATCAAGGCTGGACAGATAGGGGAGTCTAAATCACAGAGGTCTGCAAGTTCTAGTCCTTTTAGGTACAGATGCCAAGACAGGATTATGAGTGCAGTCATACATCAACTAACCACAGGATATGTTCTCAGAAACGTACCATTAGTCATCATTTAAACAAAATAGAGTGCACTTACACAAGCCTAGATGGTCTGGGTTAATCCTGCATGTGGTCTCGTGATCACAGAGAAAACAAGATGTATGAGGCTTCTGCCAGTACAGCCCGGCACACTGTTTTGTACTAAGCTTTTTGTTTTGTTTTGTTTATAAGCACGAATGCTCTCTAAATTCATAGTTAAAGTAAACACATCAACCATTAACATGGTCATTTATGATCATTGTCATATCTTTGGGGCTGCACGTGACAGTCCATGTGCAGAGGTCTGTTCACATCAGTATCACCAAAGATACCTGAGGGATGAATGTGCACAAACATTATCATGGCAGTGATGCACCGGGTGACAGGAAATGCCCAGCTCCATCCTTAGCTTCTGGGGCCACTGTATATGTGGTCCATCATTAAGGAGAATGTCACTAGGTGGTTCATGATTGCAGACAGATTTTACTAGCGCTACTGCCAGAGAGAGAAATGAGGAGGGAGGCTGAGAAATCATCAGATCTCTATGCAAGTGATCAGATCTTGAGAGGAAGGGGGAAAAAAGATTAGAAAATTCCCACAAGGTCAGGGCTCAGCTCTGGAGGCCCTTGGTCAATTGTGCTCCAGAAGATACATTCTCATGCCCGCCACATCTGGCTTTAATTTATTCTAGGGAGGATGGGAAGCCACAGAGATTTTAAAGTAATTTATGTTATAAAAAATCGTTCTGGTGGTTGTGGAGGACATGGGTAAAGATGGATCGATAAGAAATTTAAAAAGTAATTGTGGGGTGGAGCTATCGCAGAGGTTTAGGAAAAAATGATGTTGACCTAGACTTGGAGGGTGATAGGGGTCAAATGCAGAAATGGATAAAATTAAGTTATGAATGCTTAAAACTTGGTGGCTGCACAGGAGAAGTGAAGAAAAGGACTCAAAGTAGGTACAGAGCATAAGGGAAATGTCTGTAAGTGTCCATTGTGGGCCAAGCAGAATCTGGCACAATGATCCCTGTAATTGGCGCAGTAACCCTGTAAATTTGGTTCTAGGCGTAGCATTAGTGAACCTCCAGTTCATCCAGGCCCACCCTAGTGATCAGCCTAAACCAACCAGGATAATTCAGTCTCATTCCTGGAACCATGTTAGGAATGAGGAAATCTGCTGAGGGCCCTCGGGGGTAGATTTCTCCTTCTTGAGGAGTTACATTTAGATGGCCCCTTTCTCTCTCTGGACTTCCTGGTGTCTAGCTGGGTTGCTTGTACTGTTTGCCATGTTGCAATCATGATGGGGACAGCTTGAGAAAACAACCCTCCCATTATGGATGGGAGAGTAAGAAGGCAGAAGGAACCTGGTCCCAGATAACAGTATGGGGCCCCTGAATAAACTAACACTGGACCCCACTGACCACATTGAGATGACTTATTTCCTTATACTTTTCAGCAGTTTGAGTTGAGAGCTTCTGTTTCTAGACACACACAAAATATCATCCTTATTTTATTGATAAAGACATGGATGCAAAGTCACAGGACTGATAGATGGCAGACGAAGGACTCAATTCCAGATCTTTCTAAAAGATTGCTTCCCTCTGTCATTGACAGTTTTCCTTTTAGGTGTCAACATAAGTCACCTGATCATGAGAAAACTAGAAAGCTCCGTGTATGGAGCAATAAGAGTCAGATCTACAAGCATCAATGGTACCCTTGTTGTATATCCTGTACAACGCAAATCATTGTGAAGGACATAAATGACCTAAATATTAGTCCTATCTTTGAAGAGTTCATGATGTAGCTGAGGTGAAATGAACACAATGGGAGACTATAATAATATCAAAATTTGCAAGGGGCATTTATATATTAGAAAAGCAAAACAAGTATTCTACTGGTCTCATCACAGTTTATTCCTCATAACAAGCAAGAGTACCTATTATCACTAGCATTGTCTCCATTTTACAGAAGTGGAGGCACAGAGAGGATATTAACACACCCAAGATCACACAGCTGGTGTAATTGGAATTTAGGGCAGTCTGGGTCTGATTGCAGAGTCTGTACTCTTAATCACTGCGCTGTACTGGATCCTCTAACAGAGGTTAATTTAAATTGAAAGAGCATCCGGCTCAATGGTGTGTGTGCAGGGTAGTAACAGCAAAGATTCTTACCTGCATGCGTGCAGGTGCTGTTTCACATGTTGTTGCTACTCTCTACTGGCTCTCGAACTTGAGCATGAATTGGAATTCCCTGGAGGGTTTGTTAAAGCATGCTTGCTGGATCCCATCCCCAGAGATGCCAGCAAATCTGGGATAGGGTGTTAGGATTTGCATTTATAACAAGTTGTCAGGTGATGCAGAATGTTGGCAGATGACATTTTGAGAGCACTATCTTAGAATATCTCTATGAAGGAAGGATTATGTATCCATCTGAGAAATGTGAACATGGGCTTGGTGTAGGCAACTCATCTGCCCATACCTGACAACACATAAATGCCAGAGCCAAGATTTAAACTTTCTTTGCCCTGACTGCAGAGTTCGTGCCCTGTCTCTCATGATGCTGACCCCAGAAACAAATACACCGCAGATTTAGGAGAAGAGAAGACTCTTTGCTGGCATGCTCAGGGAAGCCTTCCTGGACGAAGAGGCCTTGGAGCAAAATGCAAACTGTTGTGAGCAGAGGAACACTGGACTCAGAGCTGTGTGAAAACCCTGGCCGTGGGCTTCCTCATAGTGGAGAGCTTGTAATGAGGTCACAGACTTAGTATTGTTCTATTAACAGGAGCTCTGGGCAAAAGGTGTGTCTTGGAGTAAGAGCATTTTAGGGACCTCAGAAAGAGGAAGGGATTGAATGAGAGACCACTGCCACAGCCAGATAAACACAGGTGGGGAAATACTACCTTCCAGATGCAAAGGGGAGAAACAATTTACACCATCTTTTCACATGAGTGCAAATGGATAGGCTCACATCATCCCTGTTCCCACGAGTGAAAAATGAAGAACATGGCTTCAATACGCTCCCACCAGAACCTGCTCCCTTATTCCCATTCTAATTTCCTTAATCAAAGCAAAGGACAAGGACAGTGATTTCTGCTTTGTTACTGAGTGAAAAATGATATTATTCTAAGAGTGATTGAAGGCACTCAGAATGTTAAACCGCAGGGAAATGTTCAATGAAGACATGAAGACGCAAGCATTGTGAACAAACACTCTGAAAAAAACTGTGCAGAGGACTGAAGGTTTATTCTGGGTGGTTGGCAAGATTAAAGCCTGGGACAATAGATGAAAATTCTAAACTAAGAGAGAATGTGCCAGTCATTTCTCATGTCCTCTATTCATCCAGTCACTTTGTTGTTCAAGACCCATTTGTAAGGAACTCACTGTGCGCCGGTGATGGTCATGTGTACTTTGGGGAGTCAAACAGGAATGATTCTTGGCTTTGTAGTTTTCTAATCACTTATTGTGACAGCTTGGGCTTAGTTTCAAAGTTGAAAAGTTTCAGGAGATTGCTCAATGAAAGAAAATGTGGATAGTCACCAACTAACCCTTCTATCTACACCCCTGTGGCTTCCTGCAATGAGAACATGAGCCTTCGCTGCAAAACTCGATGACAATGCCAACATCATGCCACTCAGAACCCTTCTCCTCCAGGAAGGGGAGCTTTGGGCTCAATACGGACATGACACGGTGAGGGGCATAGTAAGCAAAATGCACCAGATCAACATGGAAGAAAGGCATCCTGATGTAGGAGAACGTGTTTCTTGATGGCACGACCTCTTAGCTAATGACTCGTGCCTTGGGGGACCCCCACAGATGTCCCAAGGCATTTCTGAGGTCTGAGAAGAAAGAAGTGTCCATCAGCTATTCTCAAACTCGGGAGTATTTCAGCTTCCTAATAGGATGATTGGCTGGGTGGTAGATGAACTGGAACAGTGACAGAAAGGCAGAGGTAACTGAAACAGGAGAGGAAAAAAGACATAAGGATTTTCCATGTTTTTCAGAACACATGCTTTCCTCAAAATTTCCTCTACTGCCCAGCATCATGAAATGTCAGAAACCAAGGGATTTCGAGAGAACAACTCAGAGAGTCAGGGCTCTGCTGCAGAATGAGAAGAACCTGGCCAGTAGGGAGAATGATAGATTTCCACAAAGCAGACAGCTAATCCTGCAGAGTTGTTGATGATATCACAGGGTGCTTCTAAATTCACTCTCAGTGACTCTGTAAGCCCAGGAAATCAGGCAGAACAATTTGTGAGAAACAAGGCACCATGTTCTAAATAGAAAGTTTAGTGCTGGATTACAAATTTACTCCATTGTTGGGATGCACGAATTAACCTTGCTTCTGAATACATAAAGTAAGATATGTCCAATGTAGAAAGTACAGGGGGAGAAAAAGAAAAACCACCCCCAAATTCTATCATCTGCGGGGAAATACCGTCGACATTTTATTATTAATATCTGTAGTCTTTTTTCCAATGCATATCTCTTAGAAAATTAAAATATTTTCATTGTTTTATAAATTTTTCTCAATTAATATATCATGAAGTTTTGACAATGCTTCCTCTCAATTATATTTTTTGTGAATACTATTGTAATGTCATGCTACTATGAATGCATTTGGTTGAAACATAAAATTAGTGACATTTGATATTTAACCTATAAAAGTCACTTTATATGGTTCACCTGTGTTACAAGTGATTTTTCCCATCTTGTATTGATTAACTTTTAAACTGATTCCACATGTTCTGTTTTTAAAATGTTGCAGGGAGCTTCTTTATGTCCACACCTTTGCATACATCCATGCTTATTTCTGGAAAATCCCTGTGCCCCAGGTGCATACTGCTCTGTGGCCTATCCCCACCAAATTATCAGTAGAAATAGCTCACTATTTTTTTTTTTATACAGGTTCTCACTCTGTAGTCCAGGCTAACCTGGAACTCCCTATGTCACCCAACCTGTCCTCACACTTACTGTCCTCGTGTGTCAGGTTCCTGATTGCTGAGTTTATCAGCCCGTGTGCCTCCACATCTAGCAGCATATGTTTCTAAACCTTAGTTTCCATGGGTCAGATGTAGCTGGGTCCTCTGCTCGAGGGCCTCCCCCCGGCTGAAAGGAAGGTGTGGGCTGCACTGAGGTCTCCTCCGAAGCCTCACCAGGGAAGGATCTGCTTCCGAGTTCACGTAGGTGGTGGTTGGCAGCATCTAGTGCCTTGCTGGTTGTAGGACTGACAGCCTCAGTTGCTTGCTGACTGTTGATCTGAGCCCCCTGCCGTTCCTTTCTGTGTGGGCTTCTCCACAGGACGTCACACAGATGACAGCTGTCTTCATTAAAATCGACATGAGAGTCAGCCAGCAAGCTGAAAGTTAAAGTCTAAAGTAATTTTACTGCAGATGTGACAGTCCGTTCTCTTTGCCATATTCAATTGGTTAGAAGCAGATCCCAAGTCTTGCCCACACTCCAGGGGAGGGGATTACACAACAGTATGAATACCAGGAGGTACAGATCCTTAGGGATCATGTTTAAGTGTTGTATTTACCACTTTCAGAAGTGAAAATGGCACATAAAATGACATGAACCCTTCCTTTATAGGGTTTTGAAATTTACTCACGATTTGGTTCTTGTAATGGTTGTGTGTAACTGCGACTGTTGTGATAGTTGCATACTAGCAGTAAATGAGAGAGCTTAATGGCTTGTCATCTGGCCAGTGATAACTTCCTTTTTGTTGTTTTTCCAATTTGATTGGGAAAAGATAACATCCTTGTGTTTTGTTTTGTTTTTTTTTACATTTCCTCAAGAACTAATTTCTTTTCATTATTAACTAGCCATTGTATGACTTTTTTTTTTCATTAAGTTTACTGGTACATCGTAGGTATACAATATGATGACATTGGGAATTTGTACCTTTACATGATATATCTTGGTTTTTCCCAATTTCCCTGCCCTCCCTTCAATCCCTCTACCCCTCCCTATTT
Source organism: Fukomys damarensis (assembly GCF_012274545.1). NCBI lineage: Eukaryota > Metazoa > Chordata > Mammalia > Rodentia > Bathyergidae > Fukomys > Fukomys damarensis. The sequence continues at coordinate 10,896,660 of NW_022900924.1, read as the reverse complement.
ACAAAGACTTTGTTTCCATTTTTTTTCCAAGTTACCAGTTCATGCACTTGGCCCATTTAAAAAAAAGCTATTCAGTGGCTTTATTAATCATTTGTATGTTGTGTATGCCTTAGATATTTTCTCTGGTTTTATTTTTTTAAATTCTTGGCAACAAAATTTACAAAAATTCAGTTTTTGAATAGTCAAAACTAACAATAATTTATGATTTTGTCTTTTGCCTTACTTCTGAAAATGTCCTCAAAGATCTGATAGATCATCACCTGGATTCATTGTTTAAAATTATTGTATGGTGGGGTCTGGGGATTTAATTTAGCTCAGTGGTTCTGCAGCCTGCCTCACAAGCACAAGGTCATGAGTTCAATCCCCAGTACACCCCCCCACCAAAATTGTTGTCTTACTGTTAACCTTGAACCCTTCAGTTTCTGGTCCACTTTTCCTCTCCCACCGCACCTGCGCAGAGGTGCGATGACAATTATGTGTTGGGAGTGAGGGCTCATCTCTCTTGTTGGTATAGGGAAAAAGATGAAGGGCAGAAGCTGTTATTTCAGCAGCCTGCATTGATGAGAACTTCTGAGGAATTACGAAATGAAAGAGATAGTTGTGGGTGTCTTTGTCAGGAATGTCCTCAGTGTTTTACCATCAAGTGTGATCTTTTTTTGTGTTTGATATATATGTGTGTGTGTGTGTGTGTGTGTGTGTGTGTGTGTGTGTGTGTGTGTGTGTGTATGTTCTTGATCAAATTTGTTCATCATGCAGGAACTTTGCAACTAGATTTAGAGTGAGCGTTGGCTTTAGGAAAGGGAGAATTAGTTTAAATGATTGCAGTGTTTATTTCTTATTTGACTTGTTGGAGTAAACTTCATTGCGTTGATATATTTAACTCTAGAAGCTTCTGGTTCCCATTTGCTAATATTTTATTAATGATTCTGGCATTTACATTTAAAGCGAAATTGATTGATGGGTTATTTATTAGTATTAGGGTTATGCTAATCTCAAAAACTTTGAGAAACTTTCCCCTTTTCCTATGTCTTGGAAAAATTTATAAGCTACAATATTTCTGGGTTTTAGAAGTTTAAAGAGCTCACTCCAGACTGGCAAAGAACCGGAAGTTTTTACAGAGTAAGCCCATAATAACTCTACAAAATCTTTGCAATTAATAGTCAATTTTCTGCCTCTTATGTGACTATGGTAATTTATATTTTCCCTAGAAATCAATATTTTTTAGAGTTTAAAATTTATCAGCTAAAAGTTATAATAGTCCTATAATATTTATGTTTTGTTTTTGTTTTTGTGGTACCGGGGATCAAATTCAGGCCCTTGCTTTTGCAAGGCAGGCTGCGGAACCACTGAGCCAAATCCCCAGCCCAGTCCCATAATATTTGAATCTAACATTTGATCTGTAATTGTGTTCCTAATTATATATATTCATTTGTTCTTTATCTTTGATTATATATGGTGAATCACCAATTTTATTGCTCATTTTTAAAGGTATAATTTTTACATTTATGTATTAAATCTATTAACTTTTAATTTTTTCTAATCATTGACATTATTTATTCATTTATTTATTTATTTATTTTTGATACCGGGGATTGAACTCGGGTCCTTGCGCTTGCAAGGCAGGCCACCGAACCACTGAGCTAAATTCCTGGCCCAACATCATTTATTTTTATTACTCCTCTTCTCTGTTTCATTTTTGAATTATAAAAGTGCACAAACACACTCAAAATTAGGATAGTAAATGTGTCCTTACATATCCATCACTGTTATACAACATTTATAAAGATTCTGCCCGTTTCATCTTCTCATCTTTAAAAGAAAATGCTGCAGTATCTTAAAGAAGACCCTAGAAATCATATCATTTTATACACTGCAGGGGGCATCTTTAAAAAATATTGTCCTTATCTCCTTAGCTATGTTTTGTGGTCTTTTCTCTACTTTTTTGGATTGATTTTTTTTTAATTCTTTCTTGCATAATAACAAAGGCATTTAAAACTATGAATTTGCTTCTGAAAACAGATGTAGCAGCACATATTAGTAAGTTTGATGTATAATATTCTAATTGTCCATATGATCAAAGTCAGCTACAGTTAAAGTTTTGAGTGTTGGTCTAACAACTATTAAGAATAAATATGCCCTTTCATAGTTATACCTGTGTTTTTCTTGCTTAAATACTTTAGACACAATTCTAATATTAATGCAAAGAGTTTTATTTGACAGGTTGGGTTGCCTAGTGCTTTAGTTTGGATCTGAAAATCCCCTAGTGGCTCCTGTGTTGAAGGCTTGGTCTCCACCTTGTCATTATGGAGAGAGAGGAGGGGCCTAGTGGAAGGTCTTTAGGTCATTGGGAGCTGGTCCTTGAAGAACTCTGTGTGACTCCAGCTCTTTCTTCTTCCTCTCGTTTGCATCCTGGCCATGAAGTGAATGGCCTTGCTTTACTGTGTGCTCCCCACTTGATATGTTGCCTCACCACAAGCCCAACTGACCATGGACTATCACTTCCGAAACTGTGAGCCCCAGAGTAAACCTTCTCTCCTATAAATTGATCATTTTAGGCAGTTGTGACAGTGAAGGAAAGCTGATTAACACACTGTATGGAGATTCGCATACAGGGGACTTACGGGCAAGTGACCTTGAGGCCCCGGGACATTTATAGAAGGGAAGGAAAGGAGCAGGACCTGGCAGAGGGGGAGGTGAAGCTGCAGTGGAGTCTCTCAGGAGGGGCCTCAGCCCACTCCACAGAGAAAGGTGGAGGAGTTGTCGGCTAGAAGGGGGAGAAGACTGGCTGGAAGAGGAGCCTTTATCCCCGGCATCACTCATTGAATGCAGGCAGCTTCAGCAAGGGGACACGGCTCTGGTCTACAGAGGGGACAGTCCTTGAAGGGGCCAGATTGCTTAGCATGTCTTCTGGGATGGCTCCCAGTGATCAGGAGAACACAGACTTCCTTCTCAAAGGTAAACCTTGGCAGGGCATAGCAGCCTCCACCACAGCAGGAGAATTTCAATTTGGGGATTTGCATTTTTTTAATACCTAATTCAAACTTGTTCAAGATTCATATTTATTCTTCAGAAGGCTAAAAATTTATTCTTTTCATATTAGTCAAATTTACTAATTTTTATTTACTTGGTCTACTGAAGAATATTAAAGGGATTCTAATGAAATCATGATTTGGCTGTTTCTCTTTTATTTTCTGTTTTAATTTCCTATGATTTCCCATGGTTAACACCTTTTGCAGCTGCCCCATTTAATACATAAGTATCTTCACTATTGTATCTTCATTATGGCTTGATTCTACCGTTTGAATCTCTTCACACTCAGGTCCATCCTTGGCCCTTTTAAATATTTTATTTTGAGATACAGTCGCCCTAAGTCACTAAGTTTCCTAGCCTGGATTTAAACTTGTGATCCTCCTGTCTCAGCCTCCCAGAGCACTGGAATTACAGATGTGTGCCACCTGACTCACCATCTGCTGCTTAATGCTCATACTGCAGTTTTGTACTTAATTTGACCAACATGCTTTTCATTTTCAGAGCATTTATCGGATTCCTAGTTTTATGGACACAATACCGCCTTTCATCTAATCAAGAAAATTATGCTTCTTGAAGTAACTCTCTATTGTTGAGTCTTCTTTATCCCTTTCCTCTGAACTTTGAGTCTTTTCATATGCCCAAATATTTCTATCCGTTTGCTCATGCTTGAAGAACAAGGCTGTCTTTAGCATACAGTGGAAGCCTGCATGAGTTTTAAGAGAAATTCAGTAGATCTTTGATTGGATATTTCAGGCCAGATGAAAGGAAAAGAAAACATTTAGATGTATTGTAATTTTACTTTTCCAAGATTCAGCTGCTTGGAGAGATAAGAGAGGTGTTAGGACCAAAGCTATCTTTGGCAAAGTGTTGCCTGTGTGAAAGAGTGTCTGTTTCTTGTTTGTGGGAAGCCAGAAGTGATCTCAGTCTTTGTTCAGCAAGGCCCCAGCAGCACCTCTGCATTTTTCACACCCCAAGTACTCTGTGAACCAGAGCTGCTGGATCCATTTGGTGTGTCCATTGGCCCCACCTTGTGCTCCAAAATGCTGATGGGTTCCAACATCGTCCCTCAGTGACTTTGCAGCCCACCCTGGCTGCCGGCCAGGTGTTTGGAGGTTTCAGCCTGGGTCTCCACCACTCGCAGCCAAACCCATTGTCCTGAGCATATGGCAGCTCACAGCTGAGCTTGGCCCTTTCTCCACACTGGCAGTTTTCTGGTGACATTCTTCAGTGCTTCTCCGGCTTGTGAGAGTTGCCTTTCCCTGGCTTCCAGCAGAAACAGAATGTCTTGCGGTTGAATGAAGGAACAACATAGTTTTCATTGTCCTTGTATATTCTGCTGATCATCTTAGAAGCGGTTTGGGGACCAGAAAGAAAGAGAAATATATCTCAGCTTCAGGAAGCTGTTGATGGCCAGTTTGAGTCTGAGTCATGCCCAAGGGAAAAAGTTATTCTGGACTGAAGGAGAAAGAAAAGGAAAAGAGCTGATGAATGCAGAGGAGACGAGGGAGAGATGGAAGAAGAAGAACAGATAGGGGAATGACCCTGCCGTGGTCTGTGACGCCCGTACATGCTTTCTGGTATCACCTGCTGCCTCTGTCAATGGTACGCAGGATGCCAGCGTTGGAGGAGGTCCCACACTCACCCGTGGTAAGGGTGCTGTGCTAGGTGAGCTCCTTGCCAGGTCTCTTCACTTCTGCCGCTCACTCTTCTGGGGGAAGAGAGGACCCAAAGAGTTTTTTGTCTCATCCTTAAACGCTGTTAGAAGTGGGTTGCGATGAGAGCAACAGGAGGTCACAAAGTTCCACTTCTTTTCCTGTGTTGTTTTCTTTCCTTTTTTTTTTTTGTACTGGGGATTGAACTCGGGCTCTTGCGAGGCAGGCCACCGAACCACTAATCCTGTGTTGTTTTTCTGAAAATAGGGGCTGTACAGTTAGCTGATTTAGCCTGTTTCACTGAAATGGTGATGGAGAATGGATAGGCAGGAAAGGGAAAGAGCGGGCAGGAGGAGAAGAGGGGGAGGGAGGGAGGGAGAGAGAGAAAGATATGAATGTAGGGCAGACTACAAAATACTACACTGTGTGATGGTGAAAATGCCCCAGAAGTAGCGAAGGACCATTATCAGAAAATAGATGTTCCTGTTCAGAATTCAAATCAAGAAGCAGGGGCCTTGTGGGTAGGGCTGGAGCAAGGAGGCTGAGAGGCAGGAGGAGAGACAAGGCTCCACTAGCCCTTCGGAATGAGGATTGGATTTCTGTTGAATTTTTTTTTTTTTTTATGGATGTCTGTATGCCTCCCCATCACATTACGGTCTGGGTGAAAAAGTATCCCAGGCCCACCAAGGAAAATAGATCGGTGTGAATCAAGATCTCATTGCCAAGGGCCACGTTATCACATGGAATTTCTTTATGGGTCAACACAGCTGATTTATTTACATGTGTATGCTGTGGATGTCTATTAGGCCGCCCAGGCTGTGATCACCAGGGGGACAGCTGGCTTATATATGGGCCTGGGAGTGTGGAAAAGCCCTGTAGCACATTCTCTAAAGAGTAGAGTAAGAATTGCATGGCGATGTATCTGGCTGCTTCTAAGCACTCCAGGAATACCAGGAGCTGAAACGTCTGGCTTTTTGATCCAGCTTCATCAATTCCCAGATATGTGAACTTGGACAATGGTATTGCTCTGTTGAATCTCAGTTTTCTCAACTGTAAAATGAGGGTAGGAATTTTCCCTTCTGGCCCAGCAGGTCAGTGAGTTCTGATAGTGGCTGAAATACTATCGGAATGGCTAACATGGTTGGAATTAGTGATACCTAGTCCATCCATGTATTTACTCATTTGTTCAACAGATACTTACTGAGCAGCCATAATCAAAGGTGTCATGAACCTTCGTGGGTGCTGGGGACTCAGTGACGATCAAGTAGGCACTGTCGTGGCCTTGGCTGTGCTGATAGCCCAGCGGAGGAATAGATATACTCACTCTTCTTCCCTGTCTTGCTAGTAAACTCGTTTCTTAATCTTTGAAATTCAAAGCTTCCCCCAAGATTTCTAGGTGTTTGTCTTTCCTCATTATTTGTTCCCGGAACTTGCTAAGTCTATTTGACTTGCTGACAGGAGCTGTTTTTCAACTCAGCAAAGTTTTCTTCATCATTTCTGTGTGCCCTTTTATCTCCTCCGTATTGGACAATACCGAGCGTTCCGGATCCGTGCCCCGTGTTCCTTCATTTTTCCTCTTTCTTTTAATGCCTTCATGCAAAGCTACAAGGGCTGACGTCCCCAAGCATTTGCTAACGGTATTGCTGCCCAGTTAGACCTGATTTATTACTGCTCGGTGAAGTCCTCACTGCCCTTTATCTTCCAAAGATACACCTTTAAAATGGGAGCCGAGAGGGTGCAGAATTAGCCCTCTAGGTGCCACGCTGTGCCCTTGCTGGAGGAAGTACTGACTGAGAGCAGATCTTGCACACTTTACTTCCATTCCCAGCACTCTAAATACTGTACCTGGGCCCCAAAGCTGTAGACATGAAGGAAATCAGCTAGGACTGAGCTGGTGCACAAGAAGCATTGTCTCGGCCCTTCCTTCGTGGAATCCTGAAAAGGCTGAACCAAAGTAGTTCTCGTCGTGAGCGGCAGCCATACCCCACGTGCTGCCCTGGAACTTTTCCCTGCACTCCTCGGAGCACAGGAGAACAGATCCCTGAGCAAGTAAACGATGAGGCAGGTGTGCCACACCCGACACCAACCAGGTACCACAGTAGTCCTCGTGAGTGATGCACTCTTGAGCAGGGGCTCCTGGTGGGCTGGCTGAGGCGGCCCCCGGGTGATGTCGGGTTCTTCTGTTTTTGTCGTTTTTATTTTTTTAGTTGTTAGATTTTAGTTGTTAGATTTTTCTTGTTTTCACATTTTGCCTTTGTCTATCTAGGGAGTTTGGCATGCCACTTGCCACATCAAAATGGGAGCCAACGTGCAGGGTGACCAACTTGTCCTAGCTTGTATAGGGACTGGCCCAGTTTTAACATTGAAAATTCTGCATCCCAGAAGTCCTCTCTGTCCTGGACAGACCGCCAACACTGGACATACCACTGAGGCACATAAACAACGTGACAGATTAGTCACCAATGAAAACAAAGACACACATATCCAGTGCTGAGCTTGAGAAAGCTGCCGGGGAGCACACAACCTGGCTCTGAGGCTGGATTCAGGAGATTAACTATTTATACCTGCACTTTCGCTCTGCATTTTCAGATGTGGCTGCAAAGTGAGAAAGCTTTCTTCACCTTCCCAGGTGCAGGGGAGGAAATTGCTTTGTATGCATTGACCCCATACCCTAAGGACCTGTCCTGGTTATTTCCATTCTCTCACCAATTGGACTGCCAATTTTCATATGGGTGGAAGTAAATAAAGGGAGGAGAGAAAGCCAGAAAAATTCCCCATATCCTCCCTTTATTGCTTGCTCATTGTGAGCCAAGCATCATAGGAAGCTTCCTGCATATTTTAGCTTATTCGATCTTCATAATTTTTAGAGGAATTTGTATCACCCCTGCCACTGAGGCAGGGAAACTGAGGCACGGAAGAGTGAAGCCATTCTATATGACCTTCAGCTAACCAGTGCAGAACTGGGACTCAAACCTATTTCTCTCTGGGTCTACTTAGGTGGTACAGCTTTAGTTACGAATCTAAATTGATATGACTTTGAGCACCTCAACTTCTCTGTGCCCCAGCTTCTTCATCTGGCACTCAGTAGCTGTGAAAGCACTTCAGGTGTCTTACTCATATACATTATTTTAATACGTTGTAACTATCAGTGGCATTTTGATTTTAAGAACAATGCAGGGTACCTCACAATTTCGCCATGCAGCCCTGTAGTGTGGAGCTCATGGACATTGCCAAGATGCACTCTTTACTGACAAGCAGAGTAAGGTAGCAGGGTGAGGCTTCTCTCTGGACTCAGGCCCACGGGTGCAGTAGGTACCTATGGAGCCCAAATGGCACCTTATTTGATTCATGATCGAAAACCATGTGGTGTTAAGACTCACATCTGTGGAGTGAGGTTCATGAGATAGAGGTGGTTGGATAACCCGGATGGGAGCTGGGGTGAAGAGTACCTCTGGGAAAGGGAAGAGAGTGAATCATGTCTGTCGACAGCAGACTGAGCTGTATCTGCTCCTGGCTTGGCCCTACTACAGGCCTTGCTTTAAGGCAGGGGAAAGGACAAATGGTCTCTCCAGGGCTCTTAAACTCTGGGAGCCTCGACATTACCCGACAATACCAGTCGTGGAACCACGGGCATCTGGAGCTATGGATGACTTTGAAAGTCACCCAGTCCAATGCCTTAATTTGGTAGGTGACAAGAGCCTTGGAGAAACCTCAAGACTTTCCTGCGAACATACAGCCAGTTAGTGGTAGAGGCAGAAATGAGAACTCAAGTCTCCTGACTCCAAGGTCGGTGGCCTTTCTGTCTGACCAATCAACCATAATGGAGTTGAAATCCCATGTTGAGAAAGCAGTTTGTACAGTGGGGTCAGTGTGTTAAAGAGAGCTCTGGGCTGGCCTGCAGGTCGAGGAGGAAGAGGAAAGGAGAGAGAAAGCGGAAAGATGGGGAGGGAGTGGAGAAGGTTGAAAGAGAAACAAGATTTGCAGTAAATATGAGGGATGCTACGGAAATTACTTTTTGAATGGCATTTAATTGGTTTATTAGTGTAATTCAGTAGCAGTTTGATTTGATTCAAACCTCTGATGTGTGTGATCTACTGCCCACCAAGGACACAGCCAGCTTCTACACACAGCAGCAAATGGCAGATGTGAGTGGGGATGGGGTGGGGGGAGGTGGGGGGAGAGAGAGAGCGGGAGGGAGGGACGGAGAGAGGGAGAACACTCAGGGAGAGAAGAAAACGCGCAGGGTGATGACAGGTTGTGCACACACACGCAGATCCTGGGAAGCTTCTGGGGCCCCTGAGACCCACTGACTGGGCATTCTTGGATTTCTGACCCTTCGTATCAAGGGGCTGCCACCTCTCAGGCTGTTTTACAATTCCCTGAAGCCCTGCGTATCAGCGATGCTATCCTCACCCTGATGCTCAGCGCAGGAGCAGCTCCGTGCTCAGACCTCAAGCCTGGGAGGGCAGAGCCGGGGAGGCACAGACTGTGGCATCTCAGAGCTGCTGTGGTCTGCAGTTTCGATTTGAAAACAGCTCTCTTCCTCTCACACACGGAGAAGGTGGGATCCAGGGAGGAGAATGGAGATGAGCAGAGACCCATGAAGAGCCAGAGGCAAAGCTAGAGCGCTGCTTGTCCTGCCCCTCAGATCTCCCATTGCAGCCTGACAGTTCAGTGCTGTACTGAGGCTACGAATACAGACCCAGCCATGCAGCTTTGACTGCACCCTTCACCCTCTCTGACCTCACTCTCTGCAAAGTATTGGTTCACAGTCCCTGTGTCAGAGGGTCACTGTGACAAACCAGAGATAAAATATATGGGAAGAATCTAGAAAATGCCTGACACATATAAAATGCTTCATACATTATGATTTTTTGTTATTAATAAAAGAGAGGACCTGCACCTGGTAGAGTTGGGGCAGGGGTTTTGCTTAGCCAGGATTTGAGAAGGGAAGTGTGGCATTTTGTTTATAACTGTATAAACTGTACAAAACAGTGACTGCATTTGGATTTCAGCTCTGCCCCTGAATGACCTTGGGCTAGTTAATTATCTTGCTGTGCCTCAGCTCTTTTTTGTTGTTGTTGGTAAAATGGGGATTAAACTAGTTTCTCCCTCGTTGGATGGTTCATGAGGATAAAATCAATATGGGGGAAACAGAACAGAGTGTGACCTACAGTAGTTTTGGATAAATGTTAGCTCTCAGTATCACCGCTCGGCTCAGTTGTACAGAGGTGAGGACTAAGACCCCAAATGGACACATCCAAAATCCCATGCAGTTGGCACAGAGCTGGCTTTGGACCCGGACCTGACCGTAGACTCAGGTCTGCCTAAGAATCCAGAATCCCTGTTTGAGAATCTTCCCACATTGTACAGATTGCAAAGATGGAGACCTACCCCCATCTCTTCCCCAATGCTACCACTCTGTGGCTCATTCCTTCTGACTTAACTTTTAGCCATACTTTGCCGCAAATACTCCATTCCAGAAGGCAAAAGCACACAGTGCCCTGCAATCCTGACTTTGGGACTCCAGCACTTTGTCACCGTTCACAACCTCCACCCACATGCACAGGCTCACACACAGACACGCCCTACTTCTCTGCCCCTAATTACCGGAGCCAAGTCCATGTGGCTGGTGGCAGTCAGCTGGGAACCACAGGCTGGATTAGGCTCCGATGATGATTCCAGGGACCTGTAATTTTCATCAGCGCCACATGACTTTTTATGGCCCTGAAAGACGCACATGTAGCTAATGAGCTGCAATTCTGAAGAGCTCCTGCCCTGATTGGGACTAATTATTTTTATAAAGAAAATAATTAACAATCCTGGCAACTCACCAATGGGGAAAGGAGGGCTGCTTTGGGTACTGTTAATTATCCCAGAGCTGTTTTTTAAGGCCTCTTCATCTCTTCTTAGGCTGGACAGAGTGAAGGGGAGCAGAGGGCCTGCCTCACCCCCATTATGAGCTTTGGCTATGGGCCCCTAGAGCAAAAGGGGGAAGAGCGAGTCCAACCTCCTACCAAGCGGAAGGGGATGTCCTAGTCTCTGTCTATACTGAAGTTTACCCAGAGGACCTTGACAGTGGAAGGGACCTTGAAACTCTAGAAAAAGTCTGGAGATCTAGGTAGAATTCCAGCTCTCTGATCTTGAACAAATTTACTTCTTTGAATCCTGGGTTTTCAGTGGCTCCTAGAATGCTCATTGCATGGATTAAAAGAGGCAATCAACAACGTATCTACAGCTTAATGACTTTGATAAAAGGATTCAAGAGTTTGGTCTCAGCATTGTTTCAGCTAAGGCCAAGACAAGGAAAGAAACCTGGCAAAGGACATAAACAGTCAGTATCCAGCAAAACCGGGAACAGACCAAGGTCTCTTGGGTTACTACATTTTTGTTCTTGTTGTTTGTGTGTTGGTTGTTCATTTTACCATAGTGCCCATACTCTCAGTTATGCAGTCTCTCTTGAAATGTCTAGAACTCTGATAATGTGATATTTCTTTACCTTGAATTATCTGGGTCCAACATGATTTGTAAGTCTCTCCTGGTGTTTAAGAGCATGGGAATCGGTGGGAAAGAGAACTGGGCTTAAGTCTTACTATCGGCTCTCGGTGGGTTTTTGATCTTGGGTGTGTGCATTAACTTCTCTGAGCCTCAGTCTCCTTACCTGCAAAATGAGGACATTAACAATAGTAGCAATTGCATAAAGTTGTGAAGACCGATTCAACCATTCTAGAAATAGGTATTATAGAAGTGTTTACCAAGTGCCTACTGTGAGTCAGGTGCTATTCTAGAGTTATGGCAATACATATAAGGAAGTCTTGTCTTTCATGGAGCTTACATTTCAGTGGAAGGAGAAATGGATCATAAGAGAGACAGACAAAGGCTGACATTGGGTGGGAGCTCCTGGTACCTCTTTACATCTGGTGTTTAGGGAGGACCTCACATATAAAGTGGCATTTGATTGAATTGTGGCAATAACCCATCTGAGGGGAGAACATCCCAGGTAGGGGATATAGCAAGGGCAAATGCCTTGAGGGAGGAGGATGTTTTGCCCAGCATGGTTGGGGAGGAGAGAGAAGTGATATGGTAGAATTAGAACAGGGGGCCAATTTGTAGAGATTTCTTTCTTTCTCCCCCACCCCAGTAATTACAAGGACTTTGATTTGAACTTTGAGATGAATTCAGGTTTGGGAAGAGGAGTGACATGATCTGACTTCTACTTGACAGGATCACTGTGGCTCTAAGATGGAGAACAGAGTTCAGGAGACCAGGGAAAGGATTAATGAGATAATACATGTGGATCCCTTGATACGGCCTGATGCATTTTAAATAGTTGATGGTGTGTTAGTTTGCTAAGGCCGTGTGTTAGGATTCTCCAGAGAAGCAGCAGAATCTATAGCATGTATGTGTGTCTGTATATGTGTGCATATATATATATATATAAATATAAAAAATATGCATGCACATGTGTGTATCTGTGCATGTATATAATATATATACATATAACATAATATATATGCACAAACACGTATGTAAATTTGTGAGGAAATTTTCTGTCACAGCCTCAGTGGTGGAAATGCTACATGATAGCCATTTACAGAGCCAGTAGCAAGGACTCACTCCAAGAGCCCAGAGACCTCAGAACCAGGGAAATGGTAAAACCTCCAGCCCAAGGCCACAGGCCCTCAAAATTTCAACACGCCATTGGTGCAAGTCCTAGAGTCCAACGGCTCTAATATAGTCTGTTGTCCAAAGGTAGCAGCAACAGAAAAATGAATGGACTCCCGAAGGAAAAAACAGAGAATTTCCTCCCCCTTCTCCAGCTTCCTGTTCCGTCCCAGTTTCCAGCAGGTTGGACGGTTCCTGCCCGCGTTGAGAGTGTGTTATCCCCACTCGGCTCTCTGACCCCTGCACCATCTTCTTTGAAAATACTTTCATAATTAGGCTCAGAAGTATGTTTTTCCAATTCCCTGGGCATCCCTCCATCCAGTTGAAATGATATCCCAAATTAAACACCATTTGCTGCCATAACAAAATGCTATAGATGGCGTGGTTTAACCAGCAGAAATTTGTTTTCTCATGATTCTTGAGTCAAAAACTCAGTCCCAGATCAGGATATCGGCAGGCTTGGCCTTCTGAGTCCTCTCCCCTCAGCCTCCAGGTGGCTACCGCCTGTCTGTCTTCATGTCTTCCTTCTATACCTACACGTCTTCTCTTCATGAGGGCACCAGTATAACTGGATTCAGGCCCACACTTTGAGCACAGTTTGCCTTAATAACTTCCGAGCCCTCCCTTCAAATACAGTCACATTCTGAAGTACTGGGTGTTAGGACCTTGACCTGAGTTGGAGAGGAAAGCAAACTGAGCCCATAAGAAGTAGTAAGATAATTCCTATTGCTATTGTTGCCTTTATGCAACATTTAGGATCTTTCTTGTCTATGCCAATTGTGAACCGTTTGGACCTCAGTAAAATCCCAGAAGGTGGCAATGTGTCCCTGGATCCTTTCCCAGCACCCCCTTCATCAGTACACATTCATTTGTTTTTTTTATTTATTTTTCATAGTTTATTGGTACATTTTAGGTATACTACATAATGACATTTGTTATTGGAAATTTGTACCTTTATATAATCTATCTTGGTTCTTACTGTTTCCCCATTCCCCTGCCCTCCTTTCATCCCCTCCACCCCTCCCTAATTACATAGACTTTGTTTCCATTTTTTTTCATTTTCTCACATTCCTCTCTCCAGTCCATCCTACTTCCCCTTCCCCTTTGGACCTTTTCTTTCTATTTCACATTATCAATTATACATTTTGATCCTGATTTACACTTTTAGTTTTTCACACCAGAGAAACTATTTGGTATTTACATATGTGTGTCCTAATGATTTCACTTAAGGGTATGGCCTCATTGTGCATCTATTTAGCTATAAATGTCTCTAGTTTCTCATTCTTTATGGCTGAGTAGTCCATTTTATTAAAAAAAAAATCTTCTTTATCTAGTCTCAAGTTGGTGGGCAATCGGGCTGTTTCCAAGTTTTAGCTATTACAAACTGTGCCGTGCTGTAAACACGGGTGCGCATATATTGCTGACATCCATACATATTTAGTAAAAGCATATCTCTCCTCGGGTTCCAGGATATCATCCTTTTAAAAGTACAGTCAGAAGTTTAATGTCCCAGCCATGACATGGTTTTCAGCACTTTTGTCATCATGGGCAGAATGTCCTGGATCTGTTTGAGATCTCCTTTCTAGAAAGAATCCCTGATCACTTAGGTGTACCAGGTACTGGCGATGATAATGTTGAGCTAGACAGGGCTCTGCTTTCAAGGAGCTCTTGGGGATTCGATTCAGTATATGTAATCACATAAACAAACATGCCCTGATGCCCCAGTGTGCTGACGCATTTCTTGAGGCAATACGTGTCTTTTGGAGACCTCACGGTTCAATGGAGAAGGCATGACAGAACTGCAGGACACGTATCTTTTAGCATGCAAGTTCAGAGTACACAATGGTTTATATCCTTCTAGAGTGAGGCATCTTGATCGATACAATAGATGCTTAACAAACATCTGTGGAATGAATAGGTGGATCCCAAACTATATTATCTAGAACTTTGCTGTCTAAGAGTCAGTGGCAGCTATTTGTATTTAAATTAAAAATTAAGTGAAATTAATTTTTATTGTTAGATGTATTATTCATTTAGTGCTCGGTTTATTATAAAATGAAAAATCAGTTTCCTCAGTCACCCTAGCCGCGTTTCAAGTGCCTAGTAGCCACATGTTGGAAAGCACAGTTAGAGATGCAAACGTCTCCATCATCACAGAAAGGTGGCTGATGAACAGTGGTTCTCAACTGAAAGCAAGTTGATTCTCAAGGGCATTTGGCAGTGGTAGAAGAAATTTGTCATTGTCACAGCTCAGGGGCTGCTACAGAATCCTGCTAAATATCATACAGGATAGATCTCCACAACAGTAGTGCCCAGCTTGAGAAACTGTGGCCTAAATGATTCCGCTTCAGAAGGGCTGGTCCCCAGGATCTGAAGCAATTTGTATTTACTTGAGATCATGATGCTAATTTATGGACAACAGCTCACATATCTACAGCCCTGAACAGTTTATAAAGTAGAATTATCCTATGTAATCCATGTAGCTCTGGGAAATAATTAGGGTCACAACCACTTCTACATTACAGGAAAAAAAAAAGAGCAAGGCTCAGAGATAGGATGGGGGGGTGGAACTCTGGTGTGCAAGTTCTGGGGAAGCGGGGGTGTTTTCTTCTTTCTCAGTTAAGGAAGAATTTTCTAACCACTCAAGTTTGCTAAAAGTGGACAGAGTGATTTTCCTCCTGTTGAAGGTTTTTCAACTAATATTGCTCCCTGTGGCCATGTTTTCCTCAGTGTTGCATGGAATATTAGCCAGCTAGACTGCAGAACAAAGGTTCTGTAGCCCACAGTCTTAGAAAAGGTTGTTCTTTTCCTGAGCCTTCACACTGCACTGAATATATTAAAGGCTCTGGAAATCCTGCAGTAACAAAACCTAGGATTTTATTTTATCCGGGTGTTTCTCAGTCCCATTTGCATACACGGTCCCATCTTGACTCCATTATGGAAGAGTGAGCAACTCTTTTGTTTTTTGGCACCAGGGATTGAACTCTGGTCCTTGTACTTGCAAGGCAGGTGGTGGAACCACTGAGCTAAATCCGCAGCCCTCTGCAACTTCTAATTACGGTAGAACTGCTGTTTGATAGAGTACATTTTGGGAGCATGGTCAGACATAGAATACAGTGTCAAACAATTCCTATGTCCCTGAGTATCTCTGCCTTCTGTTACTCTCTAGGTAACCATTTTTGCATCCTGGTATTTAGAGAGAGGCATTTAGAATATCTGGATCTAGACTAAATGACTTACCCTTGGCCACATGGCTAGAGTGTACCATTGTAGAGCTTGGCCAACATGTACTTATCATTTTCTTCTTTCTGTCTCTAGAGAATATATTTGGATTAATATGAACTCTTTCTCCTCAAAAATCTGAATCAGATGCAGTGTGCTCAATTCATCTGCCTGCTGACACACTCCTTGGGAGAATTACATCACCTACCTTGTGTAGAATAATCACCATGGCAACTGTGGCTGCTCTTGTAGGGATAGAGATGGCTTCCATGCAGTAGGGGATGTGTGCTACCTCACCCAAAAGAGGGACGGGGTGGTGAGCTTCTGCTGATAAAGACCACTAGCTTTCATATGGGTCTGTCTGGTAATAATCCAATACATGTGTTAGTGTGCAACTCACTGTATCCAAGACTCCATTGAGGAAAGATCCATGCAACTGTATATTAATCAACTAATTAATTATTATTTATTCATATCTTCATTTCCTGCTTAGCTTACTTCCAGCCAAATTCCAACATAGATGACCTAGGATATCTAACTGTGTAGAGACAAAGAGGATGTGATGCAATAAAGAAAAGGAGTCTCTAGGTAATAAATGGGAGTTTTGGATGCTATGTTTGCCAAAGTTTCAGACCCTTATTATTCACCTGAGAGATTTTAGGCAGCTCCATAGACACAAAATAAAACTTCATGGAATCACACGGTGAGAAAGCAATTGCCCTTTCAATTCACTTCCTTTCCAATTGTCAGAATCACCTCAGTTTGGGCGCTGCTGTTTTTAACACCTCTCAACACTTGTTAATCTTCCTTCCTTAACAAAAGAGGGAGCAGGTGTGAGACTCAGAGCCTGGGGTAGGTAGAAGTGTATGGCAGGAATGTAATAATGTTCCTTTGTTTTCATCATATCTGTTTTTAAAGCTATCTTTTACTTATGAAGGGGACATTCATTTTCCATTTACAATGGTGATAAGAGGTTTTCTTTTTAATTAAGTCTACTAAGTTAAAAGGCAAGTCAATTTCAAGAATAATGAGCAAATAATCATATAGGAAGCACAGGTGTAAATGTATGAGGATCAGGGTGGGTCTCGTGTGAGCATCTGAGCCTTGGGAAACATGTGGGAGATGGGGCTTAGGAGAAAGCAGACATAGGTGATGTAGGGGCTCCACCGTGACTGTTGTCATGAGCGTGGTTCTCTGTGAGTTTGGAGTCTGCTAAGTGGAGATAATCCATTTCTTATCTTACCTGGTCAGTGTGAAATAATCATACAAGGCACTTAGTAGGGACCCAGTAAGTGGCAACTGTCACTGTGTTTATTTTGTGACTACCCTATCAGTTTGTGTACACGGTGCTTCTAAGGTTCCCAGGTTTGGGGTTAAAAAAATCTTTGTGTGATGCAAATCACACAGCAACATTTCTTGAATGTCTGTTCTGTGCCAGACACTATTCTAAGTCTTAGATGTGCATTACCTGGGGATGTGAGGGAGACAGAGTTCTCGTCCCATTTTCCAGATGATGCATAGGGAGGTAAAAGCTCACCAAGTGTCACACATCTAGGAAGTGGAAGAAACAGCCCACAAACACAGTGTGTTTCTAGTGCATAGGCTCTTAGCCTTTCTCCGATACTAAAAATGTCTACACTTTGTAAATCTGCTTTTATTCGCTTTTATTATTGATGATAATGTTAATTGTATCAATTATTAGTTATTAAGCATCCTGTGGCTTCAAACGACATAAACCACACAAAGTGGCTCCAGTAATAAAGATAGGTTATGTTGATCCTTGTAAGTGAACAGTCAAAGGACTTCAGGTCAAATTGGATCTAGAAGCTTAAGCAATTCCATCCCTCTGTTCACTTCTTGGTGTCAATTCCATTCCTAGGTAATCACCCTTCTTGAGTGTCAAGAAGGCTGCCATTGCACCATAGTTTTATCCTATTTAGTAACCGCTAGCCTCAAAGAAGTCCATTTTCAATGGTTTTAATACTAGTTCCTGAATTGACTCTTGCTGTGCTGGCTGGTTTGGTCTGGGTAGGTGCCCATCTGTGGGCCAGTCTCTATCGGGGGGCGTAGGATGTTACCTGTGATGCTTTACATGATCAGGACTGAGCAGTATGTTCATCCCTGAAGCTGTGGAGAAGCCACTTCTGCCTGAATCAGATGGGTTGATGTCGTAGAGAACAGGGTGGACCCTCACAGAAGAGTCTGCTGCTCACCATAACAAGAGAGAATGGATGCTCAGCAGGGAAAACAAAGCCTCCATGAAATCTTTTTTTTTCTTTTTTTGGTACTGGGGTGTCAAACTCGGGACCTTGTGCTTATACAAGAGGCAGGCACGCTGTCATTTAGCTAAATCCCCAGACCTCCCCTGTGAAATCTTACTTCATCTTTATTGAGAAGTTAGAAAGTCCTCATCAGGAGGAAGCAGACAGGATTCCTTTCTTCTCTCGTACCGCAACGATGGACAGCTCCAGAAACTGCCGCTGGTCTCAGTGTCTTCCTCTGTAACCCGGAACCATAGCTGCTGCTCCGCGCACCTCACGAGACTGTTCTACAGAGCACACGCGGCGGTGTTACTTCTGAGTATGATTAACACTGGGTTCTTTTTTCCCTTCTGGGGTTTATATAAAAGTTTTAGTCCAGGTTCTTTGCCAAGTGGCTAGTACTGCTGACAAAATCCCAGTTTAGCTGTGCCTCCAGATTTTTAAGACCTGCCTTTGTCACTCTCTCCCACACACACCACCAAGAACGAAGTGCCACACGTTTGGTGTGTGCCTAACAGCAGGAGATGCACTGCACACCGAGAGCTGTGCTCAGTGTTTTGTGTGTAGCTGTCCTGATGACTTGTGTGTGTGTGCGTGTGTGTGTGATGGGTGATAGAAATCAGGGTGCATAAGACCAAACAAACAAGTTGGGATCTGGAGATGTGAGTTGAAAATCCTAATGCTGAGTCTAATAGGAGGACCATAGCTTGTCACACCCTCTCCAAACTTCAGTTTCCTCATCTACAATGGGAGCAACATGGAGACCATGTGGAGGACTCAGGGAGGTAAAGCGTGTCAGGTACTCGGCCACATGCCTGGCATCTGGTGGGCATTGATGCAAGGTCACGCAAATAGACCCTGTCTGCTTCCCATACCCATGCTGCTCTGCATAGCAGAAACATCCCCTTTTCTGGGGCACCTAGGGATGTCCTGTAACTTCCAGAAATTGCAGGGTCTCTCAGCACCTCCAGTCCATTCAGATCTGCTCCGTGCACTCAGGCTACAAATTGCCTGCTGCAGTGTCCTGAAATAACTCCGCTTTTCCGGCCAGGCCCCCTCCTTGCTCCCTCCCACCAGGCCCAGAATAGCCACATACATCATGGCTCCAAAATAGTCATCAGGATGCTCCCTCCCCTTTGATAATAGCTCAGCTTTGTCTGATTGCTGACATAACCAAGGCCACCGTGCCTGGTGCAGCCACAGCGAAGCTTAGAATGCTACACTGTCGCTGTCGTGTAGATGTCATTTGATGTCACTTGTGAGACGATGTCACCGTCGTCATACCTGGGTGGGGGGGCAATACAGCTACTGTTAACCCACCTTGCTAATAGAGAAACTAAAAGGCCAGTGACAGCGCTGTAATGCTGGTCTTATTCCTGGGGCTTTACCACTTAGTAAGAGCTCACCTCCCTGGCCTCACTTCCAATCTCCTTGCTGTGGTCTGTAAGTCTCTCAAGACCCATTCCCTGCCATCTCCTCTGAACTTATCTTCCTCCTGTCTTCTCATTTCTCATTTAGCTCAAGTCCTTCTGGGTTCTTTTAGTTCTTTGAGCCCATTAAGCTCTGTCTCCTGCCTCAGGGCCTTTGTGCATGCTTTTCTTCCTACCCTTATTCAGGCCTCGCTTCAGGATCCGTTTCCCTCCTGCCATCCAGATTTCAAGAAAATCTCTCCTATTTTTCTACTCTTCCTGCCTTCGTTGCACATAACATAAATTATGACTTCACCTGGTTTTCAGCACACTTCTATCTTTACCCCCCCCATGGCACATTATGAGCTCTATTCCAGTAGTGATCTGCCTGTCTTGTTCATTAATATCTACCCGGAACTCACTTACAGTGCCTGGTTCATAGGAGAAGTTTGTTAAATACTTCAGAAGGAGAGCTATGCCTACAACACCCGGCCATGAGGAACTACACAGACAGCGTAGGCATCATTCCCACTCAACAGATGATTAGCTAGAAGTGCAAAGTATCCAAAGATTTTTCTAGAGTCACTGTCAAGGCTAAAGACAACAAGTAAAAACCCAGGTCTCTACTCTCTTGGGCCACAGTCCTTTCTGTCACTCCTGGGTGCTTTTAGAACAAGGCAAGGATTCAAAACCATGATCTTCCCAGAGTGATGCTGGGATGGATGTCTCCTAGAAAGTGTGCTCTTTGGGCTGATTCCTAACCTATGGATCAACAGTTCCTAGAGAAGTACATGGGGAAGGGTGTTCCAAGCAGAAGGGAAGAGAAGATGCAAAGCTTCTCACTGCAGAGCAGATGGTAGGCCTATGATGAGTGTTCTCTCGATTTTCTGTTTGTCCATTTCCTTATATGTGCTGTATTTACGTGGCCTCAACTATGTGTCAAACATTCTGGGAATTCAGAGGTTAACAATCACACTTATACACTGACACTACTTTGGGAGGGGATTGGGGATTGAACCTAGGACCTTGACACTGAGCTACATCCTTTGCTTGTATTTTTACTTTTTTATTTTGAGGAAGGTCTTGCTAAGTTGCTAAATTGCCCAGATTGGGCTTACACATGCCTCAGTCTCCCAGAGTGCTGGGATTACGCGTGCGTGCTACCATGCTTAACTCAACTTTTTAGATAAAGGTATTAATAAATAATAAAGATTAACTAGTTATTAACAAATCTTAAAGATTAACAATAATTAGGCCATCTTTACCAAGCTCCTCTTATGTCCCAGATGCTGTGTTAAGTGCCTTATCTCATTTTTAACCTCCATAACAAAAAGTACACACCCTCTGGAATGGATGTTGTAACCATTCTACAGAGAGGTAAAATGGGGTATAAACAGGTTAAATAACTTTCCCAGGTCACACAGTCCACAGATGGCAAAGCTGAAATTGGAACCCAGGTAGTTTTGAGTCAAAAGTCTAAGTTCACAAGCCACTGGTCACCTGGACCCTTCTATACCTCTGTTATGGAGAGGATGCATGATAGGACAGGTTTCCAGGGATGGCAGGAGCACCCCTTGGAAGTATGAACTAGTGTCAGAAATCCCTCATCCTTCCCCTTTTGTGTGATGCTTCCTGAAGCTGGACGCATCCTAACCATTGTCTCTTCTCCCTGGAGCACACCCTCTGGACTCCACCCTGCCTTTCTCTCTCTCCCTCCTCCCTTTCTATTCCAGAGACATTGTTCCCCAAACACCCTTCACCTTCCCTTTGAGATTGTCCCTGCCCAGAGCAGCCAAATTTGGTACCAGGCACCCCCTCTGCAGCTGTCTCTGACGTTCAGTGAGCTCTACCGTGGGGAGGTCTGCGCTCACTCCCCTCCACTCCAGCAGAGCCAGACAGAAAAAGTTGCCTTCAAATCCTGCAATTACCTCTTCCCTAGATTGCAGCTATTTAGCCGTAGATACCTCTGCCCAGCCCTCCTCCGTGCCCAGCAAGCTCAAGGCCCGTGAACAGCAGAGCAGGAATTCAGGTCTGCTGGGGAGTCCTCAGCCCTGAAACTACTTTTATTTTGGCTCAGTCTTGGCTTAAGAAACATTAATTCTATCTTCATATTCCTCCTTTCTACTTCACACGTAGCCAGCCCCTCACTAACTCTGTTGAAGAGGCTCAGAGTGACGTGTTTGCTCTTTGCTTTATTTATTCACTCTGTGTGACAGGCACTGAGCTAACCAGGTACAAATATCAGATACAAACTGTCTTTCCCGAGGTGACAAAAGGTGCCAGTTTATTGAGGAGTAGGGGACCAGTTTGCAAAGGAAGTACTGATGAGGATAAAACAGGAGGTACAGGCAGGAGTTGGCCAGAAAAGAAGAGAGGAAGAGTGGAAACTATCCTAGTTTGTGTAAAGAGTGCAGGGAGAAAGGGCTGACCAACTAAGGGAAATGACTCCCTGGACAGAGTATGGGGCAGCCATTGGGAATTGAAAGAGAGGGAACTGGGCAGGTAGGAAGAGAATACTTTTTCTCTACACTGTAAAGGATATTGTCTGATCTTCAAGGCAGTGGAGAGCCACAGAAGGCTTAGGCAGAGGCCATCTTCTCCATGTCTATGTCCATGCTAGCCTGGCTCTTAACCACTTTCTTTTATCTTTGTTTGCTTCCAAGTCAGATGTTGGCAGCCAAAGACCAACTACTCCCTGCCCCACCTTACTCCACCCTGAGCAGGACACATTCTAAAAACAAAGCATCCAGAATCTCTAGGGAAGAGGAGAGGTGGTTCAGGGTCTTTTTATGTTGGGCATTAGTGGGGCATTTTTACTCCCCAGGACGTAAGCCAGTGCTCTTCTGCATGCAGACCCAAAGCCCTGGTGTGGAGGAATCATGATTAGTACAGCAGAAGCACCCTGGCGGGGGCGGGGTGTGTCATGAGGTCTGGCCAAGGTACTGCCCCTGCCTGCTTTGTGACTTTGGGTGGATATGACTCACTTTGCCAGATCTCAGATTCTCCATCTATAGAATAAAGTCATACTTGGTATTCCATGGGGATAACAAGTATCTAAGGGAAGCAAAATGCTATCTGAGCAGACTAGGACTCAAAACACCCTGCACAGCAGTCACCATGATGAAAAATATTCTCTCCTTTTCCTTGGAATTACCGATATTGGTGGGCTGACAGACAATACAAACACAGAATGAAACAAAAAACACAGAAATTTCCCAAGATCTCCCAAGAGAACCATGGAAGCAGAGGAGAAAATGGTGCTGATCCTGTTCCAGTAGCACACAGGGACATCTCCCCGTGCATTCATGCAAGCATTCTGAAAAGGTTACATGCACGACGCATGTACATACATTCACACACACACACACACACACACACACACACACCCATCTTACCCATTTACTCAGATTTCCTGAGCGCCTTTCTTGTACCTCAAATGGCCTTTATAAGGGTTAGATTTCTGTAAGCATTCGGCAGGAACTGGTGGAATTAATGTATGATCTGTAACTTCTTTAATAATAGCTCCTCCCAAGTATGGTCCAAAGGGACATAAGAATAACAACAAACACGTCAGCTGTTTAATGCTCAGCTCCCCTTTCCGTGCCAGATCCTCCACATTTTACGTTGCAAGTTTCACAGCTTCCTGAAAGACATAATGACCTCTGAAGACAGTCTTCCAGGATGAGATCAGCTCTTATCACACATCTTATCGCCCAACTTCAAGAGTGGGTGGGAGGAGGGTACATAACTGCCCCTTGCCAATGAAATCCTGGTTACTGGCTTAATTTGCTGTAGGAATGGAGCCCTGATTTCTACCATTTCACTTTCCCGTCTCTTCCTTTAAGATGTCTTGCTTCCTGGTCTCTTCCAAGTATGGATACTCCCTTCCCTACACCTCTTAATGAGGAAGGAGAAAGAGAGAGGGAGAGCGCATTATGTGCCACAGCAAGTATGGCAGGGCTGTGTACTTAGTGGCAGAAAAGTCCTTGAAGGTTGAAAGAATAAATAATGGAAAACAAGCAATCACCACCCTGTCAAGCCCCAGACCGAAAATTCAAGATGGACACAAAAATAGCAATGTTTCCTGCATGTTAATTAACTTCTTCCAAGGCTACGGACAGAATGTCCTTGAGATCTGGAGGTTAGAAAAGAAAAAGGGTGTAGCCCTGTGTGTGCTCTTGGGTGTGTGGGCAGAACTTCTATTCAAACCCAGGGGCTTTGCTTACTCATTCCTGTCCCTGAGAGGCCGACAGAGCTTCAGCACCAAAGACAGCAGCCACTGATTCACCAGCTCAGGCTGCAGGGCTCCAACCATGAAATGACCATGCGGTCCTAGTTCCAGCCTCCTCATCAATTAAACTTATTAGTTGTATCATCTTCCCAGGGACCCTCATTTCATGGAACATGTACATCTGAAAAATATGTAAATAGTGTGATCAACTCACAAGCACATTTATTTATTTCCAATAAATCTTCCAAGGGGTTGAGATAGAAATCCTAAAGATTTGACTCATTTCTGCGGGGGGAAAAATGCATCCAGAGATAGTATAACTTAGTGGTTAAAAGAGTCATAGGGAGACATGGGGTTTATTAGCACTCTCAGCATTTTGGACAAGGTAATTCTTTTGGACAAGGGGATATCTTATGTCTTGTAGGAGTTTTCTAGAATCTCTGGCCTGTGCTCAGTATATGCCTATTGTGTTTCCTCAGTTGTGACCATCACAACTGTCTCCAAACATTTCTTAATGCCCCTTGGGGCCAAAATCTCTCACCTCCATTGAAGATCTATGGAATAGATGCATTTGGAGTTGAATCCTGGCTCTACCACTTATTAATAGGCCTGGGCAGGATGGTATCAGCCCTAACACACCTAAAACATTATGGGAAGAACTCATGCTTTACATATGAAAACAAGAAGGAAAACAATATCCCCCACATCTGGTTGATCTTATTATCTTACAAACATAATTAACAAGGACATTTTAACAGGAGCAGGGTGAGACCAACTCCACTAATTTACAACTCAGATAGGAATAATTCACATCAAGGCTCCATTGGCCATTTCATTTTGGTTTCCAAAGGCCCCATTATTAATTCATTTCTAAAGTGATCTCTCTTATTCCCAAGGGGTATATCCAAGTAACTACGTGCTTACAGTACTCTATTTGATTAAAATTTAACAAGCTATGTTATTGGCAAATAAACTATTTATTTCAGTGCTGTTACCAATGCCAAAAGGAATGTTTCAAACAAAGGAATGGAAATGACACACTAAAGAGATTGTCATTAATAATTTATAGTAGCCAAAACACAGTCTCATACACACACACACACACACACACACACACACACACACACACACACTCTTTCCAGTGATGGCATTAGAGTATGAAAAGTCAGCCAAAGTCGTCTGGTTTCCTGTTCATTAAAAAGGGGAAAACTAAAAAATTGAACTCTGTCATGTGGTATAGGTGAAAAAACATTTTTAAAAAAACTAGTCATAGCTTTGCTATTAACTTGTTATGTGACCTTGGGCAACCCACTTAACCTTTGTAGGCTTGTTTCTTTCTGTTTAAAATGAAACTAAGAAAACTTTGTTTATTTAAAACTTAGGGTTTTGTCGGGATAAAATGGAAGAGAAGATGTAAACACGCTATAAAATGCCGACTATAAGTTGTACATTAAAGTATCATTTGATAAGTGCTTCTTTTCCTTGTTACTCAAACCAAACACCATTTTATCTTGAGGGAATTTGTGGCAAAAAGGGCTTTTTAGTCATGTCTTTTTGGGCATATATTCTCAGAGAAAATTCTAAAGTTTGGTTTCAGCTGATAATGAAGACACTGATCTGAGAAAATCACTTCATGGACACTTAAGTCCCTTGCTTTACTGATAACAAAAATAGTTAGGACTTGTTTAGAATTTAGTTAATAAATGCCAAGCATTAGGCCGAGCTCTTTACAGGTCGTGTTTTGTTTCAGAACCACGCAAAGGAGGTGGGTGGGGACTGTTAACAGTCCCATTTTCTACAGAAAATTGAGGTTCACGGAATTACGTTAGTTGTTCAAGGCCATCTGGCAAAAAAGGTGGTAGAGTAAGCAAGCAGGAAACGATCTCAGAGCTCTCCCCTTTGAGTCTCCTTTGGATATCAAGGGATGTGCTGTTCTGAGTTGTCACCTGCCTGCCCCGTCGATGACGCGGGCAGCTCTGAGAAGGAAACTCCTTGCTGAAACACGGACGCATCGGCTAATTTGGATTTAAGAGGGTACAAATGTCTGATTCATTTGACTGAGGTCCCCCTACCCAATTTAAGGTACTTGAATTTCCTGTTCCTAAATAGTTTATCCTAATACCTATGACAGTTTCTAAATCCCAGAGTAGGGATTTTTTAAAAAATCGGTAGATAGGAGATTGGTTGGTTAGATGGATGGTTTGATGGATGGATAAATGAATGGATGGAAAGTTGTAAATAGATGAATTAATGAAGAGATTTCCCGCTAATGGATAGACAAATAGGCTGATTTAACAACTGTGAAGAAATAGTCTCCAATTTTTGTCTGCTTTGAAATAATCTTGCTTGACAAAGAGTAACCCTTCCATATGCCCCACCAAATTTTTGTTATTATTCACCAATATAAACTCCTTGTCACCGCAGTGGCCTCAGGCTTAAGATACCATTTTTAGTCTCATTTCTAATATGTTATTGCCCAAATGCTAGATGAAGCTTTTTCTGGATAATAATAGAAATGGTTCCTATTTGTTGGGCTTTTTGATGAGCCACATATGGTAATAAGCTTTTTACTTGATTTACTGTGAACATATAACATACTTGTAATGTTGATATAACGTCCCTTTTTACAGATGGAAAAAAAATCCTGAATGTTGGAGAGGTAATCTAGTTGTAACCAGGCTAAACCGGGTTAGATTCAGGTCTGAGTGAATGTGGCTGCAGTTGGCTACTTTTTACCCTTCTCTACCTGGGTCTGAAAACATGGTCTCTGTGTCTGCAAAATCAGCCTCACCTGGGTGCTTGTTTGAAATGCAAATTCTCAAATACCAAATAGTTTCTCTGGTGTGAAAAAACTAAAAGTGTAAATAAGGTTCAAAGGGTATAAGTGATAGTGTGAAATAGGAAGAAAATGGCTAAAGGGGAAGTGGGAAGGGAAGGGGAAGGGGAAAGGAAAAGAGGGAAAAGAAAAAATGTGAAAAAAGGAAAACATGGAAATAAGGTCTTTGTAAATAGGGAAGGGTGAAGGGATGGCAGGGGTATGGGGAAAAATAAGAACCAGGACATATCACGTAAAGGTACAAGATCCCAGTGATGAATGTAACTGTATTGTTTGCTTTAAATGTACCAATAAACTTCATGGGGAAAAAAATGCACTTTCTCAAATCTTAGTCGATATACCAAATCAGAATATGTACTGTAACAAGCAGCCCTCCAGGCATTTTTGAGGTATACTCTAGTTTAGAACTGCTGCTCTAGTCTCACGGTGTTGTTGCGTCTATAGGTTGCAAGGATGCATTCGTACTAAATTATCCACACTTTGGCCTGATGTTACTTGTGACC
Organism: Fukomys damarensis; assembly: GCF_012274545.1. Taxonomy (NCBI): domain Eukaryota; kingdom Metazoa; phylum Chordata; class Mammalia; order Rodentia; family Bathyergidae; genus Fukomys; species Fukomys damarensis. Next base: position 10,869,851 of record NW_022900924.1, on the reverse strand, counting down.
ACCAGCGCCGACTGAAGGTAGGGAACAAGCTTGTGTTAGGAACAAGTTACATGGCCTCCCTGTCTCTTTAATATGCGAGCGGCCCTTGTTTAAAAATCCCCGTAAGGACCTCTGTCTGCCCCCTTACAACTAGCTCTAGCATATCAAATGAAAATTCCAGAGGGATCTTTCTAACCATGGCCCTGGACGTGTGACTCTCCTGCCTTTTAACCACTGGTGGTTTCCTACATTTGTCGGAATGGAGCGCACATACCGCCCCGTGGCCTCCAGGCTGTGCAGAGTCATTGTCTGCCTTCCAGTCTCACCTCCCAATTCTTTCGCTCGCGTTTTCTGCTCTAGCCATCCCTTTGCACCTTCCCTCAGTACTATCTGTTTTCCTTTATGGTTCTTGTGCATAAGTGTACATAGTTTGGTTCTTCCATTAGACTGTAACTTCCGTGAGGTCAGAACTATATCTGCTTTTCTCAACAGTCCATTCCAAGTGCCTGATATCATGCATACCTGAAACATAGTAAATACTCAGTAAACATTCATACCTATAAGATCTTGGACCTCAGAGGTCTAAACATTTCCCCTTGCTTCAGACGTACTTATCACTCTTGCTGCTTTCTGAAGCAGGTCCAGAGATTCTCTTTGGTGAGTGTCTTTATGAGGGGTGGCCAGAAACATGGCGAATACTGCTGCCCAGTGCCCCGTAATGGAAAGGCAGGCTGAAAAATGGAGTGTCCTCACTCACCTTACTCACCAGGCCTGGCATCCTGGGCCTTCTGGCTCTTTGCAAAAGTCAGAATGACCGTGAAATATAAACATTTTAAGGCAATTAAGGACACAGAGGCAGTTATGACAAAATAACTAAAAACATTCATGAAGGAGGGCTGGGGATTTAGCGGTTCTGGCGACTGCCTGGCAAGTTCAAGGACCTGAGTTCGATCCCTGGTACCACCAAAAAAAAAAAAAAATTCACGAAGGAGAACTTCCTGAACTGCTTCAGAAAATGTCAGGGGTGGTTGTATGAGTACACTTGAAGCGTGGGATAGCACATTATTTTGAGGGAGATTAATGGCAGTGCGTCACTTGCTGAAGTAATTTTTAAGAAACAATTTAAACATTCAGTGTAATTTTTTCTCACTCCTTGTATATCTTAGTGGAACCACTGTAGCATGGTTTTTCTTTACTCTTCTATGGGTCTCCTAGCTCAGATCGTGGGCATTAGGAGCTATGAGTCCTGAATTTGAATCTCAGCTTCTCCATCCACACACTCTGTGATCTTGGGCATGTGACTCAGTCTCTCTGAGCCTCAGTTACCTTACCTGTAGAATGGGGATGGCAGAGTACTTGGCGAGATAAAGCGAGGTACCCCCCTTACACTGTCCCTGGCATATTAGGCCTACCAATTCCTGTTTCTTCATCCTGACCCCCCAGCGGTATTGCTAGTTCTTCAAGCTTCTGTTGGCATGCACTGTACCTAGTAGATGTCCTCAGTATGCAAATCCACTGCAGATAGCCCCCTGGGGACAGAGCCCAGGACAGTGGCCCAATAGCCTGGTTGTTACATACCAGGCTCCAAATTCAGCTTGAGAAATGCCTGCATTCCTCCACCTGCGAGCTGTGCGAGTCGGTCACATTTCTGACGTTTGCCACGCTTTAGTTTTCTCACCTGTAATCCAGCAGTAGTGACAGAGGGCCGGTGTCACAGCTGTGGGGGCGACCGAATGCACGTGGAGCACGTAGACCGCGTCCGGCTGGAGCTAGCACATGCAGGTGCTTAGCACCTGTTAGCTGTCACCACTGCCATAACCATCATCATCACTCTTGTGACCCAGCCTGGGAGCCAGAGGACACAGACGGAATCAAAAGCAGGCCTTGTGCAAAATGCTGCCACAGGCAGATTCTCCCTACCCCTTCTACCTCTTTTGCCTCCTGTCTCTTAACTGGACTGGCATCGTTGAAGGCACGGATAGAGGCTGGGCAGCAAGGGCAAGAGCCTCATGTGAACTCCACTTTCTTTTCCTTTTTGTGTGGGTACAAAACCACCTTGAAGAGCTGCTGGCTCTTTCCATGGAATTGGAAGTTTTAGATATTTATCTCCCATCTGGTGGACCCCTGAGCTCAGTAATCCACATTCAGTATCCCATGGAACTTCTATCACACTGGCTCCGAATTGACCCTTTCCAAACACCCACCGTGGAGGTGTCCAGAGCAGTGAACACATTTCTGAAGGCTGGAGATAAAATGCCACTTGTTCCTTTTCATCGATCCTACAAGGATGCTAATGTGTAGAAACAGGGAGGAGAGCCAGGTATGGTGGCACATGCCTGTAATCCCAGCACTCGAGAGGCTGAGGCAGGAGGATCGCTGTGAGTTCAAGACCAGCCTGGGCTACCTAGTGAGTTCCAGGTCAGTCTCAACTACATAGTGAGAGCCTGTCTCAAAAAAAAAAGAAACAGGGAGGAGAGAGTTGCAGGGAGAAAGAGGAAGGTTTGGAGTCTCGGTGAAATCCCTGAGGAAGGGGAAGGGAAGGTAGGGATCAATGATTTGCAGTTTTCCTGGTTCTTATTTTAAGCTCTTTCCTGAAAGACATTATTCCAGGGTGTCTTTTTCCTTCCCGCGTGGCACTGGGGAGCTGGAAAGCTGGGAAGCTGAGGATCTACAATACCGAAGGAAGTAATTCAAAGTGGCTGAGTGAGAAAACCAGGAAAAGAACTATTGAATTTAAAATGATATCCTTCAGGGAAGTTCAAGGTGAGGCAAAAATGGAACCAAGAGAGCCCCCAACAGGGGGGTCAACATTGCCAGGAATACAAAGCCGGACAGGTAGGACAAAGTGAGCAGCTTAGCACGTTATCTCCAGACCCTGTCCCTGGCCGGGCGCTGAGATTGCCTGCAAAGCTTTCTATACACACAGATGCTGGAGTCCACCTCTCTACCACAGTGGCGCCAAGGGTGGGGACAAGAAATCTGTATCTACAGGAAGGCTAATTTTAAAACAGCCCAGCCAGGGTGGGTTGTGGGCGTACACTAGGAAACCGTGAATTTAGATGATTAAAACCTAATCAGCAGCTGGAAGGCACAGCATCAGCCTCAGGACACTTTCTAACCCTTATCTAGGTTGAGCCAACATTTTGAAACCTAGAAACCAAAAGCCGTGTGGGAGAAAGGAGAAAGTGGGTGGCGAGAGACATCTTCCTTGTAAGGAACGAGAAAATAGCAGCCCTAAAGTGTGTGGTGGTTCCCACAACCTAGCCAGTGAGATGTAAATCTACCCTTGAAAGCAACAGAAAGGGACTGAATGCGGTTTCCTGAACCAGTCGCATAGAAGATAATTTTTCAATGATTCCTAGGATCTGAAGGTTACCCATTAACCTCTTAAGTTACGGCTGACAGACAGGCTGGGGTCAGGTGTGGCTAGCTCTGTGCATTTCCAATATTTGTTTTAATAGAAGAAGCAGCCTTTAAGCCACAGCGTCACAAACTTAAATTCTTACCAGGGTTATGGAGGTGCCATAAATAGGTGAAGAGAACCAAGTGGGAACCGAGGTGACGTAGGGATGCTACTGTGGAGGGTCACCTCATAGCATAGCTGTCCTGGGAGAGGAAGGCAGGTTCCATACCTCCAGTCTTGATCTTTCCTAAAACTAAAATTTGCGAAAGAGGTGCCTGATGTTGAAATATTGGCAATGAAGTTAAGTTTTGTAAAGTATTCTTCAGAGCAAGAAACATGTGTCTGCAGGCACTTCTTTTCCAGGAGCTTCTACACAGGCGGGGAAGAAACCCGGCTGCTTTCTAAATAAACAGGCTCTCCAAGCAACCTGTCCACGCAGTGTCTGTTTATTGGGCTAAGCACTAAGCAGGAGGGGTTTAGTTATGAACGAGTCCTCAGATTTGAGCAGTGAGGGGTGCATCTGTGTCTGCAGTTTCCAAACTGTGTCCTGTAGGGCTATCAGAGCTTGTCTGAGTGGCCAGGGATTCGAAATTACCACTGCTGCCTTAAGCAGAGGAGCTCCATTTTTATCTGTTCTATGTGGGGAGGTATTAGGTGCCCTGCAGTTCTACAGGTAGTATAACTAAGGCCCCAGAATGTGATGGAATCTGTAGCCCAGGTCACACACAAGTAATTGGTCACCCGGCCAGCTGGAGAAATCATTTCTCTTGGCTTCCTAAGAGTTCGAATGGAGGAGAAATAGCTACTTTCATTCCTATTCAAGCCATCTCTACTTGGTGCTCCAAGGTCTCCTGGGGTCTGGCTTATGCCTTGTCTTTCTCATAGCTGGAATGAGATCCAAATGACAAGAGATTCAGTGGTGAATCTTGGGACTCACTGACCTGATTTCAGAGATGCTAAAGTTATCCCCATTTCTACTCCACCTGTGTTTCTCAGGGGCTCAGAGATGAAACAGGGGAAGGGGACTGGAATGAGCCAGGAACTGATATGATGCTTGGTGCTCAGACATCATCTGGGCTCAGGTGTTTGTTTCTCCCCAGGACTGGGGTCCTTCGTGACAAATGATATCACACTGGATGTGATCAGTCACTTAATATTTCTTCTGCAAGCCTGGTAGATCCTTTACCTCTAAATCCTGGTTATACTTTAATCATATGGTTCTGAAACTGGCCTTGGGGCCCATTATGGCAAAGTTGGTTGAGGGACGAATAATTAAATATAAGCCAGTCTCAGTGGGAGAACAGTGACCAAGGGGAGAAAGGATGGAGTAGTAGTTGGGAGAACAGATTTGTTTTCGTGTGTGCCAGACACATACCTGGAGTAGTGTCCTGGCTCTGATTTCTTTGAACTGTGTTAATCTTGGGCACATTGCGTACCTATTTTGAGCCTCCATAATGCCATTATGAGAATGGAATCTATTAGTGGTTGTAAAGACTCAGCACATAGTATGGTAAGAGCTGCCACCATTGTTATTTCCATTTATTTTTCAATATTTGTCCAAAGTATTTATAGGGAAGATTTACATACACGTGAAAGTGTATATTTAAACATCCAGTAAGTTTTCCCATCCCACCCAATACATTCCTATTATCTCCAGAATTTCCCTCAGACCTTTCCTCAGCTGGTTCCCAACTCCCAGAAGTAGTGACTGTCCTGAGGGTTGTTTCCATGATAGGTTTGATTTGCCCGTTCTGGAACTTCATAGAAACTGAATCATGTCTCTTATGTCTGGCCTGTTTGGCACAGCGTGGTGTCCATGATGCTGTCCCAGATCTGCCACCGTTACTACTTTTCAGTGAACATCTTGCATGCATCCTCCCCATCAGACTTAAAAGTGCTCGAGGCTGGGCTCTGCATGTTTAGAGCCTTGTTTGCTGGCCCCTTCCCAGTAACCAGCACAGGGTAGATGCTCGTGAGTCCCTTTAAAGTGGATGGCTGAGTCCTAGGTGAGAAATCAGACGATGAGTTGGCTGAGGCATGCTCTCGGTGAGAGGAGTGAGGAGCCACATCTCCTCTTATACAAGCAGCCGACCAGATCTAGAATGGGGAGTGGCACCTCTCACAGAACCCTAGAGATAGCTGACTCCTCCTCTCGCTTTACCCTACCAGCGCCCAAGCAGGCTTTTGCCCGGACCTGATTGGTCCAGGTGTCTCGCTGGAGACAAGCACCAGGGCATGGAGGGAAAATGTATTCTTCCCCAAGCTGTTAGGGAAGGGAGGGTGAAGCTGCTCTCTTCGATTTGATTGATGTTGCGCTTGGGGATCTGAATTCTCTGATGTAATTACACTGTGTGCTCCGTGCGATAAGGAGATTAATCAGTCCATTACACAGGGGCTGTTTTACCCACAGATGGAAGTAATGGAACAGAGACATCGGACACTGCCAAGACCTTGCCAGCCGTCCAGCCTGCTCCAATTATAGGCAGGTGGCTTACCTCCTGGCAGCTAGACCACTTTCTCCAAATAGGATCAACTACTGTTACTGTCACTACTTTGTGTCAGACCCCTAAAGTTTAGCATTTATATGTGCCGATCATCATAACTGTCCTGGGGCCGTAGTTCTTTGCCCCAGTGCAAGGAAGGAATGACTGAGGCACAGCCACTTTACGATGTTTACCCTGAAGGCAATAAGCCGGTCAAAGCTCAAATCTGAATCTGGCCTAGATAGATTTAAAACAGGCAGCAATCATCATTGCCTCTGAAGACATCAAAGAAATGAGACAGGATCTGCAGCTAACAGCCAACTTGTCTTTCATCCAGCAACGTGAGCAAACAGGCAAGGTATGAAGCAGGTGTATGATCTCCGCTGGACACACAAGGAAGAAAAGAATACGGGGGCTCCCAGGAAATAATTGCATCTAGGGGCGAGTTTGCAAAATGAGTTGCTTGTCTTTGAGGAATGAGGAAGGTTCGCGATGTGCACGAGCGTTGGTTGACAGCATCGCACTGGACCCCAGCACCCCCCCCCCCACTTCCTTGCCGTGCGACCTTGAACAGGTTAACCTCTCCGGGCCTCCGTTTTCTCATCTGCAACCGGATCGGTAATACCTGCCTGGTAGGGTTGCCATTGGCTTAAAGGAAGCGATACAGGTAAAATTTTTTTTAACAGGGACCTGGCACAGAGCTTGGGCCCATTATTAATGATGCCACTGCCGATGGTGATAGTGACACTGGCAAAAGGGTGGCAGTTTCTCGCTTAGATTACAGATTGCTTCTTATCTCCTCTTCTCTGACTGCTTGCCATGGGACTTAGGAAAAGGAAAAGAAAAAAAAAAATACATTTACTGGGCATTTCTTCGCTTGCATCATTTCACCCAGTGCTTGCCATAAATAGCTGCAAGAAATAGATGTTATCCTCACCTCCAAAGCAGACACGGGGCAACTGAGACACCAGGAAGTTAAAAAGATCAGGAACTCTATCTCTGAAAGCTGCTGGTGTTAGTATAAGAGATTATTGAAATCCAATTCCATGAACATTTATTAAGCGGCTATTAATCTGTACGTTAAGGCTGCAGAGGCAAAGATGAATTTACGACCTGTGTCCAGTGGCTTCCCACTGGGGCCTAGAAAACCATACACGTGTTTGGGATAGGATTTATAGAAATGTAAATTATTCAAATGGCCTAAAGCAGCAGTTATCACCTTTGGCTCTGTATTAGAATAAGTTGCTAGGAGAGAGCATGTGCTTATTTAAATGCACCCATGACCAAGCTCCAGTCCTAGAGATTGTGCTTCATTGATCTGAGGTGAGCCTAGACAATGACACTTAAAAAAAAAAAAAACTCCCGCAGATTAGTGCAACCACTATGGAAATCAATATGGAGATACCTCAAAGAGCTTGGACTGGAGGTTCCATTTGACCCAGCCATCCCTCTGCTGGGTATCCTTCCAAGAGAACTAAAAGAATCATATCACAGAGAAGTATGTGCACCCATGTTTATAGCAGCACAGTTTGTAATAGCTAAAACTTGGAAACAACCTATTTGCCCATCCGTTGGAAACTGGATAAAGAAGTTGTGGTTTTTCTATAAAATGGAATATTACTCGGCCATAAAGAGCGAGAGAATAGATTCATTCATAGGAAAATGGATACATATTGAAGATATACTCCTAAGTGAAATAAATAAGTCACACATGTGTAAATACCAAATAGTTTCCCTGGTGTGAATATTCTGCAACAATGCATAAGATTCTAATAAGATTACTGACATTTAGAAATGGGAAGCAAGGAGCTAAAGGTGTAGGGAAGGGGGGATGGGTAGGGGAAGAGTAAAAAGGGAAAAGAAAAAAATGTGAGAGAATGAAAAGATGAAAATAAAGTGTTTGTAGATGGGGAGGGGAGGAGGGGGTGAAGGGAGGGCAGAGGTAAGGGGACAAAATGAGAATCAAGACTTGTCATGTAGAGGTACAAGATCCCAACAATGAATGTAACTGTACTGTATCCCTAAAATGTACCAATAAACTCAATAAAATTAAAAAAAAAAACAAAACTCCCTTGGCGATGGGTATATGAAATCACTGGGTTGGAGTCTTAGCTGATAATTTAAAAACCCCTAATAATCCTTCAAGGAAGCCAAGAACTCATTCACCCCCAGAAATTCATATGCCACAAACCACAAGGCCAGGTGTGGTCTTTACCCTCCCTATACATTAAATCCAAGAGGTTCGAGAATAATGAACTATGCAAGGTGCAAGGGAAAGTTTTCCATAAGACTGGGCAGTGTGAGAGGAGCTCAGAGAAGGTGGGATTGAGGACTCTGAGGAGGGATCCTTTGAGTGATGCCCCACAGAGGGTTGAGCGGTGGGGGAGACCAGGGTTCCCGATCATCAGCACCGATGTGTTACGTGAACCTTGGAAGAGGCGGTCATCGTCCCCAAACCCCACTCGCAACAGAAGTCAGATGGCTCAAAACTGCAAATGAGGTTAGTCATTTGGGGCCTTTCGCGTTCATTCATTCACAAAGTGTCTTGACATTTATTGAGCCCTTACTATATGACGGGCATCATTTCTTCTTATTTTGGAAAAAAATGAACAGAACAAAAGAAAATATTCAAAATGCCTGATATTAATAACTGTTGCATCAGAATATGATCTGGACGACCTGACGGTGGTGGCAGCAATGTGTGACGGGGATGATGACGACGGTGACGATGATGACGGCCATGGTGCAGGAAGACAGTGGTGGCGGTGGTGACGGTGATTATCATAGCCATTAATACTGTGGCGGTGATGGTAAAGATAGAGACCCAAAGATAGCTGCCACCTATTGAGGGTTGACCGTGTACCAACCACCGCTTCATCTTCTAGATGAGAGCACTGGCTTTGAGGGTTTTGTTACTTGTCTAAGGTTCTCAGCTAATAAGTGGCAGATATGACAATTCCAAAAGAGGTAGCGTGAGTACGGTGGGAGTAACTCTGCCCTCTGAGGAAGGATGCCTGTGTGTTTTCCCACCACTGACATTCTTTGTCACATCAGCCAAATGACTCCCTCTCCTTTCCCTGCCTCAGTTTCCTCATCTGTGACATTCAAGTCTCTTAACTTCTAGGATCTAAAAATTATTTCAAGGGCATAAAGTACAAAATTATAATAAAAGATGTGGAGGGGAAAGAAGTGGGGGCTGGTTACCCTGAGTGGAAGATTTATTTTAGGAAGTTGTCGAGGACTGGTATTCAACCACCCCAAGGAAGAGGAAACATACAGCTGGTGGTTTGCTGATTCAGAAAAACGGCTGGCAGAGAGAGGAGAGGCAAACACACTGAGAATCTGTGTAATCAGAGAAAAATGTCTCCGTGATTTGCCATTATAATTCTCGATAACAAACTCTGGGACTCCAACATCAATACTAATAACTTGTTGAAGGAAGAGGGAGTTAGAAATGAATTAATTTTTTAAAACTGCTTTTTGGTAAAGCACTAGGAAATGTTCTGGGCTCCTAAATTTAAAGGGGTATTTTTAGCACCTGTAATCAAACCAACTTGCGTAAACACATCTGCTGGAGTGCCAGCATCAAAATGTCTTTGCTATCTTCATTTTACATCTCTTGTAGCCCTCCTGGGAGTGAGGGAGAGTTTCACTGGTTTTCCTTCTTTCATTATGTTTTTCCACATCAGCTGAGTGAGAAAGTTAAATAGGATATATTCTCTTCTATTGGAAGCTACTGAATCCTTGCCTCGAGAATAACAGTAAAATTCTTAAGCTTGAATGAATGTAAGAATTTGTATGAAACACAGACTTCAGGTCCCTGTCCTCTGTACTAGTGAGCTTTCCCATTGCAGAGACATAATACCCAACACCCACAACTTTAAGGAGGAAAGGGTTAATTGTCACCGTTTCAAGAGATTCAGTCCATGGCTGGCTGGTTCCAAGGGAGAAACAACATGGCAGAAGGTTATGGCTGAGCACAGCTGCAGAGCTCGTGGCAGCCAGGAAGCACAGCAAGGGAGCAACAAGGCCAGAGAGGGATAGGCGGGGGACCATATATGGTCCCTGAAGCCACATCTCCATGACACACCAAAATACCCCCAGGAGTGTGCTTCACTAACCTGCTCTGAATCCAGTGAAATCGACACATCAGGATTAATGATTGCACTTTCAGATTCTGGGGCTATGATGTGGACCCAGAAATGTGGCCTTTTACACAAAACAATGACTTTAATGCAGGTAACTCGTGGCCCACATTGAGAAGTGCTGGAGTTGGGTATTATGGAGACCTAGAATAAGATTCGGACTCCATCACTTACCAGCTATTGACCTTGGGCAGATTACTGAACTTTTTTTCACTATCAGTTACCTCATATATAGAATGGGATATTAATGTTACCTACCCTGTAACTTTCTTGTGAACATTCAATTTCACATAAGCTTAGCACAGTATCGAGCATGTAATAAGCAATTAATAAATGTCAACTATTTTCACTATTGTTAATTTTAGGTAGCTTGGCAGGTTATTTTCTTTTCTGACTCTTGGTTCTGCATCTGCAGCCTGAAATGAATTTTAATAATACCCCAAATCAACTGTAATCCAAGGGCCATGTACAGAATAAGATAAGGTCTGTAAAACTATTGCCCACACATAGTAGGTATCCTGTTTCAAAAATATTTACTCAATAAACAAATAAATTGAATGAGGGATTCAATACTTGCAAGTTACAGACAGGAAGGGTGATCTTAGGAAAATGTTCTCCCTCCCAAAGGGGACCTTTAGGAGATGCTTAATGTGTAGAATTTTTGTCCTCTGAACCTTCTTGAAGGCTTCGAGTCTCTCACTAACCCACTGCTCTTCACCCTTGTGGTTTTGGGAAGGCCATGACACATCTCTGTACCCCTGTCCCTTTCTCTGCAAAAGGAACTGTTGAGGAAACCTGTTCATCCCTCACGTGTTGGTATTGTGAGCGCCCAGTTGCACACCTGCTGTGCCCTGAGTTATGGATTATTGTGGGGCATCACCCTAGATGCTGACAACCGCGGATATAAAGTAAGTGGGAACTGGAAGACTGAATGACTAAACAACTGATCACTGATGTTCATTTTGAAGAGCTCTGGTGCTTGTTGCCCATGTCCTTAAAGGGGTAAAGAAATAAGAAAGCATCAGGCCTTAGTACTGTCACTCATAGCCAGAAAGGTCAGAAAGCATCCCAAGAGGGAGATGGTGCTGCTGATGACTCATCCTGTAAGGAGAAAGCTACAAATCACACAGACGACCACAAGCACTGCTGGCAAATCTGCACTTATTCTTTCAACAGCCTTTCATCATGTACTCTGGTTAGGCACTGTGCTAGGTTCCATGGACAAAACAAATCGACAGACCCAAGTCACTGCTTTCATGGAGCTCACAGGCAATGATTGTTTCAGGTGTGCTTGTCATGACAGGGGAGACCACAGCAGCTCTGAAAGCACAGAAGAGTGGCACATATGCAGCCAGGGAGTAGTACTGCAGAAGGATGGGAGGCATCAGTCAGTGAGGTAGGGGAAGTTAGGGAAGGATGCTCCAGGCAGGGGAACCTGCATGTGCAAAGACGTGAAATCATGAGAACAGGAAAACTATGGGAGACTCCATCAGGCTGGTGTTCTGGGAACAGAGTGCTGGAAGGGAAGGAAGGACGAGATGGATGGGCTGAGACCCAAGCATATCTGGCCTTCTGAGCCATGTGAAGGAGTCTGGATTGCTCCAATCTCAAGAGGAACCTTAAGGGTTTTAATCAAGGAAGTGACTCAAGGAGAAGTGGTTTCTTAAGATGGTCCTTGCCGCTATGGAGGAGAAAAACTGAAAGGGGAGAAATGGGAGACAGGGAGACCAATTAGAAGGCTCTAATCTGGGATCTGAATGGCAGAGATACTTGTCAGAGTAATTTCTTTGAGGTATTTGGTCCCTGATTGCTGGCGATCTTCCTCGGCTGCTTCTGTTTGCAGTGACTCTGAGCTGCGTGGGAGAAGAGCCATTTAATCTTGTTCGCTGCTGCAGTGCCCTGCCCAGTAGTTGCATTTTTTTTTCTCAGGGAACTGAGTTGTACAGCAAAGGAAAAGGATCTTAGGGGTCATCTACCATGCAGTCAACCCCCAGGGCATCCCACGTTGTCACATCCGGTAGATGCTCTGGATATCATCCCTGATCATTTCCACCAGAAAACCGGGATCGCCTAGTCAATTACTGGTCAAGTGGGGTAATGGCATTTCATTAGGACCCTCTGTATATGAAATGAAATGTTTCAGGTACTTTTTTTCAACCAGTAATTAGGTGCTGTAATTAAGAAGGCATTGTGCCTGATCTCCAATCTTTCTTCTTTATTTAAATTTAATTGATTTTCTCCTTGATTTAATCAACCCGAATTCAAATACCTGCCACCCTCTCTGCTCAGATGCTCAGAAGAACTCTAGTCGTTAAAGAAGAAGCACCACGCCAGGAGAATGCGGGGTATTGTCCGGTTCTAAGCCCCAACCTTTTTCACCTGGTATGAAAAGTGTTGAGATATCAGGGAGGTGCAGGGAGAGACGTAGGAAGGAGGAAAGACTGCTTTTAGATCCTTGAAACCTGCTTTGCTCTGTGACCGTAGGTAAATTACTTAACCACTCTGTTTCAGTTTCCTCACTCTTAAAATAAGTGAAGAATTAATGTTGTCTTCACGGCATTGCCATATGGACTAAATAAGGACTGTGCACCCTTAGGCTGATGACTGGAATCTAAGCACTATAAGTATTATTATGTCCATACCATTATCTATCTGGTAACTCATTTAATACTCATGAAGCCTGTGCGGGATTAGGTTATGACTACTTACACAAAGAATAAGCTCACAGCTAAGAGTCTGGTCCTGATCTTTACTCCAAAGTTCTTGCTCATGTGTGTCGTCTCTCCAGCCCTGTGACTTTCTCCATGTTGAACATGGGAAAAGAGGGTCTTATGAAATTAAGTCCTTGAGTAAAGGTCACTCAGCTGGCAGTGGCAGAACCAGACCTCACCCCCAATCACCCAAGGTACAATGCCTATTGCTTTGTCCCTCAGCGGTCACTCAGACAGGGCTGGCAACTACTTCAGAGCCAAACAGCAATGAGGAGTTATGCAGTGCCCTCATTAGTCTTGTTGCTAGTCTGTTTTTCAAGCGCTTAGATATACAGCAGGTGATGTTCAGATGTACAATATGGCCTCAGGCATAAACGCAAGGTCACATGATATGCACATTTTGAGCACAAGAGCTTAATTCTACACCTTTCTTTCCTGCTAAAGAAACTGTAGTGGAATTCCATGGAGAGCAGGGAAATACATTCTAGGGGGAATCTTGGATCCATTCATTCATTTGTTTAACAAGTATGAGTTAAGCAAGGAGCATTTCAAGGGTCTAGGAAAGAACTGTGAACAAAACGCATGACTTGGATCCTCTGGGGGGTGAATCATACAATAAACAATGTAAATATATAAATGATTATATTATATGACAAGGTAATAAAGCAGCAGGAGAAAATGTACAGTGGGGAGGTTTTGCAATTTTAAATAGAGTTTATATAGAATTGTCAGTTAAGAAGTACCACTTAGAGCTAAGATTTGAAGACTGTAAGGAAGAAATCATGTGAGTACCTGGAAGAAATGTGTTCCAACTGCAGAAACAGCAAATATAAAGGTTCTGAGGCAGGAGTGTAATGGACGCACATGAGAAGCAACGAGGTCGGCGGGGCCAGGACGGAGGCAACAAGCACAGAGGCATAGAAATGAGAACATTCTATCAGGGGCTTTTGATTGGTTCAGTTTAAAGGAGGTCATAAAAGGGCTTTGAATAGAGGAATGTCATGATCTGGCTTAAGCTTTGGTAGGATTCCTTCAGCTGTCTCTGGAGAGCAGGACACAGGAGGGCTAGGATGGAGGCACAGAGATATCTTAGGAGGCTCTTGCAAAAATGCAAGTGAAGGATGATGGGTTCTTGGACCAGAGTGGCAGCCACTAAGGAAGAAGCAGTTGGAATCTGGATAGACTTTGAAGGTAGCATCCACATTTGCAAAAAGGTCAGACCTGGGATTTGAGCAAGAGAATCAAGGACTACTCCACGGTTCCCATGAGAAGGGCTAGAAGGAGCTGCCCTTAGCTGAGATGATGAAGATTCATGTATTTATGTTTCTTTTCATTGAAACCCATGCCCAAATCTTAGTCTTTAATAATCACTGGTAACATACCTAGGATAGAGCTCACAATTGAGCATGACAGATCTGCATGACACACTGCGGCTGGTAGTTCCTGAGCCGCTCTGCAGGGAGAGGTCATTCCCAGGAATTTGTGACATCCCAAGCACTGGTGTCCGCGTCTCAGGATTAATGTGCCATGGAAGTCCCTGGAAGTGGGCAGAATCATTGGAGGGGATCTGAGCTGCTTGGACCACAAGCCGGGACCCTTTAGCAATAGAAGGCGCCCCACACTCTGTGCTGCCTCTGTTTGCCACCCTCCATCAGGGGTGAGGACAGACAGTATAGTTCCTTCCCCACCACGGCTACACCTGGTGGATAATTTTGTCACCACCCCAGCCTTGCCATTTCTTCCTCAGTGTCTCCCTTCTTTCTCTCAGCTGATGCAATTTGGAGAAATGTGGGCCTGTAGGGACTTTGGTGAATCATCTCAAATGGGCCATTCTTTAGCAAGAGGGAGAATGTGCTTGTGATCTCCCCTCTTCTTTGAAATTGCAGCAAAAAGCAAAAGGTAGGCCTTCGTCAAGTGTGTAAGGATGCATAGGAAATGCAAAGCCAAGCCAGCCCTGAGATCAGAGTGGGATGGAGGTGTTGCTGGCTGCCACACTCCATCCAGCAGCCGGTATGACTTCCTCATCCTCAAGCCACCTCCCTGCTTGACTTTCCGTCAGAGAAAGACGCTCTGGCAGAATGGAAAGAGACGTGTTTTCCAGAAAAGTCCTCAGGAGATTAACCTGAAGCCACAGATGTGATAGTGCAGTGGCTGCAGGACTTGGAGAAGATCAAGTCTCTTCTCTGGACCTTATAGGAAGAAGGGTCTTGCTAGAGCTTTGATCTGGAGTCTCCCTTTAAGGCTCGTGTGTAAAGGTGTGGTTCTCACCTAATGCTGTTGGAAGATGGTTGAAACTTTAAAAGGTGGAGCCTGGTGGGAGGTCTTTAGGTTATTGGGTTATTGGGTCTTTAGGTTACTGCTCTTATAGAGAATTGTGGGACCCCAGTCTATTCCCCTCTCTCTTGGCATCTTGGCCATGAGGTGAGTGGTTTGGCTCTGCCACGTGTTTCTGCCATGGTACGCTGCCTCACCACAGGCTCAAAAGCAGTGGAGCCAATGATCATAGACTGGAACTGAACCAAAATGAACCTTTTCTCTTTGTAAGTTGATTTTCTCAGGCATTTGTTATAGTAATGAACAGAAAGCTGATTAACATGGATCTGGACCAGAAGACCTTAGCATCCTGCCTGATGTTTATTCTTAAGTGCTGAGCAGACCAGAAGCTCAAGAAATATCAGAGGAAAAAGGGAAGGAAGTCAAGGAGGGAGGAGAGGATTGGATAAGGTGAACGAAGTCTGGTGTTTCCCAAAGTTCAAGAACCCCCCTTGTGAAAACTCCAAGCAAGTTGGGCATTTTCCTGGTGGTTGGCATTTTTCTGGGACATAGCCATGCACTGTAGGTGCATAGACCTTATTCAGTACCTAGGTGTAGGCAAAGTATCTAATGTTTCTAATCAACCTGCCACTATCTCCTCATCACGCACCATTTCTGAGCATTCGGGCCTGCCTTCCAGTGGGTGGGACCTGTGACTCTACCTGCGGGCTCTATCTGGTCCTAAAGAATTCTCTGTCCACACCCAAGGCAGTAATGAGTGTCCCTTCCACCAATGACTGATGGTGCTTGGTGTATAAATACCCCAGCTCCCTCATGCATGCGAAGAAGAACTCTAGGCGGTGTGATCTACACTGGTTTCCCAGAAGGATTAAATTCCAGTTGCCTACAGTGGGACTGAGGTTTCCCTCTTCCACTTCCATACCAGAGCATCCTAGAATCATGCCATAATTAACAATTTGCTCACAAACTGTTGTCCATAAGGCTGGACATAAGCAATGGCCCCATTCCTAAGATAACCAGAAATATTCACGTGTCAGCTGATGCTTTGGAGAAGGGACTCAGACTTATTGTGCACAGAGCTGAGCTGCCATTGTGCCTGTCCACCACATTCTCAGCTGTCTACCACGAGTTTGGATCTGTATTAGAGAAGAGAAGAGCAGCAAGAGCATCTAGAAGAGCACAGAAGAGATCCAACCAGTAGGACTCGCCCCTGCAGAGATATAGGGAGAAAGCACCAGAAGAACAGAATGAATAAAATATAGAATTTGGGACTATTTTTTTTAAAGATGTACATCCCATGGTGCATTCAGCACTCCCTGGAACCCTAACCACAGGTCTGGGAAGGAGGTCGTGTCATGCTTTCCATTTCACATGTGCAAAAACGCAGGCACAGAGAGGCGAATTCCTTTGTCCAAGGTCACACAACTAGTATGAAGCAAAGCTAGGATATGAACCCAGCCCTTGGAACCCTTGGAGTAGAGGAGAGGGAGATCAAGGGAGGTGGGGCAGGGGGGCTTCTGAACATGAGGCAGCAAAATACGATTTGTTCCCTGTTCCCCGGAGCTAAGGCGCTGTGTCTTTCGGAAGGTGGAGGGGACAGCAGTGAAGTGACTGGGCATTGCCATAGGAAACCAGGGTAAAATCATGCTCTGTTTCTATGCACAGCATCCATAGGGAAACTCATCTGCCCTTCAGTGTGTGTCTATCTTGGCAAAACATCTACTACCAACGGCCGTGTCCTGGGACTTGAGGACCATCCTGAGCGGACAGTCTGCAGCCTCCATGACAGTGAGACACACTGTCATCGGCTGCCTGACCCCTCATTTCTCCTTTCTCTTGCTGACTTCATAGGGCTGTTTCTCTGATCAGTTCTCTCACTGAACCAGCATCTGCAGTACACTATGAAGACACACTGTGGGCTGGGCGCTTAGCCAGGTGCTAAGGACGCAGGGGGAGAATTCATGGGGTCTGCCTCAAAGCACTCACAGTCTACTGGGGGAAACAGAATGTTTACCAGACAATTACAGTGGAAGAGGGTTTTGAAGGAACAAAACAGGCCTAGTAATCATGGAAGGCTAAGGAGGAAGCCTGAAATAAATGGGCAGGAAGTGATCAAGTTGAAGGAGGCATGGTGAAAAAAGTTATTTTAAAAATAATTAATAAAAAATAACCATGAATACAGTGTACTTATTATATGCCAGGCAGTGTTCCAAGATCTCTGTACATTTTCACCATTGATCTTCAAAATAATCCCCATTTTGATATAGGTACTATTATTACCCCCGTTTCACAGGTGAAGAACTGAAGCTCAGGGTGGTAAAGTCAGTTGAATTGCTGAAGGTCACAGGTGGCAGGACCAGTGTTTGAACCTGGCAGTCTGGCTCCAGGCTGTGCTCTTGAATTCTAGCTTCTGCTGCAGCCAGCAGGGAAGAGGCAGGAGCTATTTAGGGCATCGCAAGGCCTTTGGGAGGTCTGAGCACAGCAAAGCAAGAGCCGCAGAGAATGACACCCCTGGAGAGGTCAGCCAGGGCCAGACTGGAGGACCTGAAGGAGCCTCCTGGAGAAGTCTGGACTTGCTTCTCTGGGCTCCGTGGAAGGTAAGGGGGTGACAGGATCTATACTTTGCAGGGACAGCCCTGCCTCCTGTGTAGAAGTATAGGAAGGGTCAGGGTAAAAGCGGGAAGCTGCCCGGGAGGCTGTCATGACATCTGGGTGAGCAATGGTGGTGGCTAGGGCAGAAGGTGGTGTAGAGATGGAGAGGAGATGGCAGAGGCTGAGACGCTTTAAAGTTGGAATGGTCAAAATTTGCTGAGGGGCAGAATGTGTGAGTCAGCGAAGTTAAAGGGTGGCGGTCATCTTGCTCTGTGGATAAACAGGCAGAAGGCAGAGCCAGAAAACAGGCCATGGGAGAGGTGGCATGTTGAGACCTGGACAGGTTAAATTTGAGGTGTTTGTGGGATTTCCATGAGGAACAGTAGAAGAGCCAGTTGGACATGTGAAAGGGAGATGACCGAGGGTATTTATTGTCAGTGCTCCATTTGATCGCCAAAGTGTCCCAGCTTGGACAATGGATCACTACCTATGGTCACCCTCAACATAATTGATCTGCCTCTCTGACACCTCTGGATATTGAGACTACCTGGATTCAAGCTCTACAAACCCTATGTGTGCCCATTTGGACACAGTATATACACGCCTGTAGACATTCTTAGCTGGATGCAAATATAAAGATCACCATGAATGTGCATTTCCTCATGAGGAAGTTTCAAAATGGTCGAGGGATGTCTGATTGTTTCAAGGTCTTTGATTGTGTCTTGCTGTGCTCCCTCTAAGCTTTCTTGCTCCATTGCATGACACTCTCAGGAGCTCAAAGCACCAGGCACCACTAGGGCTTGGAAGACACTCAAGTGGCCCCATAGTAAACAAGCCCAAGAAGCACGATGGTGGAAAGGTTAAGACCGTGGACTCCAGAGCAGATTGTCTGGGTTCAGATCTCACCTCTATTATCTTAGCATGATCTTAGCATGATCTCTTCCTTGCCTCAGTTTTTCCATTGGGAAAATAGGGTTGATAACTGTACCGGCCTCTAATGAATGTGACAACAATTACAGGACCAAATACATACAAAGCACTTTGAACGGTGCTCAGTGGCATGTGCTCTGTGGACAGCTACTGCTTCCGTAGTATTATTAGCACAGATAATGGTGCTGTCAGTCATAGTCCAGCATGGAGATGGATGCAGGTACAAGAAGCCAGGAGAAGAAACAGAGAAGAAAGGAGGAACAACAGAGCCTTTTGACTGCCAGGTCCTTGCTTGGGAGCCCCCAGGGGTCCATGTGATGACATTTCATTGAGACTTTTTTTGAAACCAGAATGAGAAATGTGGGTTCTGTGTCAGAAATCATTGCAAATTCCAAATTAGTGAGGTTTCATGGTCCTCGGAAAGGCGCTGGAGGGAAAATTGTTCGACCGGGTGTTTTTTAGCTGTCAGAGCAAGCTGGTTGATTGATTGAGTGTCTCGGTCAATGGACTGTGCAGACAGCAGCTATGGAACTGGGTGAAGGCAAGGAAACAGGGAGAGGACCGAACACCAGCCAGCGTGGGGGAGGCAGCCACATGGCCAGCAGTGGAAAGGGACAAAATTACTCCAAAAGCTGTAGATACAGTCTGACTGGATATGGAGCTGTGTGAAGTCTAGAAGCCAGGTACACCCAGCTAAAGTGCTCTGGGAACTCGGGCTCCCTCACTAGCTTGCTGTGTGTCTTCGGTGAAGACACTACACCTCTCTGAGCTTCTGCCTTCTTCTCTAAAAACAACTGTAGGAGCTTTTGATGGGATAAGTGACAGTAGGATTTAAGCATCTAGTGAGGTACTTGGTATACAGTAGGTGCTCAGTAAATGTGAGGACCCCCAACTGACACATGCACTAGAGAAACTGGTGTGTCAGGCTGCAGCCTATGTACTTAGCCACTGTATTTGGAGATGACAACTGTCATTCTTAAACTGTCATTGGGGCTAATTTGAATGTGTTCAGAATGTGTTCAGAGATAAAAAGATGTGGGTAACATAGACCCAGAGAAGAATCTGATTCATAAAAATCTTGGAATTGGAGGGGCTTTTCAGACATCATGGGGGCCAGTTCCCTCACTTTGGGTTCCCCACAACCGTTCCTGAAAATTTTGAAGTCAGGCACTCCTCAGAAATGATGGGGACAGGATAAACCACAGAGCTCTTCACCAAGCAGAAATTGTTTTTCATGTGGGAGCTACCAAACCTCCTTCAGTAAAAATTGCAATTATAATCACAATAATAAGATATTATGCTCAGCTTAATAAATATATATTTCCCACAAGCACTTCAATCTATAAACTACTGTCCTTCCCACCTTCAGAATGTAAAAAGTGAGGCTTACGTTGACGAGGAAGCTTGCCCAAGGTCAGGCGCCACAACCTGGAGGGATTTCCTGGGTGCTAGAGCATGGCAAAGGAAAGAAACTGTTCCCATGACAGGAAGCTCAGAAATGTAGGGTGGGGGTGTTGATCTGAACCTTGCAGGAGAGTGAGGCTTCTCCTGGCAGAGAAGGGTAGAGAGGACATGCTGGGCAGAGGAACTGGCTTGAGCAAAGAGAGAGGTTGGGTGACTGCCCCAAAGGCTATTCACAATGAATAATGACAGTGACGGTGACAGCTAACATTGACTAAGTGCTTCCTCTGCACCAGAAACGGCATGGAGCCTTTTGTGTGCATCATTTCTATGAGCTTGGCACTGTCATTATCGTTGTTTTTGCAGAAGAAATGAAGTGACTCATCCAAGATCATAGCTGGAAAATGGTAGAATTGGCTTCTGAGTTCTGGTCTACTTGATGCCAGGGATCCCGGTGGCTTCAGATTGCCGAGTTCCCACCATGCTCAACAGAGAAACCTCTGCCCCCATATATGCACTGGTGGTGGTGAGGGGGGTTCCTAAGACAATCTGCTGTGCTCTGTACACATGCACGCACGCACACGCATGCACACACCTCTACCTCTAATTGCCTGGAGCCAAAAGGAACCCATCAAAGTTGGTGGGAGACAATCATGAAGCTGACTGAGTAATAAAGATAAAGCTCTCTAATGAACCCACAATTCTGAGGTCATGGGTTTGACTTTTAAAAGGTTGATGAAAGTCCCAGTAGAGGGACAGAGCTTTCCTTTCAACTGCTTATTCAGAAATCGCCGCGAAGGGGCCATTTCCTACAGGTGGGTCAGCTGGATGCCTGGGGTGTCATTGAGAAATGGCTACTTCTCTGAAAAGCCAGATGTCTCCTGTCTCCAGAGCTCCCTCTCTCCCACAGAGAATTTCCTGACAGAGAAAAATAGTAATGACTAAAGACGGAGCTTCCGAGATGAGCCCAAAGGAAGGGAACCCGAAAACATGTCATTTGAAAGCTGCTGATGCTTGGTACTGGTACTGCAGAGGTAGAGACTCATGAAAACTTTCTGCTGATTGGTGGAGTTGATACAAGTGCTTCTCCATGCATCCTGCCACCATCCTCAGTATCATCCTCATCACCATCACCAAGTATTTGTTCATGATTTATTATGTCCCCAGCAAATATGCCAAGCATTTCACAACTCCTATACGAAGCTAGTAATATTAACATCTCCATTAATATTTCCCATCCTCAAGTGGGAAAACTAAATCTTAACGAGGTTTGATAATTTCTTATGGGCCACACAGCCCCGGAAGCAGCAAAGCAGACAGATTCCTACCCGTGTCTGTCTGGGCCCAGACGATACGGTGCTTAATCATTGTTTTGTGTTCAATAGTATGATAATGAAAGACTTGGTCTGGATCTACGTCTTAGACGGAATCCTCAAGAAATAAAGTCTGAGAGAGGGATTGGGGTGCACATAAGTTTTTGAGGGTATGCTCATGCTCTCAGGACAAAGGGAGGAAGAGGATAGGATAGGGCAGAGGGAGGAAGGTAACGTAAGATGTAGTTTGAACCAAAGTCCAAACTCAGCCTGAGCCCAGGAAGAGCTCTGGAGTGTGGTTTGCAAGGTAGCATTGGTCTGACCTCGAGGCAAGGGGTCAGGTCTTAGGTAAAGGGATGGAAGTTGGTCTTTGGCCATGGGTTACCCTCTGGGGAGGGCTGGGATAATCTGAAAAGCAGCATCTGAAGCATTTGCAGCCAACACTGACACAGCCTGGTAAAACAGCTGAATCCACTTGGCAGTCAGCTACAGGAGAATTGATGGTCCCTGCTCAGCCCCTGACTCCCTGGGTGCCCTTAAGTGTAGTGCGTGTCTCTTGGGACTTCAGACTCTGCACACTTGGACTCAGTGCCCTCCAAGGGGTGGCCCGGCTCTGACAAGTTCTGACACTGTGATGTGGCAACATAGCCTCTGGCCCAGCATGGGACAAAGAAGAAGGGTCCCCTCTGGTGGTTCCAGCAGTGTGATGCGAGGTATCTGACAGCTTCCCCAGCTGAAGTCCTTTATCTCCCTTCTCGGCTGTGTTATTTTAAAACTAAAGAGCCCAGACCTCAGGAGCTTGCTGCCTGCTTGCTGCTTGCCATCCAAATTTGTGGCTTGTCTGCTCTGTCCTCTGCACATTTCAGTGGCTGCTTCCTCTCTGCTTGTTAGAAATTTTGCCTCAGATTTTATCCTTGGTACCAGCAGGGTGTGTGTTTGTAAGCGTTTTTGTGTGTGTGTAACTCTCAGGAGCCCTCTGTCTCCAGTTAAAGCTGACAACAGCGTCCAGCGGGTGATTCTGGGTGGGACAGAACAACTTCATCCCTGGGCTATTAAGAGAGAAGATGGATCATAGTAGGGAACGGAGATGGGTTATTTCAGGCCCCAAAGTCAGTACTCAGCTTGGTAGCTGGGAACCACACCCAGGCCCCAGTGAAACAGCATGTTAGGGGACCCTCAAGGGCGCTCCACCCCCACCCCAAGAAGCCATCCCTTGCCTGGGGCTGTTTGGGGAAAGGCAATCAGAATCAGCCTGGATCCCTGGAGGAAAACTTCGTATGTGAGTCCAGAGACATAGGGCTTCTTCCTGCCATGTGTGGCTGACTTTAAAGTGTAACCACGCGCCAGTCACTGTCTAGGCTCTGGGCATCCTCTCATCTCATCTGCACAAAAGCTCCGTGATGTGACTATGACTGTGCTCTCACTAGAAAAGTGACCTAAGGTCACCCAGCTACTGAATGGCCAGGCAGAGTTCATGGGGTATTCCACCCACCCTCTTGGACCAGTAACCGCCTCCTGCATGCAGCTTGCCTGGATTCCTGTAGGCAAATGTGCCTTCTCCCCACTTCAGGACATCTCCTTTCTTGGGTAACTTTTATCCCTCTGTGATAATTTCTTACCTAGCCTCCCCATCTCTTTTTCCAGACTGTGAATGTGAGAGAAGAAGACTCGTACCTGAGTCTCTTTGAAATGTTCCTCCAACAGAAGTAAAATGATGCTTAGAAAATGAAAGAGTGGGTGAATGGTGAATGAATGAATGAATGAGTGAGTGAGGAATAAATGAATCACGGCATCCACATGAAGGGCCTGAAACCGTGGATGGCGTTATGGCTTTTTGAGAGCCAGGCCGCCAGGTCAGGACACCTTCACTGAGTCAGTGCGTTATCCCCAAACCCTGCTGGGACAATATCTTCAGATATTGTCAGCTCATTTCCCTCCTGAAGTTCCATCCCATCTGACTAGGAGCTCCATCTTACTCCCAGAAGCCCCAGCCTGCTGGCTTCAAATACTCTGCCCAAAGGCCAATATCTCTCAAATGTATTTCCCAGCGCTGATCTGTTCCCTGAATTCCAGACTCCTGTACCCAACTGTCTCCCTGCCAGTTCCACATGGATGACTCACTGACATTTCAGAATTAATGTCTCCAAGGTGGAGCTCCAGAGTATTACTCCACAACGGCTATCTCTAACTGTTGTTTCCAGCTCAGTAATTGGCATCTCCATCCTCCTCGTAGCTCAGCCTGCTTGAATTCGCCCTTGACCCTAACTCTTTCATACCGCATTTCCAAACATGTGAAGTTCTGTTGATGCTACCTTCACCATACATCCAAGATCTGTCCAGTACTCTCCCCCTCTGCGGGAGCATCAAACCATCACCTTCCTCCATGTGGGGTTACTGCAGCCATCTCTTCATTGGACTTCCTCCATCGACATCAGCTCATTTGCTGTCTGTGCTCATCGAGCAGCCAACAGGATCTTTTAAGATCAAAGTCACATCATGGCTTTTTACTCAGAGCCCCCCAGTTGCTTACTGTATCAATGAGAGAAAAAGCCAAGTTTTTGCAGCAGCCCACCAGGTTACCCACGAGCCAGTCCCTCATGACCGCTCTGACACCACCTTCTACTATTTTCCCCCTTGCTCATTCAAATCAAGTCATGCCGCTGTTCCTCAGTGAATGTTGTATGTGGCTCTCTTAGGGCCTTTGCACTGACTGTGCCCTGTGCCTACTATGTTCTACCAGGCATGCTCAAGGCTCCTTCCATCATCACCTTGAAGTTTCTGTTACGTCACCGTCTCCGTGAGGTCTTCCCTTGTAGTCATCTCGCAGGAGTCGCATTCTCTCTCCCTTATCCTGCTCTACCTCTTTTCTCTATGACATTCATTGATGTCTAATAGTCTACTTGTTTACCACTTAATTATGTTGATTCTCTGCTGTCCTATTTTCTTCACTCGTTATAGGAGAATGCAAGCCCCGTAGACTGGAACTTTTCATTTTTCTGTTGTCCACTATGGGTCTCCAGGACTCACAACGTGGCTTGCACACTGGGGGTGCTGCGTAAATATTTACCAAATGAAAGTAAGTGAGCAGGCCCCGGCAACCCTCTTGAGACCAGTTTTTAACCCTCTGTGGTCTTGAACCAAGCTTGTTCCTGCTCCGGACTGAGGGTTTCCTGCTAAAAGCTGCTTCCTTTTCCCCAGAAGTCTTGCTTGTGGGGTTCCCCCGTCCACAGTGGCTATCATGATTCCCCCAAAGGGATTTGCCTGGCATAATCCTTCCTGTGGTAGAAAGCAAAATCAGCAACTACCCTCCTCAGGGAAATCCAAGCCACATCTTCAATTCCAGCTGATAAGAAGGTCATGAGGGGTCCCTGGACCGGGGTGAGAGGTGTTATTCTTGCTTTGGCCACGCAGCTTGGAAGAATCAGGGCTTGAACCCCTGGACCCATGTGTTTTCCCAGTGTCACCCAATGACATTTTGCAACCTGTTCAGTTAGAAAACCGTGCTGTTCTGGTTCAGGGACATCCTGCTTTTCGGGCAGCCCCCATAATCAGATCTAATTCTCTTCTCAGCACTTTGATCCCTCACTGTAAATGGGCAATTGACAAACCAGCCTGTGGAAAGAGAAATGACTGGGTGTATTGGGGGCGGATGGGAGGGCAGCAGATGGATGTTTTCTGTGATGAGAGTTCAAAGCCCAAGCAGGTTTGAAGCCTGACCTGCTTGGCTGAGCTGAACAAGAAATGCTGAGCTGATTTTTCTCCATATGGTTCTTTTGTCCTTTGACCTGAACTTGAGAACCACAACCAGGCAATTATTGATAGAAAAGTGTGTTTACTTCATATACAAACACATGCACGCATGCACACACACACACACACACACACACACACACACACACACACACACGCTTTCTTTCAGTCCTGAGATCTAAGCAAAATATTCTCACTCATTACCCAAGAAGGAAACATGGTAAAGAGCTGTGCTCATCTGTGGATCAGCTTCAGAGTCCAGTCCAAATCATTTGTAGCTGGTACGGTCTGGTTACTCAAAGTGTGGTCCACGGAACAGCAGCACCACCCAGAAGTGGCCAGAAATGCAGAGGCTCAAGCTCTCACCCAAACCTACTGAATCAGCATCCAGAGGCCGAAAGATCCCAGGTGACTTCTGTGCACATGACCCTGATGGATTCGGCCCCTGCCTCCACCCTCAGTCTCAACTCTGGCATTGCACCCCACCTGTCTGGCCTAACTTACTGCAGTTACATGGAACCAGGCCTCTGCACTTGCTGTTTCGTGTTGTTCCACTTTCCTGGCCAATTTCCATTCATCCTTTAGAAAACTCACCCTGGGCACTTGCCCACATTCGCCAGGCTGGATTAGGTGCTCTCTCTATAGTCCCCAGCTCCCTACTTCTTTGTCAGAGGGTTTTACTTTCCTCCAAAATCCCAGTACAGGAATCTGTCTCTCTTCCCAGGATGTGAACTTCTGAAGGGCAGAGACTATGCCTTTGGTTACTTCGGGGCTCTTGAAATCAAATGCCAAACAGATGTTCGGTAAACAGTTGCTGGCTAGTAAATGAAATATTGAAGGAGATACCAGCCTCATAAACTTTCTTAGTATTCCTTCAGTTTTTACTAAAATGAGCATGGCTGCCTCCACATCCAAATGATACCTCCCACAGCAGCTCAGGAATCCCATCTTTTCTCAAACTCTGATGCTTTTGCCAGCTGCAAAAGATAGGAAAGCTCAAAGGGTCACAACTCCTACAGACTACCTCCAGCCAGGTTTAATGAACTAGATTCACCTTGAAAAAGACTTGCCGTGCCAAGACTCCAGGCCAGGTTAATAACACAGCCCAGTCTGAAGTCCTAGGAGCCAAGGCACAAATTAGCCAAATTCATCTTGCCCCTGGGCTAGGTCAACCCCATGGTGAGTCCTGTGCTTTCTGGTGGGTGCATGACCAGGAATGTCTGGGTTTTCATTCTCTACTGAAACCAGCAGATTGGGGCTCTATTAGGTACAGGGCAAAGGGCGGACTGAACATTCACAGCCCTTTGTGCAAGTGTCGAGGAAGGGTGTGTGTTCCTGAGCCAGCTTGGCAAACAGTCCCTTTGTCTAGGTCTGTGTCTTCGGCAGTGTGAGAAAGGTAGGGCCACCACCACACAGCTTTCAGAGGGTCAAAGGGTCATCAGCATCAGTTGAGTCGCATGAAGAGCTACTGCTGAGACTGAGGTAATCAAGGGTCAAGGATGTCCCGAGTCTGACGGCCAAGCACCATTTTCTACGGGACATAAAAATTTGGGGATAACCTCAAGGCTCAAGTCCTCTGCAGACCCACAAGGCAAGGCCCTGTCTCGTAAGGAAACTAGTTTTGCTTGGCATCCCTGCTCACCACTTCCTCCCAATTGCAAAGTATTGTTTTTTGTTTTGTTTTTTTTTTTTTTTTTTTTTTTTT
>NW_022900924.1:10827193-10842895 GCF_012274545.1 Fukomys damarensis | reverse complement strand
TTGCAAAGTATTGTTTTTTGTTTTTTTTTTTTTTTTTTTTTTTTTTTTTTTTTTTTTTTTTTTGATCTCTCTTGTTTTGTTTTTCCAGTTGATTCTTAAAAGCAGGCAGAGCTGGTGTCTGAGCCTGTCCCCCTCCCCGCACAGTGACCCTGCCTGCTCGTAACCTTTGGTGAGATGATGAGCCACGAGCAAGAATCAGACGTGCAGTGTCTGGCGTGCAGTAGGTGCTTGATAAGTGCTAGCTGCTGTTCTAATCCAGTGGTGTAGAAAGAGCGCCCGACTGGGAGTCACATGGCCTCCATTCCAGTCACCGCTCCCATATGAGAGACTGTGTGGATTTGGGCAGGTGTGCTTGCCTCGTGGGGTCTCCACCTGCCCGCCACACGCAGAAACAGACCGGATGTGGGGCTCTTTCCGCTTCAGTTTTGCCCGATTGCGAAAATGATGTTAACTCAGCTTATGGCTTGGGCCAGCAGGACCTGCACTCCATCCTGGGCCAAATGAGCACTTTGTTGAGTACAGCAGGCAGCTCAGCTCTGCGAGCAGATGTTTTGATGGGGACAGGGGGCAGGGAAGAGGCCAGGGATCCAAGAGACATAGAGTTTTGCAGAAAGTTCAGCCCTGACTCTTATCACAGGCTGAGAATCTGCCAGTTACCATGACAATGACAGCACCATCTAAACTCCAGGTCACTGATTAGCAGTAGCATGAGGGGGGTGGGTGAGGGATTCGGCAAGGGTGGCGCCCTCCCTAGTAAAGTGGAATGTGCCAGCCTTTGACCCCTCTGCTTCAGCTGGCCCCTGAAGATCGTGCCTTCTTTTAAGTATTTTTTAAAAATTCAGTACAGAAGAAGAGTTCTGTAGCGAAAACCAGCAGTAGTCTCCAGCAGAAGTGGAACACAGCATCTTCTTTGAGGCCCCCCAAAAGGATGCAAAGCTGAAGTCAGGGAAGGTGGAGCAGGGGGCGCTTGCAGCAGAGTTCGGATTCCACCGAAGGGCTTATACCTTTGGATTGCTCTTCCTCCCAGCACCTTTGCCTCTTTGTCTGCAAGAAAAGCTTGAATCTGATCTGCGGTCCCCATGCGGAATTGGCCATTAGAATTCACTTTTTTGTTTGTTCCTTCCGTCCATCCATCCACCCACTCATTCAACAAACTTTTTTTGAGCAGAAAGTCGAGCGTGTCCGTCCCTGCACCTCTGGAGACTCAGTGGTGAGAACAGAGATGTTTTCTTTCTCATTCGGCTTATTTCCTAGTCCAGAAGATAGTCAGGGGCCAATAATCATATAAAATGATAATTGCAAATAGTAACAAATACTATGAAGAAAGACATAGCAGGTGCCTGTGATGCCTATTATAGGTAAAGAGGGGAGCAAGATGAAATAAGGGGCTTAGGGAGAGCTCTGTAGAAAGTGACACTTGACAAAAGAGAAGGAGCTGAACATGCAGAGAGCTAGAAAAACTGCATGTCAGGTGGGGGAACAGCAAGCACAAAGGCCCTGGGGCAGGAAAGCATCTGACCTATTTGAGAAACAGCAAGGAGGCCATGTGGCTAGAACGTTGAAAAAACAGAGAATGGAATATCAAATGGGGCTGAGAGGTGCCCTGAGGCCAGATCATGCAGAAACTCTGCATTTTGGTTGTGATCTCTGAGAAACAGAAGCCACTTATTTCTTTAACACACAGGTTCCTGGGTTCGCCGCTTCAACACTTTTGTTTTCTTGACAGGGAACCAAGGAACTTTTATTTGTAAAATCTCTTTGAGGGTCTCTGACACTGCGCCAGATTTGGGGAGCCCTGGGATACGTGCTCTTTGAATATATTTCAGTTTTAAGGACGCTGAGAAGCAAAGCGTTGGAAGATCTTGAAACTGTGTCTCCAGTGTTCTGTTACGTCTTGGAGGAGTCCCTTCTTCCTTTTCTCACCACTTCCTATCTGACGGGTAGAAGTAATTGTATTTCTGTTTGTTTCCTTGCAAAATCCCTAGTGGGGCATCCAGTCCCAAGAAGGTGAAATGCGTGGTATTAGGAGAGAAAGGACAATCTACATACTCAAAGGGTATAAAGTCACTGGAGTCCCCGCGACGCTATGGGGTCCTTTCTCATCAAAGTGAGGTCAGCTTCCCCCATCTCTGAACCTGATCTTTCCCGCTGGCAGTGACGGGTGAGACGATGTCTCCATGCCAAGCCATGTGCCCCAGTGCCTGGTAGTGGAACCCACCAGCTTCCCCTCGCCTTCAGACAACTCATACCTCTACTCGTTTCCGCAGACGGGAGAACTGCCACTCAACACCTACATGACTCACCATATATGTATTTGACAACTGCCTCCTATGAATTCTCAGTTTTTGCCTATCATTAAATTTCTTCTGGTATAGCTTCCTGTGCCTTGGTCTCCTACAGTGCCCCCGGAGTGTCCAAAATCCCATTTTAATGTATCTCCGATTCCAGGATATGCTGGGAAGTATGCACGAGTTGAGGGGCTTTCTGATCATTTTTTGTTTCTTTTTTTAAAAAACTAAGATAGAAAAGACAACGAGCAGTCTAAGCAGACGGTGGCATGAGCTGAGTTATCCACCTTCTTTGGATCTCCAGCCACCCCCACCGACTCTAATGTGAAGGGATTACAGCAGAGCATTTCAAAAGCCCTTTCTCACTTTCTGAAACGAATGTTCTCTTTAGCCTTCTGTTTGCTTTTTCATTTGTTCATGGAACAAATACTGCTGAGATGGAGTGTTGCCCAAGCAGCAGTCACGGGCCACTAAGACTTCGTTCTATCCCCAGGGGGCTCAGAGTCTGGAGTGAGAGAAGACAACAACAGCCCATTAGGAAAAGGTGTATTCCACGGAGCAGAATACTATGATAGCCTAGGAAAGGAGCTAGATCTCCCTACACCCGCTCTGCCATCTCACCAATAGAGATTCCATTATCCCAGCTGCTCGGGCACAAGCCATTGGCTTCATTCCAGACCTCTCCCTCTCTTACTCTCTTGTTTCCCACATTCACCCAGCAGTAAGTGATGCTGGTACGTCTTTGAAAAATCTTAGAATCTGACTACACGCCATCGCCTCCATTGCCGCTGTACTGATCTCAGCCTGGGCTGTTGTAATACTCTCTCTGACTCTTTCCTGCCTTCTATCTAATGTCCCTCAATCCCTAGAGTGTTCCTTCTAAAATATAAAATGAACCCCATCACTCCTTTGTCCAGAAGCATTTGCATCTTAGTCACAGAGAACCTGAAGTCTTGTCCTGACTTGCAAAGATCTCCGATCCCACCTCTTACTACTCTGGCCCTTGCTGGCGACTCTTGGCCTATGCTGAGCATCCTTGAA
The DNA here is from genome assembly GCF_012274545.1 of Fukomys damarensis. Taxonomy (NCBI): domain Eukaryota; kingdom Metazoa; phylum Chordata; class Mammalia; order Rodentia; family Bathyergidae; genus Fukomys; species Fukomys damarensis. The sequence goes on along the minus strand of NW_022900924.1, from coordinate 10,839,566 downwards.
CTTACCTTCTGCCTGGAACATCATTCCCTCTTCCTGCAGATACCTGTGTACAAGTTACATACTGCTGTGTAATTAATTACTGCAAATCTTTGCTGCTGAAAACAACAATAAACAGTCATGTCTCCTAGTTTCTGAGGGCCCACAATTTTGCTTAGTGGTTCCGAGTCACCATCTTTCATGAGGTTGAGGTCAGATGGGGCTACAGTCTCATCAGAAAGCTCGGCTGGAGCTGGAGGATCCACTTCCAAGGTGGTTTGCTACCACGGCTGGCTGTTAGTAGGAGGCCTCATTTTTTTTTTTTTTAAACATGGTGCTGCTTGAATGTCCCTACAACATGACAACTAGCTTCCCGCTAGAATGATGAATCCAAGAGAGCAAGGCAAAAGCCGCTTCAGGTGACCTGGACTGAAAGCCACACGTCATCCTTTCTACCACATCCTGTCCATTAAACATGAGTCACTAAGCCCGTACAATATTTGAGGGGAGAGAAATTAATTTCCATCTTTTGATGGCAGGAATATAAAAGGATCTGTGAACACATTCTAAACCACCCAAGCTTCAAGGTTAGTCCCTAATCTTTCAAGTCTCTATTCCCTTGTACCTTAACAAGGTCTGCTCTGATTACTATAAACAGAACAGCAGCCCCTCCTCCCGTTTCCCAGCTCTGATGCTGCTATATTCGTGCCATCATTGATTACCATTCAGTAAGCCGTATTTTTATTTACCGATGTGTTACCTGCTTTTCCATCCAAGATGTAAGCTCCAGGATCAAAGGAGGCATCTCTATCTTTTTCACCATTCTTTGGAGACAGATCTTGCTAAGTTTCCCAGTCAGGACCCCACCTCCTGATCCTCCTGCCTCAGCTTCCTCAGTAGCTGGGAGGCGTGCACCACCACCCATGGCTACTGTCACCTTATGTCTTATTCACCGCCCCCCCACACGGAGAACTGTCCCACACACAGCATGAGCTTTCAGGGAACTAGGGGAAATGCGTGCAAAGTAGCTTGAGCCACCGCAAGTGCAGGAAAGGGCCAGCCTTCTTGTGTAATAGCCAGAATTTACAAGCTTTGAACGGTTGGGGAAGAGCTAAGATAACATAACACGTGGATAGATGGGCAGGAACAAAGGCTCTGAGGTGGAACCCTTGTAGTAGGGGAGATGGGGCATGCCCAGGGTTCAGGAAAACCATTCCTGAGCAGGACAGAAGGGATTTCTGAGTTTGGAGTTGACAGGGAGGAAGTCTTGGCAGCCCTAATTAGAATCTCTGCCCTCCTGGGCTTGTAATGTCTCCCTGGCTCTGCTTCTAAAGATGGATGATAAGCGGCTGGCAGAGATGGATGTGTTTTTCTGTCCTTCCTTGAATATTGACTGGGCTTGGCTCTGTCCTCTGGAAATCCTAAAGAGCAGGGGGCTTATCAGATGCATTTGTTCTGAGTCATAAAACCAATCTTGATGTACTGGTTGTAGGAGATTGTTCATGCCTTTGATCAGTGCCTGTTCCAAGGTTCTGAAAACAGGTGAACAAGAAGGAAGCGCTTGGATTGTGCCAAATACACCTATGACCTCAAACTCCTGAGTCTTCCTTGTGAGAAGCCAGGGACTTGAGTGGCAGGTTTTCAGAGGCAACATCCTCCTCTCCCTTTCTAAGACTCAAATAAAGAGGTGGGGCTCCTAGGTGACACCCAAATATTATTTGAAACTTAGGTCAGTGGCAGCAGAGGGAAATTCCAGCCTTCATGGGAATTGTTGTCTTAAACAGGTGGTCTCACACCTCTTATGTTTCAGGATTATTTGCTTATGAGAAGAAAGTAAAGGGGAAAAAAATAAAAATCAAATTTAAATTTAAAAATACACAGTGGGAAAAGCCACTTTCTAGATCTTTTTATTCCCATAAATTATCTTACTTTGTCTTCACAACAACTCAACAATACATGGGCTGATATCACTCCCTGTTTTATAATTGAGGAAATCATACCTCAGAGGTTGTAAGGGAATAGCCCCAAGTCCTGCATGTGCTGAGTGGAGAAGGCAGTGTCTGAATGCGCGTATACAGGTGTATCCTGAAAGGGGGTCCGCGTGCCCTTTCGAGTGCCCAGTTTTGGGGTGGGCTATTGCTTATTTATGAGGAGTGAGCTACTTTTAACCTATCACAGGCCAGATTGCTTTTATGGACCCAGTCCTACAGGCACAGGTTTCAACTTTCCTGGACCACTGTGGCCTTGTAGGGGAGGGAAACCAGAGATAAGGGCATGAGGTCATTTTAGGAGCCAAGATGTACCAGGAGAATGCAGCCTTTGAGGCGGCGTCACAACATACTTTAACATGATCAATTCCCTAACATATCCCCCTGCCTGATCCACTGGGAATTATTTCAGCACTCCAGTGGATGCCTGAAACCAAGGCTAATAAAGCATGGCATGGATTAACAATCACAACTAATAATACAGTGATAATATACTATGATAAAAGCTTTGTAAACCTGATTTCTCTCAAAATATCATATTGTTCTTTAACTTTCTCAATTAAAAGGAGCACTGTTCAGCTTTTCTTTGGCATATCCAAATTCTCACATAATTATCTTGCACTTTGGGGCCATTGTTAAGTAAAATGTGTGTTAGCTGAACACAAGTAATGCAATGCAGTGTGACTGCCAATCAGATGGTCAGATGACTTCGAAGGGACTAACAGGTGCATAGTGTGTACAGTGTGGATATACTGGATAAGAGGATAATTTCCATCATGGGAGTGACAGAGGGGGATAGTGTTAGATTTCATCAAAATACCCAGACCAGTGAACATTTAAAACCTACCATTTGCTTGTGGTTGGAATTTCCACTTGATATATTTTGATTTTTAATTTTTTACTTAATACAAGTACATATTAATAAAAATATGAAAACATTCTTTTATTAAAAAGAAAAGTTCATAACAAAATAATAGGAGAATAACAATGTTTAGTATACCATGTGTCATGATCTTAGAAGAATGGTCAAAATGTTACTCAGGGTGCAAAACCTAGGTGAAAACAGATTCTTACAAGGAAGAAACAAGCACATAAAAGAACAAAACTTTATTTTCAATGAACAAAAGAAACTAGTATAAAATGAAACAAATAACCATTTTTCTTAAAATAGTTTTGAAACAATAGATAATACAAGGAGTTATTTGAACTCTTTATTTCCTGTTTATCTTCTATCTCTCTCTCTTTTCAGTTGATGACGGGCGGGGGGAGATACTGATTCTCAGTTTTTCCGTTGACTGCAAGCTCAAAAACTCAAAAAGCAAAACTAGGGATAAAAAGGGACAGATAAGGCAGAGAAATGCAACAGACATGACAAAGCATAGTTTGAGCGAATGGTATCATGCTTCGGCCTTTGTATTTTGAGAAAGAAAATGAAACCCTAGTTTCCAGCATTTCTAGGTGGTTTAATCAGTCAGGAAAGGATGGGGATCTAACAAAGTGCAGCAAAGGATGCTATACTAACAAATAAACCCTGATATCCAAACAGCTTAATCTAATGAGGGTTTATTTCTCTCTTGCAAGATCTGAGGTGGCACAGGTATCTCAGCTTCATCAAGTAGCCTCACCTTTCTGAATATAAAACATCCAAGGTCACTGTGACAGAGGAAGAGATAGCTAGGGAGGGCACATAGATCTTGGTTGCCTTGAGCTGCAAATGATATGTCACTCTGCTCAGTGATAATTAGCCAAGCATAATCAAAAGGCCTGAATGTAACTGTAAAGGAAACTGGGAAATAATAGAAAGAGTGAATATTTAATGAACAGTGTCTCCATATACCCTAAGACTTTGCCTCCTTATTTTTTTCACTTATAGGACAGAGCCCCAGAGCAGCCCCAAGGTCACAGCCCAGGATGGGTCTTCTGAAAAGCTGGGCCCACGTCTGGCCACTGAGGCCTTGGACATGACTAGCTGGGAGAGAGACAAGGCCTTTCGGGAGCTGGGTCCTGCCAGAGCACGCAGGTGAGATGCTGTTTCCTTACTCTCTCCAGTCCAGTGGAAGAGTTGAAGTTGAAGACACAGCAGTGAAGTTTGCCTCTCTGACCACTTCCCTCCTCTCTCTTTTACAAGTTCTTCTTTCGTATCCTTAAATCTGAGATGAATACATTTTTTTCTATAGTGGGCCAAATAGGAAATATTTTAGATCTATGACCTCTATCACAATTCCTCAACTCTGCCTTTGTGGCACAAAACCTACTGTAGACATTACATGAACAAATAGGAATACAGAGTTCCAATAAAACTTTATTTATAAAAATAGGAAGCAGGGTATATTTGGCCCATTGGTTAGAGCTTGTCAACCACTGCTTTAAATGAACGAAGTCCTCTCCGTTTTAAAGATTCTATTAGCCCTTGCCTCCTAAATCAGGCTTCAGCACAGATTTGCCTCCTGGGTTCAGATCTTCGTATCCATTCCAATTCAGTTATTCAACCAATACTTTTTGAACACCTGTTATTTAATAGGTACTGTGATGACAGAGAGTCTTACTGATGCTCAGGAAGATGAGAACCGACTTGCCCAGTATATGGCGGTCTCTAAATAGCAAAGTGCAGTGTTGAACTCCAGCATCTTTGATCTTAAATCCTAGACTAACACCCACCATATTATCTTATATCCGCAAATGAAAAACCAGCCTCCCTGCTTCCTCCTATTTTTCAATTTTGTTGCTTATACATATGAAGGTCCGGTCTGTGGAAAATCTGAATATATTTGCAGCACTATCTTTATCATGCAGCTTCACAGGCTGGATTAAAGATTGATTTCTACTTCCCTATGAATCTGCCCCGCTCATGTGCTCCAAGATTCTACCTAACCCCAGTAACAGGTGGAAAACGAATCTGGAGTCTTGCTTCCTGATGTGAAATCAGAGGGTGTCAAAGCCATTTTTTAAGGCCTCCCATAGGCATTTAATAAGTAAAGTAAATACTGAATACTTTAACATGACCGCTAATACATTCATAATTGCAATAATCCATAAACTAGGCAGACTAAGCATAGATTCTAGAAGGCACAGACAAAGCTGGAAATTGTGAAATTGCAGTAGATGAGGACACTGAGGCTAGTCAGTTGCAGGACTGAGATAAGCCTGAGGACCTTGACCATGGCTTAAATTCTCTCCTTCCATTCTGGAGTTCTTGGTTTCCTAAGGGAGAGGTTTAAAGCCATACCGGATGTCCATCTGAGAATTAGATGAAAGCTATCAGTACTGTCTCCAGGAAAAATGTCTGTGCTCCAGGAACAACCTAAAAGTTCTCTGTATCATTTTAGAAGGTTCACAGACCCCAGAGGCTGATGAACAGGACCCCTTGCTAAAGAGCCCTTGCTAAAGAGTTAATGAATTTTGAAGTCAGTGTAGCTGTTACTGATGAAACACTATCTTATCCCAAACACAGGCTTTGGTTGGGCTATGATTTCAGTGAGGGAGAAACAGTTAAATTGGACCAGCTCTTCAGAAGTGAAGGGAGTGAAGTTCAGTATCTGATCTGGATAGTATTCTCCAGGAAACGCGAAGAAAGCTGTTTCTTTTTCTTTTTTTTTTTAATTAAATTTATTGGTACTTTTTAGATAATACATTATAGTTACATTCATGATTGGGATCTTGTACCTTTACATGACAGATCTTGGTTCTCATTTTCCTCCATACCCCTGCCCTCCCTTCAACCCCTCCAACCTTTGCGATTTACAAAGACTTTGTTTCCCTTTTTTCCATTTCTCATATTTTTTCTTTTCCCTTATTTCCTTTCCTCTACCCTTCCCACTTCCCCTACACCATTAGCCCTTTTCTTCTTATTCCACATTGTCAGTTGTACACACCAGAGAACTTTATGGCTGAGTAGTACTCCATTTTATAGAAAAACCCTATCTTCTTTATCTAGTCTCCAATTGATGGGCAATTGGGCTGTTTCCAAGTTATAGCTATTATAAACTGTGCTGCTATAAACATGTGTGCATATGTCACTGTGGTATGATTCCTTTAATTCTTTTGGAAAGATACCCAGCAGGATAGCTGGGCCATATGTAACCGCTAATTCTAGTTGTTTAAGGTATCTCCTTATTGATTTCCACAGTGGTTGCACCAGTCTGCACTCCCACCAACAATGGAGAAGGGTTCCTTTCTCCCCACAACCCTGCCAACATTTGTTATTGGTTGATTTCTCAATAGCAGCCATTCTTTCTGGGGTGAGGTGGAATCTCAGTGTTGTTTTCATCGCCATCTCTGGAATGCCCAGCAATGTTGAACATTGTTTCATATATTTATTTGCAGCTTTTACTTCTTTGTCTGAGAAATGTCTGTTCATTTCAGATGCCTATTTTTGAACCATCCTTGCATCCCTGGAATAAATTTGACTTGGTCAGGCTGTATGATCTTCTTGATGACCCTCTGTATTCTGTTTGCCAGTATCGTATTGAGGATTTTTGCATCCATGTTCATTAGGGAGATTAGTCTGTAGTTCTCTTTTTTTTGGTTGGGTCTTTCCCTAGTTTTGGAATCAAAGTAACACTTGCTTCCAGGAATGAATTTGGAAGTATTGCTCCCTTTCACTTTTGTTGAAAAGTTTAAAGAGTAGTGGCAGTAGTTCTTCTCTAAATGTCTTGCAGAATTCAGCAGGCCCTGTGCTTTTCTTACTTGGTAAATTTTTAATTACATTTTCAATTTTGCTGATTATAATTCAGATATTTATAATTTTTTTATCTTCTTCCTTTAACTTTGGTAATTCATAAGTATCTAGAAATCTGTCCATTTCTTCTGTTTTCCATTTTTTTAGAGTACAGATTCTTGAAGTAGGTATTGATGATCCTCTCGATTTTTTATGATCTTCTGGATTTCTTTTGGATCTGTTGTGACTTCCCCTTTTTCATTCCTGATTGCATGGATCTGAGCCTTTTCTTTCCTTTTTTTTTTTTTTTGATAAGGTTGGCCAAGGGTTTATCAATTTTATTTATCCTTTTGAAAAACCAACTCTTTGATTTGTTGATTTTTTAAATCATTTTCTTAGTCTTCATTGCATTGATTCCTGCTCTGATCTTTATAATTTCCTCCCTTGTGTGAGCTTTTGAGTTTCTCTTGCTGTTCTTTTTCTAGGAGATTAAGATTCACCATTAGTTGTTTATTTGAACTCGCTCTGTTTTCCTAGTGTGGGCATTCACTGCTGTGAATATCACACATAAACCTGCTTTCATTGTATCCCATAGATTCCTGTATGTTGTACTGGCATTATCATTAAATTGTAAAAACGGTCTAATTTCTTCTTTAATTTCTGGTGTGACCCATTGGTTGTTCAGGAGTGTGTTACTCAATTTCCATGTGTTTGTGATGTTCTTGAAGTTTATTATGCTATTGATCTCTAGCTTAATTGCACTATGATCTGATAATATACATGGGATAACTTCATTTCCTTTTTATTTATTTAAACATGTTCTATGAGCTAGTATGTGGTCTATTTTGGAGAATGACCCATGTGCTGGTGAAAAGAATGTTTATTCTGATTTTGTGGGGTGGAACACTCTATAAACATCTGTTAAGTCCATTTTTTCAAAAGCTTGGTTTAGTCCTAGTATTTCATTGTTGATTTTTTTGTCTAGGTGATCTATCTATTTGTGAGAGTGGGGTATTTAGGTCCCCTACTACAACTGTGTTAGTGTTTATTTGGTTTTTCATGTCCCTTAATATTTGTTTGTATAGTTGGGGGACTAGTATTTGGTACATATATATTTATGGTTGTCATCTCTTCCTCTTGGATTGTTCCCTTTACAAGGATGTAGTGGCCTTCTTTGTCTTTCTTAAGTAGTTTTGGTTTGAAATTTACTTTGTCTACAAATAAAGATAGCTACCCCTGCTTTTTTCTGGGCTCCCGTTGCATGGAGAACTGTTTTTCCATCATTTTACTTTCGGTCTATGAGCTTCTTTTTGAACTAGGTACATTTCTTATATACAACATATTGTTGGATTTTGCTTCTTAATCCATTCTGCCAGTCTATTTCTTTTGATTGGTGAATTGAGGCCATTAACGTGGTTATAACCGATAAGTATTGACTTATCTTTGTCACGTTATTGTCATGTTGTTGACTCTTTTTAATTTTTCCACCTCTCCCTTTAGTTTCTTGCCTTGCCTAATTGATTTACTCTGTTGGGCCTCATGGCATTGTCCCCTTCATTGTCTTTTTCTGGGATATTGTTTAGAATTGTTTGGAGTGCTGGTTTGGTAGTCATGAAGTTTCTCAGGTGTTCTTTGTCATGGAAGTATCTTATTTCCCCATCCATTATAAAAGAGAATTTTGCAGGGTACATCAGTCTAGGTTGGAGGTTGTTTTCTTTCAGGGCTTGAAATACCCCACTCCAGGCTTTCCTTGACCTGAGGGTTTGTGTTGAATAGTCTGCTGTGATTCTGATCGGCCTTCCTTTGCATGTGATTTGTTCTTTTTGGTTTTTTTGTTTTGCTTTGTTTTTTCTCTAACTGCTTGCAGTATTTTGTTCTTCTGTTGGGTTTCTGGGATCTTAACCTTTATATGTCAGTATATATATTGATCATGGCTAGTTGGAGTCCTATATGCCTCACTTATCTGTATGTCAAATTCTTCCCCTGTGCTTGTGAAGTTTTCTGTCATTAATTCTGTGAACAGTTTTTTTTTTTAAGACATTTGTACTTTCTCCTGCTACTTCATGGATTCCAATCAGTCTTATATTATTCTTACATCATCTAGGAGTTGTTGGATCGATTTCCATAATCCCTTACTGTTTTTACGAGATGTCTCTTTTCATGGTCATTGACTGTAATCCTATCTTCTATACCTGAAATTCTATCTTCACATTCATTCATTCTGCTGTAAATGCTTTCTATAGAGTTTTTAATCTAAATATCTGTTTGAATCTGTTTCATGGATTCCATTTCTTTGCTATATTGGGCATTCATGGTTTCTATTTCTTTCCTATGCTGGGCATTCACTGCTTCTATCATGGTCCTGGCCTCGTCTACTTCTTGTCTGTTTCTGTTCTAGAGTCTCTAATTGTATCTTTCATTGTGCTCACCATCTCTGTAGTTATCTGGGAAATTATTTCTGTTTTGAATTTTTCTATAGCTTGATTGATTTGTTTTGTTACTTCCTGTGCTATGAGTTCAGGGTTTCCTGGTAGTTGACTGTCAGAATTTTCTACCTTGTTTCCCCTAGAATTTGCCATTGGTGAAGTGGAAGTCATATTTGTGCCTTGCTTAAGTGTTTTCTCATTTTTATTTTTGTTGTTGGGCTGTCCTTGGTTTCATTCCTGGGTTAGTACTTTGATCTTTCTGAAATAGCTGTTCTTTAGGTTTTAAGTCTCTAATGACTGAGAGACACTCTCATTTTCATAATATCAGGAAGGACACCTCACTAAATCAATCACAACCCTGTAGCCAAACTGGTACAGTCAACAACACAATAGCATCAAGCCTAGCTTAGAAATTGACAATTTTTGGCAGTTATTAATCTATCGTGTGAATCAAATCAAAATTGAGGACCAGCCCAAAATATGTATATAGTGAATAAACTCTTCAGTATAGCCATTTTACCCTTTAGGATGGGGACTTAGAAGGAGTTGGAGGAGAGGAATACATGAGTAAAAGAATAGGAGAAGGTTTCAAGTGAAACAAAGGACACAGGATGATCAGGAAAACTCTGGGAAACTGTTGAAGACAAGAGGGAAAGACAGAGTGCAAGAACAAAGACAAGAATAGAACAATTTAACAGTAATAGGAAAGGTATAAATTGTACTCTCTTTCCTTTGAAACTAATGACAGTCGAGTGAAGGAAAAAGAGAAGAAAAGAAAAAGAAAGAAAAATCCAAATTAGGGCAGGAATGGGAACAAAAAGGGAGATGAAGAATAATGTGGGGGAGTAAGAAACTGAGTGGGAAAAAGAAGAAAGTAAAAAGGAAGAATTTGAAGAATGGGAAAAAATAAAAACTAAAATGAAAATGTAAAAGTAAAAACAATAGGAAAAGAATGAAAAGAATTTGAAGAGCCTCTTTCAGGGTGTATCTCCGCTGTCACAATAGACAATGTGGGCAGCAGTGTGCAGAACTAAGTCAAGTAGTCTCAGCTAGCCAATGGCATACCCGTGAGATTCAAGCTGAATTCTGGCTATAAGGTCCAAGTTGAGCTCCCTGACCTCTTCCAGCATTGAACTCTGCAAGGTTCTACTGCAGGTTCCAGCTGCCTTTCCCCTAAAGATTATGTAAGTTCTGATGGAAGGTGGTGATCCCTCCAACTTACCAACTACAGACGTCTGATGTGCCTTTATTGCAGTTACTTACTTCCATTCCATCTTCTGGAGCTCAGTACAATGGCCTTTATGACCACCTGTGCCTCTGTAGAGGGGATCCATGTACTGGCACAACCAGGAGGCTTGAGAGCACAGGGTGGGGTGTACTGCAGAGGTGCCTGCACGGCTGGGCAGTCCTCACCAGTCTGCTCTGATGAAGTCCTGAGGTGATGGAGGGTGGGGGACCAGATAGAGCTCTGGGCCAGGCTGGGCAGTCCTCACCTGTCTGCTCTGATGAAGGCCGAGAAAGCTGTTTCTACAAGAGGCTGGGGAAGATGAAGAGTGAAGGGAGGAGGAAGGGAATTTCTGTACTTTCAAAACAGCATCTTCCAGATGGCCAAAGGGAAGTCCATGTATTGTAGAACCTTGTATACACACTTGGACTCTACCACTAACCAACCATTCAGTTCCCAACATGGGAACATTCTTTATTCTCACTGGACTTTACTTTTGATAAGTATAAAGGGGGAATATTTAAATCTCATTTTCAAAGGTATGGTGAGGATTAGATTAGATCAGACACATACAGGTCCTTGTGGTGGGTCTAGAACATAGAAAGTCCTTTAAAAAAATCTTAATTGGAATTTCATGGAACCATTCTGCACATGAAATCTAAAAACTGATGCCATGTTGCCATCTCACTTAGATGGCATCTGGACCTCTTAATCACTTGTATCTGTGACTGACTCTCTGATGAGTTAAAAATCACAATGATGATGATAATATTAATAGTGATAATAAAAGTCATAGTAATTATACTACAGTCATGTACCACTTAATGACAAGGATGCACTGTGATTACTTTGTACTTGAGAGATTTCATCATCATGTGGTCATCTTAGAGTATCTCACGCAAACACAGATGGCATAACTTCTACACACTCAGGCTATATGAGGCTGTCTGGTATATATACATACATGGTAGAGCCTGCACATTTTTCTAGGGCCATGATGACTAAAACAGCACAAGATTAAATCAACCACAAGAAAAAACAAGGTGAACACAAAATTATGAGGTCGTGCTGACCTAAAACAACATAGTGTTTCACAGTACAACTTTCTTTTCATAAATAGGGGTACAGTCTAACAATAAAAGTATAGTGTGGTAAACACACAAGTCAGTAACAGTAATTTATTATCACTGTCAAATATAATGCAGTGTACATAACTGAATGGGCTGTACTTTTTTTATGCTTGGCAGCCCAGTAGGTTTGTCTATACCAGTACCACTACACACACACACCTGAGTAATGCATTGTACTGTGATGTCAGTAGTCGATAGGAGTTTTTCAGCTCTATTATCACCTAATGGGACCACTCTCCATCACTGATCGAAAGGTCACTATGTGGTGCATGACTGTAACAAAAGACCCTTTGACTGTAAGTATACTCTGTGCACTTTCCACAAGTCAGCTCCTTATTTCTAGGAGCAACTTATGACCCTGGCACCACATCTTATTTTCTACTTTTAGATGATGAAAATAAAAATCGGAGAAATCTCTCAAGTGGGAAATAAACAAACTAAACTTCGAATCTGGCCTTGTCAGGTTCTAGAGTCAGTGCTCCTTACTACGACATTCTCAGTATTGCATATTTAGCCACTGTGTATCAAATCATGGCGTACTGTCTTCATCGCTTTCACCTCCTCACTAAGACACCCAACACCAGCAACTTAAAGGAGGAAATGTTTGTGTTAGCTCGCAGTCTCAGTAGGTTCATTCCGTGGCTGGCAGGCTCCCAGGCAGGGATGGCCTGGCGGAAGGGCCTGGCAGTGGGAAGCTGCTCACGTTATGGCAACCAGGAAGCAGCGAGTAAACAGAGGAACCAGGAAGGAAAATACACCCTTCCAGGTCACAGCCCCATAACCCGCCTTGTCCAAAGAGGACCCACCTCCTAACACATTTATGCTCTTAACTCACCAGTGCACGAATCCATCCACAACAGCAACACACTCGTGATGTAGCCACCTTCCAAAAGCCCCAATTCTGACAGCATGAAAGTTTTTTGCGGGGATATTCTTTTTTTTTTTTTTTTTTTTTTTTTTTTCTGGGGTTT
>NW_022900924.1:10823668-10826226 GCF_012274545.1 Fukomys damarensis | reverse complement strand
CAGGGATTGAACTCTGGATCTTGTGCCACTGAGCTAAATCCCTTGCCCTATTCTTAAAAATAATAATAATAATAATAATAATAATAATAATAATAATAATTTTTTTTTTGGGGGGGATACAGGGTTTCACTATGTAGTTCAGACTGGCCCTAACTCACTATGTATCCCAGACTGCCCTCAAATTCATCCTCCTGCCTCAGCCTCCTGAGTGCTGGGATTACAGTTTTGTGCCCTCAAACCCATGGGGGTCATTCTTATTTTAACCCCGACACATATATAACCACTGAATAGTTCATCATCACTGCATTCTTAGCCTCTGCCTAAGTGTGCTTAATCGCTGCATACTTTACTAGTACGAAGTTAGCTAGTAAACACGTAGCAAAGGTAATCATTGTACTTAACCACTGAACGTATAACCACAGTATGTGCAAGCATTGCCTGCTTAACCCCTGCACACATAACTGTGGTGTACTTCTGCCCCTCTGTGATGCACACCCAGAGAAACTAGTCCAGGGGAAAGAAGTAGAGGAAATGTATATCTGTCTGGGAAAAGGCACTCAGGAATTACTGAGGAGCTGATTAATTACCTCACATACTTCAAATCCGTCCAAATTTAACGTTCTTCTCAGTTTTACTTAGAAACTTAAAGCTGATTCTAGGATAGCGGGTCTCAGACGGTGCTCCCCTGGGACCATGGGTTCCACACATTAAGAGTACTTGACTGAAACAGTAGGATATCTTTCTTCACTTTACAAGAAATCATTTTTTAAATGTTTTTTTAAAAATTTTGTTCTTAAGTATTTCTCCCTTAAATTTTTTCCTCTCCAATCCCAGGCAGCTGTTACACTGGGAAATTTTCATATGAAACACGATGGTTTAACAAGTGGTTAGATTATTTCACTCATTCATCCTTCAATTTGGTCACTTGACAGATATTTATTAGACTCTTGGTCGCTGTTAAGCACTCTTTGGAGAAAAAATTTGGAAGTGGCTCACCACATTTATGTAAAGCAGCCTGTATGCTTCCTGGATATGCACGCTGTTCTTTTTGGAAGTGGGATTAAGTAGCTAGTTACTTCATTCCTATGATACTTATTTTTACCCTGCTAAAAGTGACTCTAATGGAAATATTATATATGTATATGTATATATAAGTATATATATGAGACCTTAACATATATTTTAATCACTTTATCATTCTCCTGCTAATCCTACTGACCCAAATTCTTCTATTACAATTAAATATGGAAGTATTTTATGATGGTCTATAAGGAGTTGGGTAATTTCTAGCTTTGGCCACACAAACAAGTTTGAGACAGCAGCTGGCTTTCTGAGAAAGCTTTCAGGGCACAAACCTCTAGGTTTCATTCTCAGCTTAGGTAATTCCTAATTTTGTGGCCCTAGACAAGTCGATTCAACTTTCTGACCTCTGTCTTCTTCATCTTTAAGATGAGACAATAAAATGCCACCCTCAAGAATTTTTTTTGTGACTAACAAAACACATAACACTCTTTACAGATAATGCATAAATGCTAGTTTTGTTGCTGCTAAAACAATGATAATAATATTATTACTTATATGTTTTCCCAGTAAGCTTCCATTGGATAGGCATGTTTCAGTTCCCAAGCAGTTTTTCATCCAAAACCATCTCTTTTTGCTATGGGGTAGTGTTTTTAAAAATATCCCTGGAGCCTGCCTCAATTATAAAAGAAGATAACTTGACTTCATTTAACTACAGCCTGAACATTTGAATTTAATTGAAGGGGAATAATTATTCCTCAACGTGGAGGTTTTTGAGGCTCCATGAGATGATATAAGATATATATCTCGTTACATTAGACCTCAGCAAATATACTTTAAATAATCAGCTGCTATTTAACATACTTTCCGCCTCCTATTAAATTTCCAGCAGGATGCACAGACAGGATGGATCTGGGAGGGAAGGGGCCAAACTGCCAATTAATTATTTAAAAAGTGATTTATTTACCAAGGTGAGCCATTTGCAAATTCAATAATAAATCTATTAAGGAGTAGTTAACCTCTATAACTCTGTTTTAAATAATCAATTGGTGTTTGGGTAACGTACAGCGTCCTTCTCATTAGGTTGGCATTAAGCCTTTATTTGAGGCACTCAATCAGAAGTGTGACCGAGTCAGCCATGAGGTGGTAATTAGGTATTCGCTATGGGGCCTTAATCCTCCAGGGACCTGGGTCCTTCCCCTTCCCTGGCTGCCCTGACAGGGGTAGGAGAACCTCGGGTCCTCTGATGACACACCTGTCACTTCCCACAGTGCCTCCCGTGAGCGAGACTTGACGCCACCGCCTTCCTCCAGGGGGAAGAAGAAAAAGAAAAAGTCAACCCGGAAGAAGAGAAGGAGGTGAGCTCAGAAGAGGGGATGAAGCCTTAAAGGAGGGAAAGAGGCAGAAGAGGGACACATAATATGGGTTTTGGAATCCAACAGTGACTCTGCCTTTGGATCAGATCCTCTTTCTGCCTCTTAACTAGCTGCATGACCTTGGACTCCATCTCTCTGGGCCTTTTTTTTTTTTTTTTTTTT
>NW_022900924.1:10808863-10823489 GCF_012274545.1 Fukomys damarensis | reverse complement strand
CCTTTTTTTTTTTTTTTTTTTTTCTGCAGAATAGTAACAGTAGCTGCCACATGGGGTTCTGGGAGCGTTCGATGAGAAATGGACGTGGCAACAGCTGTCACAGTGCCAGGCACATAGTAAATGACCAATTAATATGGAGTAAAGTTATTACCAGAAATACTGATTTTTTTTTTTTCAGTCTTGCTTCATGCAAAGGATTATGCTAAGCACTCTGATCTCCATTATCTCTTTTACTCCTGACCAGGATCTACCAGTCAAGCATTGTAATTCCCATTTTAGAGATGAAAACAGAAAGACTTGGAATCTGCAGGGACTTGACTCCCAGGATCCTCAGTTGCTTTCACTACGTCTACCTCCCAGGCTAAACGCCTAGAATAATGGGTGGACTTTATATTATTTGCCTGCTAGGGACTCTTTTGTATTCTATATATTGTTCTCAATACACAATTTCTTCTCAATTTTTTTGCATTTAAAAGATTTTGAGCTTTGCTTGTGGGTTGCCACTCATTAGATTAAAAACATGTCCAGTGTTTCAGCCCCAGAGGTCTGGGCTTTCTTTATCCCTTAGGGCCTCCAGTTGAGAATGACATCAAACCTTGGACATAGTATTTATAGAAGTCTGCAGAGGGCAGCAGAGAGCAGTGTCTGAACCATTTGGGCCTCAATTTTAGGTTTTTCTGGAACCCTGCCTCCAGGACACCCCTTTAAATCTAATTTGAAAAGGACAAGCCCAGAGAGGACCCAGAGGGAAGCTGAGTGAGGACCCTGATTTGAGGAGTTGGTGGAAGCGCACAGAAATCCTAAATGCTCACTGAGCACGTGTTTGGGGGCAGACATCTTGATTCCTTAAGGGAAAAGTTACTCCACCATTTTCTCTGATGACATATTTTGTTTGACCTGCAAAGAGTTTTGTTTTTTTCTTTTTAATTAGTGGTTAAAATTTAAAAACCAGGAGATATCATGTAAAATTATGGATGTCTGGAGGCTTCTTTTGAAAGGGCAGGTGCTTTGGAAACTCAAGGCCTGTGTTCCCACACCAGATCTGAGGCTGATTAGAGAAGCAGCCACCCCTCCATCAGCTGCTGTCTGGTTCTTTGCAGTCTCTGTCACTCCCTAATGTCTTCCACCAAGTCTACTTTGTTTATTTCTTATTGGAGAGGCTTCCATGGACATTTGAGTTTGCAGCATTCATTCCAACCCCACTCTTTTGTTACGGGGGGAAATAACAGAACTAGGAACAGGCCGTCCTATGCCCAAGGTGACTCTGTGAGTCGGTGATAGTCAGAATTTGAGCTCGAGTCACTGAGTCATCACCATGAGCTTAGGGCACCACGACCTTAGGGTATCTCAGGGAACCCAGGCAGCCATGCTGTGACTGCTTGGTGAGACCCTGTTCAGGGGCTCAGTCTTATTGGAGGGGAGATAAGTTGAGAGAGAGGGGAGACCCACAGAATATGTGACGAGAATCATAGCCGACCAGGAGAGCAAAATCCTTAAGATGAGAGGGAAATTTCCACTTGGATCTCACCTCATGCCCTGGTTAGCTGTGCATTTCTAGGAAGGTCAGTTCACTTCTCTGAACCTCACTTTCATTGTCTAAAAGTGCAGGGTGGCAATTTATCTACCTAACAAGTATGTGGAGGAATTACCTGAAATAATGCATATAAAGTACTTGGTAATAGTTAAAACAAATGCAAGCTACTGTCGGGATTGAGATTATCCTTGACGGGTGATTCCCAAAGAGCCAAGGTCCTAGATAGGGTCTGGGAAAGGGACTGGAGAGATCTCCCTATGATGTATGCCTTCCTCCCCACAGGTCCCCATCCTATAGCCCATCACCTGTCAAGAAAAAGAAGAAGAAAAGTTCCAAGAAACATAAGCGACACAGGTATCATCCTTCCCCTTCTGTAGACAGAGCTGTCCCAGGCTGGATAGAGGTTGAGGCATCAAAAGGTCATTTGGAAGCATTTCGTGTCATTTATTGTAGCAGATACGTTATATCTATGTTTTGTTTTTATTTGTATCATACCGAAGTCAGAGCTGTATTTGGGAGGACCAGAGTAGCTAGAGCTAACTGGGGCCTGAAGAGACTTGATTAGAAGAAAGCAGGAGCATCTCAGGGACCAGGCAGGCCTGAGTAAGGGGCTGGGACCATGGAGTGGAGAGCTAACAGAAGTCAAGCAGATCCGAGTTTCCTCTGCTTCCTGGTCCATGGGAAGGGGGCAAGGCTGCTCCCTGTTCCATCTCTCTGTTGAAGGTTAAGTCACAAGCAGACCTTGAACTCCCCATCTTTTTTTTATTCCAAATTCCCAAGAAAAGGCCTCTGGGGGGTCCATCTGCTTCACAGCGGGTGGGACAATGTTGGAAACACGGCTGCTGCATGGTTCACCTCTTTGGGTGGGGAGCAGGGCGTTATGACCTGGAAGAGAGTGTCCACTATACCACATGTGCATGTGTGTCTGGAGGTGGGGAGATAGAAGGATAGACACTAGAGGGCTCCAATTCATGGTTCACAGGCCAAGCCAACACTCTGTAATCGGAGATTTTGCAGTGTGAAAATCCCGTGTCACAGTTCCTCTGTACAGGAAGTTCTGTCTTCATGGGCCATTTCCCACAGGCAGCCATCACTTGACACCAAGTTGCTACTGTGCATTCAGAAGGAGCAGCCCTCCATCTTATTATCCCCACTGACACACATTTTCCAAGCCCTCTGGTTAGCTGTGGATAATAGGAAAATGTGTATATTTTATTTTGCTTATTTATCTTCTAATTCTGCTGCTTGAGTTGTGAATGATTTGTACAATAGAACAAGCATGGAATCAAAGGTAAGAAATCATTGGGTTTTCCCTCTGCTGCTGAAGCCCAAATCAGAGGGTCCACAATGTGGCTTTTCCCAAGCCAAGGGTTTGCTCTTCTCTTGGCCTGTGTTGTTAGAATGTCTCAAACTCACACTGATCTCAATGGTTATGTCCACTACCTGCCCAGACTTTTCTGTGGATAATGAGTTTGTGCTTCATACAACACATGAAAAAATTAGTGAATGAATATGAGACTTAAGCAATTAGTGAAATCTTGCCAATTTGCTGTTGGAAATCTTTCTACCATAGAGCCCATGATAGTAGAGTCAAGGTCATGCCTATGAGTGTAGACTGACATCTTTTCACCTTCTCAGGCTGAACAATCCCTACCAGTTTGAGGGACTTTTCTATATGAGGATCCTGGAAGCCAGATGGCTTCTCACCAAAGAGTTCCTTCTTGTGATACAGATTTGCCAGAGGTTTAGAAATAGGCCCTCTCTGCCCACTACAGCAGTCAAGGGATTGGAACTTTAGACAGGAAGGGGATCGTAAGACAGAAATGATGGGAAATTGCAGGTCCTTCCCAAGCCCTCACCTATTGAGCACCTCCCTGCTCCTGGTCCAGCTTCTCTACTTTCATAACATACTTGGTCTTGGTTAATGATGGTAGATTTTTTTTCTTGGAAGTTGGAGCTAGGGATAGGGGAAGCATGGAGGTTTGTCCTTCTCTTAATTAACAAAGCTTGAGGGTTTATTGAAAATCTCATTTTCATATCTCTTTATCAAGCACCCATTATAGTATCATGAATGAAGATTCCAGCCCCCAAAACAGAACAGTAACCAAAACCCAGCTCCTGCCCTCCAAGTGCTCACGTGTTAGTGGGGGAAATGGGTGATCATAATAGGCAGAAGACTGTTCCCTGATAAGGACAGGTTTAGAACCTCACCTGGGGATTGAAGAACCAGCGAGAAGGTGTTGGCCAGTCTCAGGGACTCAGAAAATGCTAGGGAATGCTACAGTGAGAAAAGGAGATCAGAGGGGAGTTCTGGAGGAGTAGAACTGTGCTGGTGAAGCCATAAGACTTTGGGCAACTTGCTAACATTTTTGTGAGCTTCAGTGTATTTGTCTGGAAAGGTATTTATTAACAGTGCTCTGCTGTGTGAGAGAAGATCGAAAAAAAGTTGTGCATGGTGAGTGCTTAACACAGAACCTGGCACGTAGTAAGAGTTCCATGTAGGGAAGCTGGGGTTCTCATGATGAGGAGGAGGAGGGGTGGGGGCAGAAATAACCCCAATGAAGAAGAGAGAAGGTGAGAGGGAGAAGAGGAGGCAGAGGATGGTTTTATGGTCCCCTCATCTAACCTCATCCAGAACATGCTTGCTGAACAATTTTGGGTGAGGATTGGAGCACTGGTTAGCTTTGGCCTGAACATAATTTGCATGTCATCTCCACGTTATTATTAATATTATAGAGGTGGAGAATTGGCTGAAGGTCCTGATCCCCGGGTAGCATAATCCTAAACACAATGATGTATTCGTCCCAGCAGCAGAATCCCAAACTCACCCATATTTATTCTCTCCTTTTCCTTCTTTTCTCCTTCTTGCTTCCCTTTTCTTCTATCCCTTTTTTTCTCCTTTTCTTTCTCCCTTCTCTTTTCTTCTATCCTTCCTTGCTCCCACCCCTCCACCTTTTCTCTCTTCAAACAGGTCATTCTCCAAAAAAAGAAGGCACAGGTAGGAATCTTGCAAATTCTTGCTACTTGTTTAGCTTTCCTCTTCCACAGCCAGGCTTCGAACTGCTTCCTGGATTAAGTCAGGCTCCATCTTTGTGTTTCTGGGCGTCAGTTCCCACCAAAATGAAAATGTAACTTGGTTTTCCTGAATGTTCTAAGCCAGCTTTCATCTTCCATTGGGCTCGATGATTGCCCCTGGATTTGCTAAGTGTGTCCCTCCCCACAAAGCACCGTTAGTTCTCCCTGAATCTGTTTACCACTGGTAGAAACCTTGAGTTGGGGAGCATGCAAAACATCTACTCCATCACCCCACTTAAACTTTCCAAGAGCTGGCCAGAGACACAAACACCAAATGCTGGTACAATGGAAACACCAAGTGACCATGAATAAAGCTTTCACCTATCGGAGACTCATTACAAAGCAGATCTTACACTAAGCCCCTTCTCCGTGTGCTTGTATTTAATCCTCCTTAATTCCCATCACAAGTTTGTGTAGGAGATATGTTTACAGTTCCTGTTTTATAGATGGAGGAACTGAGACTAAGAAAGGAGCAGTAATAGCAATGTCCATAGAGCTAGGTGACATCAGCACCAAAATTCAAAGTCTGATCAGGTTCAGGAAAGGCATCAGTCGCTTCTTAAGTAACAGTAGCCACATGTGCAGCACTTTGCTGAATTCAAAGCCCAGGCATTTATTCATTTAATGCATGGGCAGTGATTGCCAACGTCATCTGTCCACTTGGCTCCACAGCCTGTAAAATGGTCCTATTTTGTGGTTGAGTAAATCGGGTCCCAGAGAAGACAAGTAACTTGTCTGACACCGTGCATGCAGCAAATAAGCAGCAGGGCTGGGACTTGACTCTGGTCCTAGGGCAAAGTCCTGGGCTGTTCTGTGGCTGAGGTTGCATCTCAACATGGAGAGAGTTCCTGTGGCCAGATTACAGGCCTGATGCAGCTGGGCGAAAATGACTTCCCCTTCCCAGGACCTCTGTAGTGATGGGTTCTAGTGGCCCTCTGTAGCCAGTCTGGCTTGAAGTAACAAAATAGCATCCACCTTCTTGGACCTCATTTGATTACCTGAGACCTTGAGTTCCCATCATCTATTCTATCCACAGCCCAGTTCACTGGCTCTGATTTTTCTTAAAAAAAAAAAAATCAACCTAAATATTTGAATATGTATGTGCAGAACATTTCAGAATCTACCAAGTTCCACGAGTACTGCATTTCTCTTCTCTTACAAATTAAACAGCAATCAAAAGTATGGACTCTGGGGACCCATGATTTAGGGCCACCTTCCAGCTTGCTTCTGTGACCTGGACAAATGTCTTAGCCATTCAAGGCTGTTTCCGCATCTGTAAAATGGACCCTTATTAAATGACATCTCTGTGGGGACAACAGAATGAGTTTGCTGATCTAAAGTATGTATGTAGCAGAGTGCCCAGCCTATCATATCGAGCCTCTGCCAGTGGCAGGCATTGCTACTACTAGTATCTTTGTTGCCACTGTCACTTCTAACTTACCAAAGCTGAGCTTGGCATCCTCGGCTCCCCGTTCCCAGCATACGTGTGTGAGTCAGTACCCCACTGACTGCATGAAAAAGTTGGCAGTCACTTCTCTGGTCTTGGGCAGTGGTCAGTGTCCTTCCCCAAGCTGCCTGGATCTAGTGGGCTGTTATGCGTTCGGCATTTTAACTACTTATTTTTATCTTTAATTGCATTTTCGAGTGGTTTTCGCACCTTTCAATTAATTGGACATTTCTTATTTAGCTCCTCTAGCCCAAAAAGCAAAAGAAGGGAAGAGAAGAGGCACAAGAAACAGTAAGTAGGCACCACCTGGAATACACTCTTCAGTTTGGGAATCGGGAGACCTGGCTTCTAGCAACCAGAGTAGTGGCTGCCAAATAGGGAAAGGGAGGAGGGGGTAGATAACTTAAAGGGACTAGGAAGGGAAAGAAAGAGGAGGAGGAAGAGGACGAGGACGAGGACGAGGAGCTGTGCGTGCACTCGAAGTCGTGGGCGTGTTGTGCATGAGTGCACCGGACTGCGTATCTGATACGATGTGGCTGTGTGTGCATGTGAACTTATAAGTGCATGTGACCATACTGTGTGCATGTGTTCCCAGTGTGTGAACCGTGTACATATATTTATGTGTAGTACGTATATCCGCACTGTGCACATTGTTTGTGATTGTCTGCCTGTACATTTTCTTGTCATGCAAACATTTGTGTATGTTGTGTGCACAGATGCATAAAATCTGGGGATATATTGTGTATATGTGGTAACTACTCATGTTGGTGTGAGTGCATCTGTGTGTCTGTGCCTGGTTTCAGCAGTAGGTGAGAGGTCTGCACCATGACCAATGTGTAGGGATTCTGTGCACTCTGTGTGAACAATGCTTATGTGTTTTTATATCTGTGTGCATAACACACACAGGCCATGTGTGGTGGCTTTTACGTGTGTGTGCTGTGTGTGCATGGATTACAGGGCTCTGATCCTGTGTGTGCATGTGTGTGAGTAAGTATGTGCATCCATGCCGCGGCTCCTGGTTTACAGTAAGGAGCTATCAGGAAAGCTCCCGCCCCAGTCTCAAGGCCCCAGCTGTTTCAAGGTTGATAACTGGTAGTAGAAATTCAAATCAGCCACTGCTGCCTGTGGAGTTCAGTTCCCAACCAAATTAAAAGTAAATTTGGTTACAACCCAGCTATTTTATACCCTGCAAATGTTAGTGCGTGTTTTCCAATCAACTAATATTTTATCTCCCACCAAAGCTTCTAAAGAGAGGATCAAAGATACTAGAATGAAAGGTAGTCAGTTGCCGGGGAGGGGACAGAGGAGGCAGGAGCACAGAGGGAGTGCACCCAGCCTGGCTTCCCCAAAAGGTCTCTTCACTCAAGGTCAGTGTGAAGGAGGGTATTTTGGCTGCTGCCCTGAAGTCCTGGGAAGTACTCTCTAGAGCTACTAGTTCGCTTGGGGCAGAACTTCCCCAAATCAGGCTTTTTCGACACCAGTCAGAACTGTTCACCATCTATATCAAGGGTGTTCTCATGTTAAGCACAGATAGAGCCCATGTGTTCAGAGATCCCAGAATTACGTGTGCAGTGAGACTACATGACGGGCGGCCACAAGCATACCAGGTGGAGGCACGGTAGCCTCTCTGGTGCCAAGGGCAAATGCATCTCAGAAATAGTGAACAGAGCCTCAGAAATCTCATGCAAGCCAGAGAAAGAGACAGAGAGACAGACAGACAGAGACAGAGATATCAAGGAAAGCAAAGCACCCTTATGATAAATGACAGTTTATTTTCACCAAGCCCAGGGTCACAGCTGCTTCTAAGCACTGAAGTGACTCGGCTCCCTTTTATTCAACAGCCCTTGGTGTGGCTTTAATCTGTGGCACCCTGTGCTGGGCCCAGCTCAGAGCTGAGGCATTGTCCAGGCCCAGAGGAGCTCGCAGTGGACAGATAGGGAACGGGTGGCAGGGGGAGCCCGTGGCCGGACTTCAGAAGGGAGTGTCCAGGCAAGGACGGGAAGGGAGTAGCTGTTTTAGCTTAAGCAGGTTGTTGGAGCTCTCTAAGTCCCCATTTCTTCAACTGTAAGTTGGGGATAACAAGAAAAGCTGCACCGTAAGTCACTGTGAGGCATCAGAGTGTCGATGGAAGAAAAACGCTTAGAGCGCAGTGCCTGGCAGGAAGTGGGTGTTAGGTATGGCGACCTGTCCTTGTCGTCATCCCCGACACCAGGACATCACGAACTGGGATATGTACTAGCCAGAATATGGGCAGAGAGTTACACATCTCAGATTGCTGCCATCTGCTAGGCCAGAGCAAAAACATCAGAACTTGTGGCCAGGGAGCTGGATGGGAGTTAGCACCTGAAAATGCTTCGGTGTCAAAGTCACAGTTAGACCTGGATGTGAAGGTAATGGGAATGTTTTACACAGGGAAGAGACAGGGCCCGACGATGACGTGAGAGGAGTCTGTGTCCTTGCTTGAGATAAGCAGACTGCCTCTCCGTCCAGTCACCTCTGAGTACTACTGGCTTCCCAGTCCATTGACACGATTTGTGCATCCTTACCCACCTCTACCACCACCAGCCCTGATTCCAGACTGTGACCAGTGCTTAGACGTAGCCGATGTAACCTGTACTAATACCATTACAGTGGTGATGGTAGTAATCGCTGATATTATGTGTATAGCCCATCCTGAAAGGGTTTCTACTCCGCTACTCCCCGCTAAGGATCTGGACTCTCTTTCCAGGTCTGAGGTTAAAAATGGGCAGCCCAAAGGCCTAATTTACTCTGCAAATTGTGTTTCGCTTTCCCCAAAATGTATTTTTTTCTTTCCACAAAAAAATGAGTTTCCATTTAAAATAGGCATATTTTACATTAAAAATATCTATGTTTTCACATTTGCTTGAAAAATTCAAACATCCAGCATACCACTCTTCTGGAGGCAAAGCGGCCCCTTCTATTTCACCCCAGGCCCTGGGCTGGTGATTTACTTAGTGCCTGGTTGAGTCCCACATGCCGGGTACCTGACTGGTCCCTGAAGCTGTGTAGAATGGAGACCACCGCGTTAGCTGAGGGGCAGGTGCGCGGGGCAGGGAGTGGCTTTTTGCCTAGGGTATGAGCTGTACTAGTTCTGCTTGCAGTTTGGGAGCGGGGCGGGCCCTGAGTCATCCACATCCCCTCCAGAGGGCTCTTTTCTGTTCTGCTGTGTTCCCCTACTGCTGGGTGGAGGCCCCTGTACACCCGGGAAGCTGGGGTGATGCAAAGCAAGTTCACAGACCTATGGGAGGGACTGCGACTCCTTGAGCAGAAAACGGATGTGTGTCGTAAGATCAGTTTCTCTCTCTCCCCCTTTCTCTCCCTCCCCGCTCACCTCCCTACTGCATCCCCCAAGATCCCGAAGCCGGCCCCGAAAGTCTCACCGCCACCGCCATCACCACCGCTGTCCCTCTCGGTCCCAGAGCTCAGAGTCTCGCTCCTCCAGCAATGAGACCAGGTAACCCCTTGCCCGGTGGAGCCCGGTCATCCCATTTGTGCCCTGAGACCAGGCTGTGCTCAGGTGTGCCCCTGCCCTGCCCTCAACAACGACTCCACTTCCTCACAGAAGGGGCTGCAGTGCAGACCAGGTGGGGTGGGGAGGCCGCCTCAGTGGCGGGGCGCACAGCCCTGGGAGACCCACACACACGCTCTTTAAGTGCCTGCGATGTAACACTTCGTATATGGACTCACGAGGTCCTCTCTGCACCCCCACTGAAGCAGGTAGTATTGTTACTCCCTTTGTAAAGAGGAGGAAACTGAGATGCATCACTGACACAGAGTCACAGCTGAGAAAACTGCCTCTTTGTGGGCACAGAGACTTACAAGGACAAGGTACAAGATGAGAGACTTGTTCATCATTTAGCACTAAGTGACACAGCAGGTGTTGACAAAAAAAGAGTTTTTCGCTAAGGGATGCTCTGAGCCGCCAATGAAAGGTCTCACAGCACAAAGTACCAAGTTAAGCTGGGCGTGGTGGCGCACGCCTGTAATCCCAACACTCAGGAGGCTGAGGCAGGAGGATCGCTGTGAGTTCGAGACCAGCCAGGGCTACATAGTGAGTTCCAGGTCAGTCTCAACTACATAGTGAGACCCTGTCTCAACCAACAACAAGAACAAAAAGGTACCAAGTTATAAAGTCCTCCCGAGTCACCTTCCTCCTGACTCGGGCTGTCTCTATGCTGAAATGACTGTCCCAGCCTGAGAAGGGAGAGGAGTTCTCCACGGATGAGAAAGCAAGGAGCAAGAGAAGAAAAGGGAGAAGGGCAAGAATAAGAAGGAGGACGTAGGGTTCTGATGCTGTGGAAGTCTGAGATCGCTGAGGCCCGGCAGGGACCCCAAGTCCGCATCCCAATGCCAGGGGCTGCTTTTCTCCTCCTCAAGGGCTTCTCGTACTCTGACCACATGTTCACAACACCTGGGGAGGCTTTCAAATCTTGGTACCTGGGTCCCGCCTCACACCGGTGAAATCAGCTAGAAAGAGAAGAGAGAAACGGGAGCGTGACAGGGAGAACACAGGAGGCGAAAGAGGAAGAGGAAGGAGAAGGAGGAGGAGGAGGAGGAGAAGGAGAAGGAAGAGCAGGAGGCAGGAAGGAGGAGGAGAAAAGAAGGAGGGGAGGAGTAAGAGACAGAAGAGGACAGACAGGAAGAGGTGGGGAGGGAAGGGGAGGGGCGGGAGGAGGAGGAGGAGGAGGAGGAGCGAGAGGAGAGAGGTTCACTCAAACCCTGCTCTGCGCCAGGCATTGCGCTACAGTTCCAAAGACTTTTTCTTTCTTAATCATCCAAGTGACCCCATAAACTAGACAGTGCTTTTCTACTTCCACTGCACTTTTCAATCACCTTGGGAGTTTTTTTTTTTTTTAATGGCAAGGCCTACGTCCCAGTGTTAGCGAACCCACCTATAATTCACGCAGAGTGGTGTCAGGGCAGGGATGTGTGTAAATCACCCGAGACACCATAAGCACGTAGTCCCATGTGGGAAGCAGTGGACACAGCAGCCCCTGACAGCCACTCTTACGTGCCGACCTCACTGTTCCTGCTGGGCGTTGTTGGCCAACATCACATCAGACGATGCTGTGCTGTGCCCCTGACGGAGGGCAAGAGAAAAGAGGACTCCTCTGTGGTCAGGTCTGTTCCCAGCTGAAACTAGAACTTTGTCCCAACACAGCAGTGTCCAAATGCCTGTCTATCCAGCTAGTTTGAGTGGCTCCTACTTCTTTGGCAGTTATGTCATTGGCATTGGGCCAGTCCTCTTTCTAGACAAGATGGATGAGGTGCCCAGCCATTGAATTACTCTGCTTTGTTCAAGCATCTAATCCAGGATAGAGCCCTAGTCCCTTCATGGCTCTTCCAAACCACCTAGTACGGGGCACAGGCTATGGTAGGCTCATCCTAACGTCCTCTTACAAGACATCTTACATTCCCCTGTGCTGCGCAGTACCCTTCGCAGCAAGGTTTATTCAGACACGGGCTCCCGGTGGCTTTTCTTTCAAGGGCTTTGGTCCACTGACTTAAACCACATCACTGATGAGTCATAGCTGAGAAAACTGCCTCTTGATGGGCAAGAGATGCAAGTGGGGTCCCACAGTGAGGTCGTTGGGACAAGTACACGGTTCTGAGTGACTCATTCTGATTACTCCATCTCTACTCTGGGCCAAACTGCTCTTCCTGGCTAAGCCCTCCTGGCCTAGACCAGAGAGTTATACAGGGACCCAGCACCTTCCCTGCTAGAGAAGTGGTTAACATTGCAGACCCGAGCACTAGGCACCCTGCTGCTGTCCTGTCTCCTGGTGGTGCTGCCCCCTGAGGTTCCGAGTGTACTGCTGGGCCAAAACACTCTCCGGAAGTCCTGAGAGCCGACTGAAAGCCAGCACGTGGGACATATACCCAGTAGAAAAGTGATCTGGACGAGGCCAGTCCAGAGTGAGAACCTGAGAAACTAGCTCATTCCTATGGGTGCAGAAAACACGCTGGCCCTGCTATTTCTAAGCTGTGTGACTTCAGGCAGGACCCTAAATGCCTCTGACCTCTCAGCTCAATCATCTGCAAATTGGGAAAGTCGTACCTGATCTGCCTACGTCTTCACAGTGTAGAGAGGACTGTGAAATTACTTAAGCGACTTCTAGGTGCCGACCAGATCCATACGATGCTATCTCTATTTTCTACTGTGTCTCAGAGAGTTGATGGGACACGCATCAAGTGTGCCCATTTCTAAGGGTCAAGCACACCTCCAGTTTCAGTGTGGACAAGGCAGCCAGATCTAAACATAACAAGCTTTCTGAAGCTATTTCTATCTTTTTGTCCAGTCACTTTCCCCCACTATTTGGGGTGACATTCAATAAGATGCCTCCATTTTACAGAAAGCAAATTTATATACACAAAGGCACATGGATATACAGTTATGTCTACAGCAGAACTCATGGAAACACGGACAGACATGCCCAGACATACAGATGGTCACACGGCAGAAAATCACACAGGGCCACGAAGGAATCAGAAAAGGAGCTTTGCTGTACTTACGGAGGAACTTCATTCCCCCAAAATAGTGTCAGGTGTGAGAATAAGCAGCTATCAAACAATCAAATGAGATAATGAAGGAGGATTGGAGGGATGAGTAGACAGACGGATAAAGAGATGAATGAATGAGTTTGGAGGTGGGTGAGTGTAAGGATCAATGAATGGGTGGGTGGATGAATGAGTGGGCAGAGGAAGGGAGGGAGGGGTGGACGAAGTGGGGAGGTGGGTGCATGAATAGGTGAATGGGAAGATATATATAGTCCCATTGTCACGCACACACATTCAGACCATCTAGGACTAAATCACACGAACAAGTACCAGCCTGCCCAAACACATCATCGTCTTCGGATGACAGGTTCGTCCCTCAATCCTCTCTCTGTCCTGCTCACCTTCAATAGACCCTCAAGGTCTCTCTCCTCTGCCTCCAGGCACCGAGGTCGGTCCCCTGAGGAAGGGCGGAAGTCCCACCAAAGGCACACCCGCCGCTGCTCCAAGACCCTCAGCAAGGCCAGCCCCGAGGCCCGGTCCAGCCACTCACCCAGCCAGCCTCTCCAGATGCTCAGCTTCCTGTCGGCCAGGGGTGTAGTAAGTATTCTGTACAGCCTCCTCGGCCGGCCCTGCCACGACACTTGGGGGAGGGGGAGCTACAAGTTCAGGGCAGTGTGTGACACATTTTAATTCCATTTGGGGCAAAATATCCCACCGGCTCCAGACCTCGTTACTGATTAATCAAATGGTCATTCAGCAACCTTTGGCAGCACTTGGCTTGGGGCTTTGGGGGACAGAGGCAGAAAAACTAAAATACTGAGGACCTTTTATCAGGGGGAGGTTCGATAATAAATGCTGGTCTCCAGAGTGACACCTGCAAGAATATACATGTGAGCAATCATAGGAGGTTCTCTGACGAGGGAGGGAAACAAGGGCCTTTGACATAACACAGGCTTTAGTTTTTACTCAAATTCTACATCTTTTATGCCGGCTGGCTGGCAACATTTGTTGACAGCTGGAGTTTGATTCAACTATAAATGCTACTTTGAACTGATATGAGAATTTTCCTCTGAGGAGCTCATAATACTTGACCTGTGTCTCCTCATGTGTCCGCACAAGGTCTCGAGGACTTGAGGGAATAGCTGTTGTCCATCGTTCCTTTCCACATATGAAACAGAAATACCAGGCTCAGAAAGGTTAAGATTTGGGGTAAAGTCACACAGCAAGTCAAGAGCAAATCCAGTTTAACAGCCTGGCCCTGGATTGTGCCTGCCGCACTCCGCTGGGTCAGCAAGGAGAAGCTGGAATTTGACTTCAGACAGTTTGTCACTGTGAACAAGAGATGTAGAGATGATTCTGAATTTAAACCCTAGCTTTGCCACTTCTGGCCGTGTGGCTTTGTGCAAGTGACCTAGCCTCAGTTTTCTCATTGATAAACTAAGTAATACCACTTCCGTATGGGATTGTTGGGAATATCCAACAGGATAAAATAGGTGAAGGCCTGTTATAGGCTTTCAGCCAATGCGCGTGCCAACAGCTGTAAAAAGACCTGTCTGTCCAGCAACATGAGAACTTGAAATTTTCAGGGAGCTGCTCCTTTAAGAGAGATGAGGTAGAAGCAAGGAAAAGCTAGTGGAGAGGTCAAGAAATGTGATGCATGATAAACCAGAGAGAGCCCTGCTCGATATACTGGTTATCGACAGGACATTCTGGAAAATTCTTCTCCCGTCAAGGCTCCTTGTATCACCAAGGTCTCATTTTGCTCCAAATCCTCTGCCTACCTAGAAACATGGACAGCTCTCCCCGATGCCTTCTTTGTAAGGAGGCCCCTGGTTACTGAGTACCTGTAGGAGGCAGGTACCCACTAACATTCTCTCATCCCTAAATGTCCTAAAATGGGTTTCTCAGCCTGGTGTGGCGTTATGCCTATAATCTCAGCACTCTGGGAGGCTGAGGCAGGAGGATCACAACTTCAACCACGGCCTGGTGAACTTAACAAGACAAAGAAGGAAAAGGGGGGGAGAAGAGAGGTGGGGAGGGGGGGAAGGGGA
>NW_022900924.1:10777638-10808628 GCF_012274545.1 Fukomys damarensis | reverse complement strand
GGTGGGGGGTGGAGGGAGGAGAGAAAGGAAGGAAGGGCGGGCTAGGGATGTAGAGAAGTCCAAAGGCCCCGTATTCAATTACCCGTAGCAAACAGGAAGGGGCATTTGTATAGGAGAGAATCCAGAGACCTGGGTTCAAACTTTTGTGCAACTAAAACTGATCATTCCACCCCTCCTGGCCTCAGCTTTCTCAAGTGGAAAATGGGCATGGTTATCCCACTTGCCTCCCAGGGGCAAAGTTAAAATAAATGTGAAATATGAGCAATGAGAGGTAGCAGAATTTTTTTTTTTAAATTAGCTAGAGCTTTACAGTCTCCCTGGTCGCAGTACTTATGGTCGCTCACCTGGAAGCCCCAACTGACCCTAGGACCAAGCACCATTGGAAGCAAGTTATACTTTAGGTCAGGGGTGTTTTCTACCAAGGCCAAGTCTGTGGAGATGTTACAGAAAGCTGCAGCTGCTACACATACCCACACACACACACACACATACACCAGACATTCATGTTACCAGGTTGGCTCATGCAGTCCGCTGTCCTAAACACACAGGTTTCAGATGGCTTTACAGTAAGATGCCTTGATGTCCCACATGAGCCCAGCCCTTACCAGAAGAGCTGAAATTCAAGGGTCACCTGCACCTACACAGACGTAGTCCATGCTCAGTCCTTTCTCATCTTTTTTCTTACAAACGCAGGGAGGGAAGAAGGTTCCAGGTTGAACCAGAGATTTTCCACAAGTCCTGGCCCCAAGGTTTTTCCCTCTGTAGAGATAACACCAGAGATCTTGGGAGTTCATCTGGCCCACTGCCCTGATTATCAGGAATGGAAATGAGACTTCAGGAAAACAAAGGACTTACATGGGCTATGGCAAGGTGGATCTGTTAAAAAGCAGTGGATTAAGATTATGCAGTCAAATCCTGACTCTAAGCTATGTGTAGTTCCCTAAACCTTCCCGAGCCTCAGTTTCCTCACCTGTAAAATAATAATAACAATAGATAAAACTATTCTCTTCCTCAAGAAACAATTTTAAGCCCAGTGCTTAAACTCAGTGAATATATGTGATGATAACATCAGATCCCAGCTGTGTACGTAGCAGCTGTGGAATCTTTGTGTCTCATTTGCCTTAAAATCATAAAGACAAAACGGAGATCCACCTCATGAGATTGCCGTGGCTTAATGTACATAAAAACTCATAGGTGATGGGTGAGTAGTAAGTTCTAGAGAATGTTTGCTGCCAGTGACAGCCGCCGCCAGTAGTGACAATGGAGGTCACAGTGGTAACAACGCAGATGGTTGAGACCAGTTTCTTCCTGTTCCCAATGGCAGCTGCAGCCCAAATGGCTATGCTCACCCCCTCGAGGTTGCCTGGCTCCCAGAAGAATCAGATACTCCCTGAATCTGTTCCTCTGAGCAGCCTCCATCCTCTGGCCTCTCTCCTCTTCTCTATTGCAAAGGCAGACATAAAGGAAGGAGGCTCTGACTTGGACCAAAAGTATTCCACAAGTCTGGCCCAAAGGTTCTTCGCTAGCTAGAGATAACAGCAGAGTCTGTTTCATTGACTCACCTGTCAGACATTCCTTCAAGTCTGTCAGCATCTGTGAAGGGTCAGGGTCTGCCTTGGCTTTTGGGATCCTGTGAGTGAAAAAGAAACAGCCTGTGCCTTCCGATGCGGAGAGACAGGCAGTGCACAACAATCGGGGCTTGGATGCAGTAGAAGGTTAGCAGGCAGAGGACATGATTAGAACTCAGGCAGAGGAGATAACAATAGCCTTAAAAAGTGAGGAGGAGCAGGGTTTAGCCAATGAAAAGGAGAAATGAAGATTGGAGTTGAGGTTTGAGGTACAATTTGCAGGTCTGTGGAGGTGAACAGGAGCCTGAGCGTGAAGGGTCTTCTATCTTGAGACTTCCGGCATTTAACATGCACAGCTGTTTAAATCAAGGATGGCACATTATGGCAGTGGAGCTTCTTTGCATCTAGGACTCTGCAAACGCAGGGCTTGAATCTCACTGAAATTCTAGCTGGTGAGCGAAAGGTAACGTGAGGCTCTGTCGTTTGGACAGAGCCTGGAATCAAATTGAACATCCTAAGGAGATGGGGTAGAGCCCCTTAACAACCTCGCTCATCGGCCTTACTTTCCCTCAGCCATCTCTGTTCAAGGCCCGGGTGGCGGGGAGGGTGAAACACAGTCTTCCTTAACCCCTGGAGCTCAGTCTAGTAACCAACAGAATGCTGCAATATGGAGCTATTAGAGTGTTGTCTTTAAGGTTGAGGTCTAATCTGTGTGCGCCCATACCAACTATGCCCATTAAAACACTCAAATGCTTGCACGCCAGCTGGCAAACAGTCCCTGTCACCGTGCACTCCAACCCCAGTCAACCCGTCCATCCCTTTCTTCCCCTGACGCTCTGTGGACCTCCTCATAATCCAGCCACTAAAATACAACTCTTCGTCCCCTTCAACACCAACACCAACACCTGTTCGAATGGTGCCATGGGCGTCTACACCCAAGCAAGGGTCGATCATCTTTAACGTCACCTCTGGCAGCAATGGACGGGGAGCACAGGGTACAGGGGCGAGGTCTAACAATGGTGTCTTGATGTCCGAAGTGATTTTATAAACAGAACATCTCACCCTGGCTTTGGCGGGCGGGTAGGAGTCTACAAGGGAAAAAGCCCGGACGTGCCAGGCACGGTCACCACTTTACACAGCTTTTGTGCTCATCGATGCACACAGCGGTCCTCTGAGAGAGATGCAACTGCTATCACCATTTTGCCCATGGGAAAGCAGAGGCTCCGAGAGGCAAAGCAACCTCGGAGGATAACCCACTTGGGAGGGAAGGAGGCTGGTACCTCGGAAACTTATTCTGGCAGCCAGCAAGCACGATGGATGGGAGGAGGGGGAGGCTGACGGCCAAGATATGGCCAAGCCCTTTCTCTGTCGTGTGTGATTCTCTCTCAAGTCCCCCACTGCCGGATGAGGGGTCTGACCAGAGTGCAGCTGGACCCAGGAGAAGGGCGGGACTTTCCTTTTTCCCTCATGCTTCTAGCTTGGGCCAGGAGTGGTCTCGTACCTCTTGTCACCTAACGCCATCAAAGAGGTCCATCAAAGAGGTTCTCCTGATGGCTGTGAGCTGGAGAAGGCAAAACGGCACATGAATGTTAAAGACAGGGGAGTAGATCTGGGTTTGCTGAAGTCCTTGCTCTTGTCTTCCTGTGAGGCCATGGATGACAGCAACAGCTAATACTTACTGAGCAACTATTATGCACCAGCTGCCCAACTGAATTCTTTATGTGAATCCTCGTTATTTTTTATCTTAGCCCCGCAGGAGAATTTCCACTGATACTTCCCCTTCTTTTCTAGACTATTGCCTAGAAGCACCAAGTAAAAAGAAAGCTAAAATTTGAACCCAGAAAGTCTGACCCCAGAATACATGTATTTTATTATGACTTCCCTTGTGTCATCTCATTTTTCCAAGCCTCAGTATTCTCATCTGTATCTTAGGCTAATCTTGGTATCTACATACACTGCTGTTAAGAGGATGGGGTGAGTGAGACATAGTATCCACTTATTTGTAAAATACGCATTAAGCACCTACTATGTGCTAGATACTATTCCACTCACTGGCAAACAGCAGTGTTTACCTACCTGCATCCTCTGTTCTGTGTGAAAAACTTCTCCTAGGTTTTGGGATATAGCACCTCGTATACAATAGATGCTAACGTTATTGTTTGTCGTTATAGCAGCTTTTAAAAACTTACTCCAAATAAGCCCAGAAGCGATCTCTGACCTTGAGTAGCTTAATCCTCTCCAAAATCAGTGCTGGACTTCGCAGTAGGCCTGGCAGAGAGGGAAAATGAGGCTGAAGTAAGGAGAGTTTGCAGTCCGGTCCTCAGAAGCCTCCCCTGGGCTCTAGGACACCTCTGGGAACCTCAGCATGCAAGCCATTCGTTGCTTTTGAGAGGACCCAACAGGCCAAAAAAGGATGGGGTGACACTGGGAAAATGGGGGACCACTTGTTTTTGTTACTTTTTTTTTTAAATGAGAAGTGACATTGTAGTGTCAACTTTTACTTGTGCTAAGGACAGAGGGAGTACCACGATTTTCCAGCTCCAAGGAACATTTCACCACGAGAAGGTGTAGGAAAGGGTTGGGGATGTAGCTCAGTGTTTCCGCCACCTGCCTCACAAACTCAAGGTCCTGAGTTCAAGCCCTGGTACAAAACAAAAACAAAAACAAAAAACAGAAAATGTAGGAAGGATGTAACCTTGGGCCAAAAGATGTCTAAATCAAATGCATTTTGCTGGATGAAAAATTTATTACATTGAACTTATCTTTGCCTTTTTAGTCTGGGCTGGGAGTTTTTTTGTTTGTTTTTCTAGAGAGGTCTATGTAGAGATTTTTCAAAAGCTAGTGAGCAGGGGCCCTGCAGAAAAGCTCCCCGAGAAAGGGGGACCCTGAAGCCACTATTCCTTCCAAGTTCCTGGTGAACCAAAGGAGCAAGGAGGCTAAACCACCTCCTCCTACCAAGGTCAGATGCCTTGCTCGCCCTGGTCATGACCTTAGTCTTAGAGGACTTTGTCATCTGCCCACAAGCTTAGCAGATCTCTGTCTTTCTCCATCTCCTCCCGCTCCTTGGTGAACCCCCAGCAGGTCAATGAATCCATTCTTTAGCTGTCTTCCTAATTAGTGTGCGAAGGAAGATGAACAACAGCAAGGAAAATAAACTTAACGTCTTTGTGAAACAAAAGGATTTTTTAAAAAAGGAATAACCAGAACCCTCTAGCTAAAAGCTCTGCCGTGCAGCTCTATACCCACACGAGAATCTCCCATCCCCCATATGGTGAAGAGGGAGTAAAAAATTTATAGCCGTCTCTCTCCAGGGGGCCATTTGAAACTCCGTAAATGGACTTGTTCAGTTTAATTGGAATTCTCTTCTTGATTGTATTTTTGTAACCTATTAGGCCAAGCTGCCTCTTGATCTCGGAATTCATCTGAAATTAAATTTTGAAGTGTAAGTGAGAGGTTGCCTTTTTTCTGTTCCTGATTAAATAATGATTTGAAACGAAAACAATAAATAACAGTGCCGGCTTCCCTGGAGGGCAGAGAGAGATTTCCAGTGAAACATGGGGGATCTAGGGTTTGCGGTGGGGGGATTTAATTACTTATTAGAAAAACCCCAGTGTTAACATGGAGTATATCAAGCAACAAGGAATGCTTATGGGTTAAAATATTGGAGCTTCATATTGAGGCATTAAAAGAAAAAAACGGAGATTCAAGTTGGTGAAGAGCAGATTTTCCTTTAAGAGTTCATACACATATATAATATATATATGTGTGTATATATATGTGTGTGTGTGTGTGTGTGTGTATCATATATACATCATACGTACTTATGAAATTGGCATCTCTGATCCAGAATGGAAGGGTTGTAATAACTCTTGAATCCTGATATATTTTGATGGCTCTGGTCTCCTGGTTCTTTCCTTCATTGACAAGTGTCCCATAGGGTTGAGATGGGGAAATGGGATCAGTCCACTCATAGTTCTGGAAAGGAGAGATGACACATACAAGATGTATCATGTTTATGTTGCTTAGAAAAAGATCAGGGTAGCAGCAGATGCTTAGAACAGGGGGCCTTAAATTCAGATGTCTCAGGGGTCAGATAGCTAATAGATACTCACTGATCCCACGCAGCCTAGGGCCAGGAAAGCACGTGCCTTGTCTAAAATGAACAGCTGTGACTGTTCTCAAGCCCATTAATGCCAGGAAATGTGGGCCCAGATCCTATTCTTTCAACCAAAAATTGGAAATTAGGTTATTATGTGGGATCTCTCCATTTCACATATTTTGGCGGTTAACTCAAACTTATTTACAAACATGGAAAGTGAGCAAAAGAAAACATATCTGAAACAAAGCACCAATTGGCCTGCCAGCTTTCCCGTGTTGATTTGGGCTACTGACGCGCACAAGTCTCATATATCTGTCTCCTCACCCTCCCTAATTCAGGACACACAGCTGGCTTCCGGTTTCTAGATGATACTTTCTGGCCATCAAAGCTCTCTGTGCCTGCACACAGGCAGTGCGGATACACTGCAGAACTGATGCATCCTTTAGCTCAGAAATGTTGGAGAACTGGTCTGTAACTCCCCAGCTCTCTCCTTCCTTCACTGGTGACAGCCCTAAAGCACACATTCTCTGCATTGGTTCCCAGTATGGCCCCTCTGGAATTCAGCTATCGCTGTCCCCTGTGTGGACTGATAATGTATCTTTGATTTGTTCTGTCATCTCATCTCCCCCACAGTCCTACAGAGGTTTCTTCTCTCAAATAAACTATCAGCACTCTGTTTCTTGTTTCAATTTCTTGGAATCCAGGTTAGACTAGAGTTATTTTACTTGGTGATAAATCCCACCTTACAGGGACTGAATTTCTGTGTCAGGCCCCAAAGGTAGGCTTCTGGGAAGGCAGGACAGGAAGGAAAAGCGTTGAGATGGAGGAAAGGGTGAGGTTGGACTGAAGAACAGAGCCCTGGTATGAGTGTTCCAGGTCTTAAATGGAGAGCGAGGGTACCACAAAGACATTCACCCCGGAGGATGATGAATCTGGGATGGCACCTTCAGGCGAGGGTCTTGGGAACCATTTTCCAGCCAGTTGTACAAAGACAGAGATCAGTAACATGCGTACGAAGTCCCAACAGTTGCAGAAGGGCTCTTCAAAGATGGATTTCGGGAGGCCTGTTTTCCAAAGGATGTGACAGAGAGAAGCAAAGGGAAGTGCCCTATCGTGGCAGTGTCCAGGGGTGACTGCATCTTAGCGACCTAATGTCTGAAGGAGATGCCCACAGACAGGAAGACATGCAGGAGTCTCCCATCATCCATCCATCAGGGCATTCACGACTCAAAAGCCTCCTCTGCATTTTCGTGGCATCGCCCCACCCCACCCACGGTGCACCTTCATTCTGCCTTTGGTTCCCCTCGACTGTGTCTTTCCTTCCTCTTCATGTGGGTGGATGGAGAGTTCTGAAGAAGGTAGAGTCAGGGTTTAGAAGGCCATCAAACCATCCAGACATTTCTAATGATGAGCTTATTAAAATGATCCTACCATGTGGAATTACAAACAGAGCCATCAAGACTTGTAAAAATAAAGCCAGGTAGGGTTCAGCTAAAGAATAAGGAAGGCATGGCTTCAGATGGCTGCTTGCTCCCTGCCAAATTATCCTCTAAGCCAGCCAAATAGAGTGTGATTTGCATGCTTAGTACCTACGTAGGATATTACACTTGTGCCCTGTACAAGTCAGGTGAGAGAGCCTGTGGAAGGTTAAACCACCCACCCTCTATTCACCAAGCCCTGGATGTGATGTGGAGCTGCTTCAGCCCCGAGAAAGGTGCCTCTCTTGTCTTATTTATCTGGCCAAGGAAGGTGATTTTCTTAATCCTTCACCCAGGATAGAACTCCTTTTCATAATCTGATCAAAGCCACTGTGTAGGCTGGCAGCCCTGTTGCATGTAAATGACCAGACCCAGTCGTCTTTTAACCTCACCACCCAGCGTAGCAGAGCATGGGAAAGAAAGGAAGGAGATCTACACCCCAGCATTGCCAGTCCCACCTGGAAGGTTTTTCAGGTCTGAGACTTCTCACCTAAAGCCTAGAGCTTACGCTATTGAGGATCTGCAGTCAGAGCCTCTGCCTGCTTTCTCGAAGGTATGCTGGTTCTAACAAACATCCGGAAGAAGGAAAGAAGGAGCAAAGCGGATTCCTTATCTCTGTCATGGGGCCTCCAGCTAATTCTTAAATATCAACATCCTCTGTAGCTTTCTGAGCTGGTTTCAAGACCCCAAGTTTCATAGAACTATTTTTATTACAATGGGGTCCAGTTCTTTCTTTAAAAAAACCATCAAATCCCTTGGCAGTAACTCAGCTGGCAGTCACCCAGCAGGACTCTACCAAGATCACAGATCTCTACCAATGACTGAAATTAAGATGGGCCCACCGGGACTGCTGAGGGACCATGGAAGAGCTCCATTCATTAGAGGCAGACAGCAGCACCACTGAGCTAAATCCCCAGCCCCAGGAGCTCCATTCATTAGACAGTATTGACTGAGCACCTACTCTGTGCCAGGCAGGTAGGGGTCTGGGATATAGCGTTGCACCAGTCGTGGCCACTGCCCTCAACAGGCTCCCCATCCAGATGGAGCAACTAAAGCAACGACCGCACCGAGTAGCATTTTGTGCTGGTATCACAAAAATGGCACTCATTCTTGAGTGAGCGAATGGGTAGAAGAATGAACGAATGTGCAGTGTACTCTGCTCTCCTGGCCCGGGAGCTCAGACAAGGCTTTCTAGAGGAGCTGAGATAAAACCCAGAGGATGAATATATTTAGTAGTTTTGTCAGTGGGGGAGAAAGGAAAAGTGTTCTGTTCAAGGGAAATAGCATGTACAAATAACCTGGGTTTGAGAGAGTAAGATACAGTGGCAGAACCAAGAAAACTCACATTGGTCTGCTTAGATCATGGCAGCTAACATGAAGTGTGTGGAAGAGACAAGATTTCTGAAGTCTGCAGGGCTGGTTTATAAAGTAATCAGTGCTGGGTTGCAAAGGATATTGTAATCCATGTCAAACAGTTTAGAGTCAAACAAACAAATGGCACTTTTAAATGAGGGGAGGCTGGTATTTTCTCACAACATGGCCAACCGAATGAGAATGTTTCAGTAATATCTTTATCTCTGTTTTCTGGTAATGAAGGAAAAGTATGACGCCTGTGGAGTTCTCAGTTCTAACATACAAATCATAGCCAGGTGGAGCGTCTGAAAATATTCCTGTGAGTTCAGGGTGTGGGGCTTAGAATGTGAACAAGGCAAGGTTCCTTTCAGCCACCAACCTGGAAGGACATCAAACTTGAAATCCTTACTCATGAGGTCCCTAACCCATCAGGAAAAATGCTTTGAAAATAGATGTCAAAACTGAGGACAAGTAAACTAGGAGAGAAAAAAGCCAGCCTGGATACCCCCAGGTAACAAGCTACAAGACACCGGAAACCACTGCACTCACAGACCTCCAGTGCTGAATTAGCTTCCAGCCTAGTTCCCTGGAAGATGGGCTTGCCAGATTCACTTATAATGTACTGCCCCCCACCACATTCACCATGTCTGGGACAGAGATTCCTTGAGCCCATCCCCATATCAAGCCCCAGCCTGAAAGTGCAGGCCCTGGGGTCTAGCTTCCTAGCACAACACTCCCTCATCCCTGGCAGTCAGTGGTGGGGAAGACACACATGTTATCATTGACCACGGCTGGCAGACATGTCATCCCGGCTGTGAAACAGAAGGCAAATAGGATCTGAGTAGGAACAGGATCTATATATGTTACTTTAAAACAAATCTCACTCCAGAAAACTCCACCTGAGATAACTTAATGTTGACGTCTTATATCTAAGGCAAAGCTAACCTGATCACCAAGAAAGTAAAACAGCAGCTACACTGGACTGAATTTGGTAAACCTGGACCATCACCTTGCCTGCTCACAAAGCCTTCTGGGAGAATCCATAAAAGAAACCCCACCCCCTGTCCCTGCCCCAGGAGCTGACATCCTAAACTGTGGGAGTTATCTCTGTTATTCCGACAGTTCCGGTGTCCCTTTATCGCACCCTTGTGACTAATTGCTGGGAAGCAGAAATGGTATAGAGAAGCCTAGCCACCCCCTTCTTTGGGCCCACAGAGAATGGGATGGGGGCATGGGGGTAGGCTCTTGGAGGAGAAGCTTTAATGCGTGTGGGGCCCAGAGCCAAACTATAGAAGATTTACTATTCTACAGTCTAAATGTTCATAAACCAAGGTAGTAAACGCTGATGGAATATGTCCTCCTATCTTGCCAAACATCTTCAGGATGACCTGAAAATCAGCTTTGAATTCAGAATCTTGGGTCCTTCACAGGCCAGGACATCAAGTGGCAGTGTGAGGAAAACCTACCCCCAAACCTGGGCTCCTCCTTTCTGCCTCCCATTGCCAATACTGTGCCTGGCCCCACGCACGTGTACCTAGGCACCTCAGCATGATTATCGGAGCCACCCTTGAAACACGGTCCACCCATGAGAAAATAATCCATAGATGAGACACATAAAGACCCCAGAGGGGGGCTCAGGGACCATCGAATGGAGAATTCCGGGGTCTCAATTACCCAAAGTATGATCGGTGGGTGGAGTGTTCACCACAGGGTGCCTCTTGGCCCCACAGATTCCTTGTCCCAAGAGTGATGGTTATCACTGGGGAATGGTTCAAGGCAGGGCTCCCTCTTGCCCGCAGCTGAGATTGGTGCTGTTGTCAGAAACCAGAACCAGATTCACGGTGTCATCCCAGCCATGATACTGATCTGGACATTAAAGGAAACCGTCCGTTGTGCTTCCAGAACTGCAGTTGCCTTCCCAAGGATGGCTTCCGTCACCTCCTGTACTCCGTCATCTGTCCTAGATCAGTGCAAAACAGGGTCCTAGGGGCCACTCTTCATCCCCAGTTGTGCCAAAATCAAATCCCCAAGTCCCTTCCAAAGCAGTCAGTTGCAAAGCACGACTGAACCCTTGAGGTCCATGGCCAAGTCCACGCAATGCTTTAGCCCCATTTGCATACACAGCAAGGGTTTCCTGATCCACCTGGGGCATGAAGGGATTGACTAGGTTGAATTACATCCCCCGAATGAGAAATCCGAACAGAACAGATGCCCCTCCTATCACAAAAAAAAGAAACTATCACTAAAAAAGAAACCCCAAACTCAAAGTTCAGGGCCCAGTGTGAGGATGTGCAGAAAGGTGTGTGTTTTTTCTTGTCATTTGCGACTCTGATGATGGACTCACGTTGCCCGCTCTTCCCTTTCTCTTACACCTTACCTACTAAAGGAGGAGTTCTTGCTTGGTAAGTGGATATAATCCGCAAAGACATGAGAGAATTTATTAGAAGCCACTCAAGATCCTTAGCTATCTTCTACAAGGGGAAAAGGACACACACAAATACCTGTAAAGACCTTTTTTTGTTTGTTTTTTTTCAGTCAAACTATTTGACTTACATTTATTTTGCCCCTCTTTCTTTTCCCCTTCAGTTGAAAACTGCTTAAATGTCAATTTGTGACCATGACTTTATATTTTTTAAACACACATACACACACACACACACACACACACACACACACACACACACAAAACTTTCATCTTTATTTCATTTCTTTTCCCCATGTGACATTTATCAGGGCTCTATTCAGGCAACTTTTTCTTTTTCTTTTTTTAAAGTTACATTAATTGAGGTTTTGGTTGAAGTTTAAAATTTTGGCTTTGTCTCCTTTTTTTTTTTTTCTTTTTAATTTCCAAGATAAATTTTTTTCAGGCCAACAGCCCCATTTATTTTTCCTCTTCCCCTTCCTTTATTTTTAATTATTGTTTTAGATTAGGGGTGTCTATACCCCTTTCTATTGAGTTGTCTATTTTGTTTGAGTTCATTCATTAGAAATTAAATTTTGTATAATTTCCTTTTGCTTTTGTTTAATCTGGATCGCATGCTTTTTCTCTGCATGATACCTAAATCTTCCAGTTATCCTAGCAGGGGGTAAAAAAATATCTCCTTTCTGTGGTATTCTTTCAGGAATTTGTGCTTTTGTTTTTTGGCGTCTCTTCTTTCTTCTCCTCTCTTTCCTTTCGTTACAGTGCATCATGACGGTAAACATTCTCAGTTATTTAGACACAGCGCCCCAGAGCTCAGCAGTGTCCGACAGGTCTTTTTGCTTTCAGATCACTGGGTCGGGGTCTGCCGCTGACCTCTTTACCAAAACAGCCAGTCCGCTCACCAACTCCCGAGGACGCTCCCAGGAGTATGACTCAGGCAATGACACCTCCTCGCCACCCTCCACGCAAACCAGCTCAGCCAGGTCTCAGGGCCAGGAGAAGGGGAGCCCCACTGCGGGTCTCAGCAAAAGCCAGGAGCTCAACAGCGGCAACACCTCGGATTCAGGGAACTCCTTCACCACCTCCTCACCCCAGAACAAAGGGGCCATTCTGGAGAACCTCTCTCCCCCCAGCAGGGGCAGAGAGTCAAGGTCAGTGCCCTTGGGGGGAGAGGGTCTCAGCTTTATCTACTCAGTCTTTCATCCCTGTCTCGTGAGTCTTATTTTCAAGGAGGAGAAAACCAACTCAAACTGACTCTTTCTTTTTTTAATTCCAGGGGCACTAGCTTCAGGGACAGCAGGATCAAGGGGGGCTCAAAATATGTCACAGGCAATCTGTCCTGTTACATCTCTCAGTTCTACCTCTCCACTCTGTTGGCCTCGTTCTTAAGTAGAGACTCCCAGAGTACTGGCAGATATGCTAAGCAGCTAACATTCCATCAGTTTAACTCTCCATAAGAGTACTTTTTTTCCTGAGAATTATTGCAAGACCTCAGGGCAAGTGGTTCTTGGCTGCACTTGGCCCAGCTTAGTTCATTTGCCCAGCTCTGGACCAAGTACTCTAGCTTAGGGAGTGCTGTACTCTTGGCTAGAATGTGTTACATTCCACAACTGGGATTAATGAGTGCACCCTTCCCACATTCATCTGCAGGAAGAGCTAAGGTGTTGATATCGGGAGGACAGAAGCTAGGCAGACAAAACTGAATGCCACTTGTATCTGTAATCTCAGAGAAAAATCTCGCATTTGCCTAATTTTAAGTCATGGTCATTTAAAAACATACCATAATATTTACTTAAATGAATTAAAAAGATACCACACAAAAACCTTCACATGGGTCTTTGCAGAAGCTTTACTCATAAGTACCAAAACTTGGAAGCAACCAAGATGTGCTTCAGAAGGTAAATGGATAAACTGGTATAGCCAGACAATGGAATATCATCCATAGACGAAAGAACAGTTTCATCCAGCCACAGAAAGACATGAAGGAAACTTAAATGCCTATTGGTAAGTGAAAGAAGCCAATCTGAATAGGCTTAAACATAGCATATGACTCAACTATATGACCTTCAGGGAAAGGCAACGCTATGAAGAAAGTGAAAAGACTAGTAGTTGCCAGGCGAGGAGGGAGGGAGACAGGGAGAGATGAACAGGGAAAGCACAGCGGATTTTTAAGACGCTGAAATTATTCTATATGATCGACAGGGACGGATAAATACCATGACACAGTTCTCTAAACCCACAGAATGTACACCACCAAGAATGAGGCCTAATGTAAACTATACGGTTTGGGGGATAACGATGTGTCGAGGTGGGTTCATTAGTCATAACAAACACGCCAGTGGGGGGCCGGATAGGGGTGCAGCTGTACGTGAGTGGAGGCAGGGATCACGTGGTATTCCCTATACTTTCCATTCAATTATGCTGGGACACTGAAGGTCCTCGAAAGTAAAGTTTACTAATTACTAGAAGGACGGATGGATGATAGATGGGCAGATAGATAGATAGGTAAATCATAGTACGAATTTAGATAAAGGCTTTTTTTGTTCATCTCAACTGTTAGTAGATACAGCCTTTCTATAGAAAACACTTCCAAACGTTTGCCTATGAGCTGATCTACAGTTTCTCTGCTTCATCGCCTTTTTGCTCGCTCTCTCTCTCTCTCACTCAAGAAATCACAAGAAAATGCTAATCACTGAGGGTACTGTCAAAATAGTGGCTATTAAAATGCACAGACCTAGAATATACTAACCTCCACACCGTCACTCGGTCATTTATCCCTCAGCCCGATACCAGGCACCTCCTCTATGTCAGGCGCTCAGCTTGGTGCAGGGATCCAAATTGACAAGGTCCATTTCCTCCGGAGTTTTTCTCTTCGCAGGGTAGGTACACAGATGCAGAGTGCGGGGAGGTTGGCCACTGTTCTCCACCAGGCAGAGTAGGCTCTTCCTCTCTCGGGGGTGGAAGCCTGTCTCGGTTTAAAGTGGCCAAGATTTCTAAAAGCTGGCCAGAGCCTCAGCTCTGAAGCAGTTTGAAGCTTCTTCAAGGACAGAGCACCCTTCGTCCCCAGCACATGGCCTGCTTCAGTCCTGGATAAACCACTTGGCATCCAGGCGTAGACGTGGCCTCCGGTTGGCCTGTCCTGGGACATCCCTGGCCTCAGCTCATACCCAAGCTTGGTTGGGAACCAGAGCTGGATCGGAGCAAAATGTCAGTGTCTCCACTGGAAGAAGTTCCCAGAGGGGAGATGGAGAACACGGGTCTGCTGAGACACTGCAGGTTATTATGCAGGGAAAACGGAGGTTAGCGCTAATAACAATAAAAATAATGGCAGTTAACATTCATTGAGCCCTAACTGCATGCTAGGTCCTACGCAAAATACTTTCCATGAATAATCTTTTTAACTCATCATAAAACCTTCAGAAGATAAGGTACTGTTGTAAGCTTTCGTTAAACATGGGGGAAACTGAGGCTTGCAGTGGTTGAGAAAGTCAGCCACTAAATGGCAGCCTCAGCATTCCAATGTAAATCTGTCCCCAAAACTGACTCTCGCCTGCTTGGTTTAATATGTGCAGACAGCCAAATGAAACACTTTAGACCTAGCTGCTCATTTTGAGTTATAAATGGTGGTTCAACCCACCGCTATTTACATCATGCCAGCTGTGGGCAGAGGTCTC
This sequence comes from Fukomys damarensis, assembly GCF_012274545.1. Lineage (NCBI taxonomy): Eukaryota > Metazoa > Chordata > Mammalia > Rodentia > Bathyergidae > Fukomys > Fukomys damarensis. The sequence continues at coordinate 10,794,034 of NW_022900924.1, read as the reverse complement.
AGTAAATAGGACCTGAGTAGAAGACGCATCAGCTTTCCATCGAGGGAACCACAGACACTGAAGGGAAGGAGCTGAAGAGGCAGCAGGGACAGGGGCATCGGAGATGAGCAGGTCAATGTTTGGGCGCTGGGCGACCCTTCCGAGTCTTCTCTGTAAGTTGGAGATGATCACAAGGTTGCTGGGAAGCGATGCTTGAGAAGTTGTGTCCTCTGGGTGATTCTGGGAGTCTCCATCCACCTTTTTGGGTGATGTCGACTCCTCCATCTGAGAAATGGGCTACACTCAAGTTTCCCAGACTTAGACCCATCGCAGGTCACCTTCTTGATTTTTAACATGGCTGTGTACTAATTTATTTCTTTTAACAAACTCACTTTTTCTGTAAGCTAAGTGAAAGGAAAGCGTTATCTCAAACAGAAAATTACTATCCCTTGTGCTAATAGAAGGTATCTATAAATATATTTGCTATATAATAAGTATTAAAATATGTTTAAATTAATATTAGTGTCTAATTGATTTTAATAATTAATATTATGTATATGTTATAGTTTGCTAGTTAGCAACACAGGGACCTGCTCCTCTCTCTTTGAGGAATTACAGAGTTAGAGTGTTGTGGACCTACCCGGGTCCATAACTTACACCTAGCCAGGGCTTTCTCATTAATGTAATCAGAAAGGTAACAAATAGGTCAAGATGTGCCCAGAGTGGTGGCCAGTTGAGTAGTAACAGAGCTTCCTTCCCCTGCAGAGGATTTCAGTCACCATGTCTGGAGTGTGCTGAGGTGAAGAAATCCAGCTTGGTCCTATCCACAGCCCAAAGCTCCCCTGTGAAAGAGTGTTCCCGCAGCTCCTCCTATGCCAGCACCCGATCCTCCAGCCGTTCCTCCAGATCTCCAAACCCCAGAGCCTCTCCCAGGTACACTCGGAGTCGATCCACCTCCTCTGAAAAAAGGTGAGTGCAGTTGGACCTTTGCCCTGCTGAATTCTCCCCTTGGCCTGAGTTAAGTCACCTCAATATGTCTCTTGATGCATAAAGGAGAACAGTCAGGCTGACTTGAGTCTGAATGCCTATTTTACCCAATGGATATCTGGTGGCCTTACAAAAGTCAGTGAATCTCTCAGTTTTCTCACCCACAATATGAAACAATGGATCATTCTGAGGACTACAAAAACACCTAGAGCTGTCCTATGAATATAATGAACTTTGTTCATCAGCTACCGGCCTGAGAGAATATAATGAACTTTGTTCATCAGCTACCGGCCTGAGCATAAACTAGTTTCTGCTGCAGAAAAAGTTAGTTAACCCTAAACTTAGCATCCTTAGAACAAAGTATTTACTTAGTCCCCAATTCTGTGGATAAGCAATTTGGGCTTGCTCCGCAGGCCAGTTCTTCTGCTCTTGCTGGGCTCTGTCCTAGGTCTTTGATCTGCTGGTGGGTTAGCTAGGTTCTGGCTGGATTGGATGACCCCAGATTAGTCATCTCTGCCCAGTGTTGCCATCATCCTACAGGCCTATCTGTTTGTTTACATGATGATGAGAGAGTCTGTAAAGCATTCTTTAGTCACAGGACCAGTCCAGATGTGACGTTGCTCCTCTTTGTGGGAACAGATGCAGATTCATACTACAAGAGTTAGGGTACAGGGAGAAGAGTGATTGCGGCTGGTTTTGCATCCTATACTCTCCCTAATTTCAATAACCATTGATAATTACTTGATGATTTCATGTAGATAACAATGTAATACAATATATAGGTGTGAGAACTCAGGAATTAGAGAATTAGAAGATTTCATCCAATCTAATCAACCCATAGCTTCCCTGAACTTCATGAAAACAAAAAATTCCCAATAACAGGCTGACTTTCTGCAACCATACAGTTAAAAAACAAAACAGATGCTTACTTAATTGGTTATTTCAAGACTGTCCATTCCAGAAAATGAAGCAATGTAGCTGACAACACTATTCAACGTCATAGCATTATAACATCAGTAGGATTGCAGATTAGGCTAAAAGGAAAGTTAAGGAGAGAAATTTAAAAATTACATTAGGAGAAAAGGTCCAAAAGTCATGTCCTTTACTACATAGTTGCTATGTAGCTCTGCTGCAAACATGACCTCTAGCTCCCTAGCAGACAACCTAAGGACAGAAATTTCTCCCTCGATACATTATTAACCGAGAGAATGAATTGAACCAATTGCCTGGGAAAGCAGTTATTCCTGATTTTAAGTTTATAAAAACAGTCGCATAGTTCCACAGAAAAGGAACACTATATGGTATAGTCAGTGGATGGAAATGCCTAACCATCTCTTTCCTAGATTCTACAAACATGTTGCATCCTAACTCTTTCTTATAATAACCCTCACAAGGAGCAAGTTAGCAAAAGCATCCCTTCCAGGAGTCACAGCTACACATTGGCCCAGGACTGAGATCAGATGAGCTATTCCTTCTCTACAGTGTTATCTAAATGAGGGAGGCACCAGCAGAGAGGAAAGAAAACTGAGAGAGGCAGAGGAGTTAGTGATTTAGAGTAGGTCCTCCCTTCACGCACACCTTGTCCTCAGACTGTGTTCCATTACTCCCAGTGGATGCCTACAAACACCAATACTACCAAGCCCTGTAATGAAATTTTTTTTTCATCTTAACTAAGCACTGATCACAATGTGATGGTAACTCTTGCATCTCAGATGTGCCCACAAAACTACCAGAAATTTATTTTTCTTCCTTCTTATAATTTCACAGAAAGAGGATTCATATTACCATAGATCTTAGCATACTGGGCATATTTTCTCCTTTCTTAGCAAGCCAAGAGCACTCGCTTTCTTACTTAAAGAAAGTACATTATGGTTCCTCATTGGCATATCTGAACTGCCCCATCATTAGTCTTACACTTGGGGGCCATAATTAAGTAAATAAGGGCTATGTGCACATAAGCACTGCAATGATGTGCTAGTAGACTTGATGATGAGAAGACCTAAGTAACTAACAGGCAGGCAGCCTATACAGCATGGGTACGCTGAACAAAGTGATGACTTACATCAACAAAGTTCATGCTACTCAGAACACAGCACAAAATTTAAAATGAATGCATTATTTGTGGAATTTTCCACTTAACATTTTTAGACTTTGGCTTAACTTGTGTAACTGAAATCACAGAAAGCAAAAACCATGGGTAATGGAGGACTACTGTACTTTGGAGCAAAACAGACCTGGGTTCATATCCTCTAACAGCTGTGTAAAGCTTAGCAAATACATTACCTCTTTGTGCCTCTCTTGGTCCATCTGTAAAGTGGAATCAGTAATAGTACTTAATCTTAGGATGTGTTAAGAGTTAAATGAGATATACATAAAGCATTAGCTCAGTGTCTGGCACATAGTAAAATACATAATAGTAATAGTCAACATTTTCTCCTGTGTTGGCTAATTATCCCTTAGCATATGTGCCAATATGCTAAGTGATTTACAACTTTTTGGGGTAAGTACTATTATTATTACTCCCATTTTACAGAAGAGAAAACAGAAGCCCAGAGAAATGAAATCACCTTCCCAAGGCCACACAGCTAATAAATAGCCAGGATAACAAGCACTCAGAAAGAAATTGTCCATATTCTTAAGCCCCCAAAGGGGAGGGGATTTCATTTTCCGGTAAGGGCCAGGTTTCTGCTCTGTCATCTGGAGACCAGATGAATAAAATCTTACCTCTTTCCCAGGTCCTACTCCCGCTCTCCCAGCTACTCCTCCAAGTCTGGCAAAAGAAGCCCCCCTAGCAGAAGCTCTCGGTCCCGCCGCAGCCCCAGCTACTCCCGCTATAGCTCGAGCAGGTACCGGCCCGCCCCGGCACTAACCCACACCCCTTTGCCCTTTGCCCAACACCCGTTCTGGTTAAGTCTCCCAGCCCCACCTCTCCTGACCTCTCTCTCCCCTAAGCCCCGCCTGCCCAGCTCTGCCAAGATGGGGAGCTGATTCAGCCTTCTTACAGTTCTTTGTCCAATCCAGAGTGGCAACAAGGCCCAAACATATCCTGTGTCCCAACACCCATCCCCAACACTTCCATGTCCGCTTTCTCCTGTCCGTCTCCTCACCCTTCGTCCTCGCATCCAGAGCCCTCAGTTCTCACTACACACACCAGGCGCCAGTGACATCCTCACCCCTACAGCATCTGCACCTCGATAAAGTCCATGCGCGAAGGCTGACACCCTTAAGCACTACCACCCCCCCACCCACACACAGTGCTAATTCACAGGGACTCAGCCCACGATTGGTCATCTATCTTCCCGTGCCCGCCTCCTTGAGGCTCCAGCAGACCCTGCCACAGTGGGGCGAGGGGTACAGAGGCCGGAGGAAGCGGGACAAGTTACACACAAAAGCCCTCCCAGCCCCAGCCTCCCAGTAGCACCCTCCGCCCCCTCCTCCAGGGAGCGGGAGCCCAAGTACAGCGAGGATTCCCAGCAAAGGGAGCGAGAGCGAGCGCGCCGAAGACGTCGGTCCTACTCCCCGATGAGGAAGCGCCGGAGAGACTCCCCGAGCCACCTGGAGGCCCGGAGGATAACAAGGTGAGGCCCACAGAGCAAAGGCTGCCCACTTTCACGCTCCTTCCCACCCGCTTCCTATCCCGGGCTCAGTCTCCACCTGCCTTCCTGAGGCTGAGACTGAGGAGTGTGGGAGCTCAGGGGGGCACCTCTCCCAAAACCTGAAGTGAGGCTTTGCTTCAAAGACTTGGAGCCTGAGTCATCTCTAGAGTCCAAACTTCCCTACCCTTAGGGAGCTGGGCGAACGGAGGAATAGGGTGCGGCCTGAGGTTGGTAACAGGCCTGGGAAGGGCAAGAGGTCTGACTAGTCTTTGAAGGCCGAGCCTCGCAGCAGGGCGTTGTCCTGGTAGCCAGATGCCAAGCTTAATAGACCTTCGTGTAATTATACCCTGAAGGGAGCCTTGCTGGGTAATAGGGAGAGCGCTGGATTTGGAGTCAGATTCTGGTTGTGCAGCTTTCTAGGTGACCTAAAAAGTCATCTCTTCACTTCCCTGAGGCTGTTTCCTCACCCATGAAATATCGGAGGAAATAATTCCCAGGAGTATCATGAGATAAAATGAAAGGAAGCAAAGATGTGACCGCACTTTGTAAACTTAAATGCAGAACACACTGGGTGTCACTGTTATTGACTGAATGGTTGGAGTAGGTGCAAAAAGTTACCTGTCAAAGGTGAGGCTTCAGAGGAGAACCGAGGAGGAGGAGAAACTAATTTCTCAGGCCTTGAAAGCTGGGAGAATGGTTGAATGCTGTTCTAAAATTGGACTGGCCTTTCAAGCATCACCCATCACTCAGTCAGAGACCCATGGAGAGCAGGAAGCCCGAATGTGCAGCATTTCCTCCCTGGAGAAGAGAGAGGGACAGGTGCCTGGCAGTAAGAACAGGGTGATGCGGTTCCTTTCTCGAATGTTCCACAGGCCTCCCTGTCTCATCTGTGGTCCCTTGATTAAAGATGTCCTTTGCAACCAACAGGGTAAAATGGATCTTTAAAAATTAGAGGGTTGTTTTTTTAAAGATAAACTTTCTCCAAGCTTCCTTGCACTGAGAGTGTGAACTGCCACCTCCTAGGCCTGACACTCAGGAGGAAGCAATACTTTTCTCCTCCTCCAGGCCAAAGCCTGGCTAAATCTCCACATGGGTATTTCCTGGCTTTTGTTCTGCCTGGTACTTTTGTGCATTCCAATTTGGTCAAATTGTAAAAAAAAAAAAAAAACCGCATTCCCTCCCGGCTCATTTTCGTGGGCTTTTCTTAGACTTTTGGTTGCGAATGGATGAAAAAACCCAGAAACCCAAAGAGCCACAGCTTGGATTCAGACCTGATCCAGCCCCAGCTGGCAACACTTGAGTTAACTCGGAGGAAGGCTGAGATTCCAAAAGGTCTTCCTTAGTCAACCCCACATAATGCACCCCCCTCAACCCATTCAGTGTTTCCCAAACTTGAGTCATCTGTCAGCCAGTGGCTTTACCACTCTTGACTTGCGTGTTTAGAATGTACTATTGATTTAATTTTTCTTTCAATGGTTATACATTATACCCCTTTCAGGAAACTTGATACACTACAGTAAACGGAAAATCAGCCTCTCTTACCTAGAAATAGAACCTGCTAGAAATAGAAAGTTCTAGTAAAAGTAAAAATAGCGAAACCAGAATTGTAATTAATGTTTAGATGTATGTTCTGTTGCCAGCTGGAGGCTCTAAGTCCTGGGCTTGCTTTTTAAAAAGAAAAGAAAAGAAGGTGAGATAATCACTTTTCAAGACATACCAGCACTAAGCTCAGCCTTTTCTCTTTGATGTTCTCAGACCTGCAAGAGAAATGAAAAGGAAGGCATGGGGTTTGTTGGTTTCCTCTAAGGGTCCAGGGAATGTAAGGGCACTGCTTCCCTGAAGAGCCCGGCCCTCACGCCTCTTCCTCTGGTCTCCCGCAGTGCCCGGAAACGCCCCATCCCTTACTACCGGCCCAGCCCCTCTTCGTCCAGCAGCCTCAGCAGCGCCTCCTCCTGGTACAGCAGTAGCAGCAGCCGCTCCGCCAGCCGCAGCTATTCCAAGACCCGCAGTCAAAGCCGCAGCAGAAGTCGGAGCCGGAGCCGGAGCAGGACCCGCAGTAGCAGCAGCTCCGGCTCCCGCAGCCCCAGCCTGGGCTCCCGGAGCCGGAGCCGGAGCCGGAGCCGGAGCCAGAGCCGGAGCCGGAGCCGGAGCTACAGCTCAGCAGACAGCTACTCTAGTACGAGGCGCTAAGCGAAGGCCATCCTTTGAGCTCCCCTGCTCATGGGGACCCTTCTGCCAGCCTCTCCTAAACCTGCCCTCTCTACCTTCTCGCTGGTGACAGATATTCAGGGCGCTTGGCCCCTGTCCTGCCTGCTTTCCTGGGGAGGAGGAAAAGGGGGCTTCACCCCCTTGTGTTGAGTTGCTAGGAGCCTCTACCAGCACCACCCTGGGGCTCAGCTGGGGCCTGAGCAAATAGAAAGAACTGTTTTTCGTTGTTTTTATTGTTTGGTTTTTTTTTTGTTTTGGTTTGGTTTTTTTGCAGAAAAAAAACTTCATGGTTTTATGAGAAGCAATGGGTCTGTGACTCAACAGCTTTGGACCTGGCTAGCAACGTGTAGAGACAACTCTGCTCGCTCACTGAGGGCAGGACATGTACACAAAGACAAAGGTGATTCATCGCACCTGGCTTCATTCTTACTCTTCCTGTCACCCTCTGTCATAGCTGCAGGTTTGTGGACCCCCACACAGGAATAGATGAGAGTGGAGTCCAAGGGCAGTTGAGGTCCAAGGTAAGGAGCCAGGCCCTGAACCTCCCCAGACAGGCCAGAGCTAAGGCTGGAGGGCCCTTGAGTCCTAGAAGAGAAGACACGCATGCCTAGGGGACAGCGACATGGGAGTCAGCGGCAGATGTCAGGGTTCTGGAGATGGGATCCCTGGCTACAAGTGCAGAAGCAAAAAGGCAGAGGTCACCTGTCATTTCCAGTAAGCTGGCACGGCCAGGGGAAGGAGCCCATCAGGTTCCACTGACCCAGAGCAGAGCCCCGCCCCCGTGACTTCCACAGATTACTTCCTGGTTGTGCACAGGGTCCCTGCCACCCCACAGAAAGGGAGATAGTGGAACAGTCAGGACAGCCCTGATGACGGCCCTACGGCACAAATTTGCTTCAGTCCCACTAGCTGGCACCAACTTAATTCCACGGGACCATCTGCTGAACATTCCCCGGTGCCGTGGCCAGCTGCCAGCCCCCAGCGCCAGCCAGTCTGGCCTTGCCCTCCAGTTGGCGCCTGTCCGCCCCCTCCCCACTTCCCAGACTGCCACACCCTGGATGCTACCCAGGGCGGCCTGGCACCTTCTCTCCCTCCCTTCAGCCTGAGCCACCGTCCTTGCCTCAGGATTTTTGCCAGGATGGGGCACAGACTCAAATTCAGAGAGTCTGCTAGTGAGGGGCTTGAGTACTTCACATCTGAGACTTTTGCTAGCTTCTGAAATTTCTCCTCAGCTTTGGAAAACCCTGTCTCACCCACCTTCCCCCTGCCCCATGCCAGGCAGCAAGGGTAAGCTGCCCTCTGACACACAAATACCACCAGCTGCTTCATACACAGGAGGCACTGAGAACACACAGGCCAGGGAGAAGCTCCGAAAATAAACTCCGGGGCACCCCCCTCACCAGCTGCACGGCTTTCCGGAGCCTTGTGAGTCTCAAGTTTGTAGTGGCAGTAGCGACAGGACAGGGCATGGAGGGAGAGAGGGAAGAGGACAATTTGCAGCTTCAGCTTTGGGTCCTCGGGCTATGGGGAAGCAAAGAGCAAACCTTTAGCCTTCGTGCCCCAAGGAAAACGCTTGGAAAACCCCTTTTTTCTTGGAAACAGTAACTTCTCCTCGCCTGATCTTTCCCATAGTATCAGCGCCCCTCCAGGGGGGAGGGGATGGGCAACAACCTGCCAGGGGTAGCACCCACCCTGCAAGTCCTTCCTCCGGCACAAGACAGAAATGTCCCCAGGCCGCAGTGGATAACCTGGCCTTCACACCGATTGGCGCCCGGCCCAGGCCAAAGCCCGTCCACCAGGACTCGTGGATACCGATGCTGTCACTGCAGAAGGCCGCATGGCAGGTGCCTGTGACAGGGGCAGGTGCCCTGGGAGGACGTGTACAGCAACTGTAAATAACCCTCTTCTCCACCCAGGAACCCAGACTGGACTCCGGTCTCTCCTCATGGAGACAGAGGCTTCCTGAAGCCACCAAACCTCCTTAGCAGGTTGGCAGCAAGCGGCATAGGGGCCTTCCATGCTGACTGTCTTTGTTCAGAGGACTCCAGGGGACTGTTCTGCCTAAGACTCCCAGCAAGACTTTTATTTATTTAATTTATTTATCTATTTGTTTATTTATTTATTTATGTGATGATAGTTTTCTTTCAGCGTTAGCAGTATTTATTTATTTATTCACTTATGTATACAGGAAGGAATTTGTGTGTGTGTGTGTGTGTGTGTGTTTGGGGAGGGGAGAACTTTGTATTTATTTATTTATTCACTTATGTATACAGGAAGGAATTTGTGTGTGTGTGTGTGTGTGTGTGTTTGGGGAGGTGGGAGAACTTGTAAATTATTTTTATGCATCTTTTTTTCCTTGTGTCTCTATGGATGTGATTTGAGAGGCCAAATGTGAATGGGGATGTTGTTTTCTCTGAAGTTTCTAAGTCTGGAACATTCTGGAGCTGGCCCAGAAGCGCATGCGTCCAGAGGTTTATTAGCACAGTGTTGAGGGGTGCAGGCCTTGCCCACCAGCTACTGCACCGAGGTATCAGGAAGAAGAGAGCAGCCAAAGAGCTCAGGAGCTGAGGCAATGAATTGAACCAACAGGGTTACACCTTAGGTCGGGGGCTTGAGTCTAAAATTAGCATTTAAGATAAAGCTGTACAAAATTACAGTCCCTTGTGAGTCCTTTTGGGAGGCACCTGGGATGAAGTCAGGAAACAAAATAAAATAGAGGGAACATGTAGTTGTCTCCCCAAGAAAGTCCTTTCTGAGCCCATCCCTGGGAACGAGGATCCACAAAACGATCGATCCGTGCTCTCTGACAACTGGCAGTGTCTTCCGGCTGCTGGCTGGACAGGGTTCTTGCCCTTTCCAAAGTCACCATCCACAGCCTTGCGATTGTCAGCTTGTCTGGTCCAGCTTTCAATGTGATGAAACTTGCAACGTTCCTGGTTGTTTTCCCGGCAGCATGGCTACCCTGCCTTAACTCAAGCCAGGGAGCGCCCATATCCTCAGGAAAGTTTGCAACAAGTTGCCTCCCAGGGAGACATTCTCTCCCCACCCCCGATGTGTCTCTCTGATTTCTGTGAAACTTTTTATTCCACCCAGAAATAGAATTTTTGTTGAGGCACTAGTAACTTCAGTTAGCTGAAGTCAGCATTCCTTAGTATTGCTCTTCTGATGCCCACTTCACTCTCACTACCCTCTGCTCCCAGCGAATAAGACAGATCGCTAGAAGGACTCGGCTCAGAAACTAGCATCTAAGATGGGAGGGGATGCAGGTTGAGATCAAGCAACATTGCCACCCAAGCCCTTTGTCCTTCCTGCCATGGGTGTGCAGTAAATGAGTGAAACTGGGTGAATTGATCCTTTTCCCTGGGCCAGAGTTCCCGCCTCTTTGAAGTAGGGAAGTTTTTGAGAAATAATCCCAAATATTGACCTGAGGCCTGGAAGACCCACCAAAGACAATGAGCTTCACGGAGACTCAGAGGACAAAAGAAAAGAGCTTCAGAGATTTTTTTAGGTTTTCAATCATGAGAAGAAAAGCGAAGAGCAAGATGTGAGTCTCCTTCAGTTAATTAGAAAAAGCTAACTCAATGGCCCCAGCATAGAACCATTCCAGTTCAACCAAGTTTGACCACATTCCTGTCTATTTGTTTCCTTCTTTGCGTATTTCGGAAGCAGAATAAAGTGAAGATGTTGGGAAGACAGGGTCCTGGTTTCAGGGTGCCTCCATTTCTTCTTTTGCTCAGATCATGTGCTCTTTCCCAAAATGTTTTGCTTGAAGAGGTCAAAATTTAGGATACTGCCAGAGTCTTCAGAAAGCATTTTTCCTCCTCCTCAAGCCCAACTTCCATCTTTTCTTCTGCAGAATTCCTTAAAACATGCCCCCTCCCCAACTGGCTAACTTAATTCAGCTGAAAAAACTTAACGCAGATATAAAGTCCTTGAGCATTTTTTTTTTTATTGAAATTTCTCCTTTCTACACCAAATGAACCATTGATCTACGTGGTATTCTTCTCTATCTGTGGCATGTTTTCATTTGTTTGTATGTTTGGTTTAATTCTTTAATCTTTTTTTTTTTTTTTTTTGGTAGTTGTTGCTTTGCATTGTAAATACCATGATGGGGGAACCCTCAACAAAACATGACTTATTTAATAATTTATTTCCTATTTATTGAGTGGTATTGGAAAAGGAAAGGGACCATCTCGTCCCCTGAATTGCTACTGGAAATCAGTCCATCTCTCAGCTCGGACGCTGCTGTCAGCAGCAGGGCTTTATCACCCAGGTATTGAGTGCTAGAATCACCGAACAAATTGGAATTGGCAGAAACGGAGGCTTCCGTCATACAAATTAAGCTCAAATGGAACTAAAACACTGGTTATCTCCCAGAAAACCTCATTTAGATGGAAATTAATTGAAGAATCCAATGCCTGTGCACAAACCAACTTCTATTAAAAAGTCACAACTCCTTGAAAAAAAAAAGAGGAAGAAAATTGTAACTCTGCTTCTCCAGCCAAGAGAAGCTATGCCTCACCTTATAATGAGCTGAACCAGAGACTGGAATGGCGTTCTTTTGAGACTTTCTTGCCTTTGTGTCTGTGGGAGTGAAATGGAGTGGGTCTCAGGCCTCAGTCTTAGCATCTGTAAAATGGGGCTTAGCCTAAATGTTGTTGGCAGAGTGGGGCAGGGGACTTCAGCTCTGATGCTGTAGACTCCATGCTGTTGGATAGTGCCTCTCTGTCTTCTGCTGTGGGTGTCTGCTAATGAAAGGAACAAAAAGGTAGGACATGGACTTTGTTTGTTGAGAGACTTTGTAACAGCTGGATCTTGCAGTCAGATCTGGAGGACCTCAAGGTACCTTGCACTTTGATAACTCTTTGTAGCCCAGATTAAAAATCTTCTGTATTTAGCTTGAATATCTGTCCAAGCTCACTGATCCCGAGTCATCAAGGGAAAGACCAAGGTGGCTTTGTCCAGCCCTGGATTTAACTACTACTGTTTATTGTCAGGTGATATTTTGTCCAATCATTCCAGTGAGCCAGTGATACAGGTACTATGACCACATTTCAGATGGAAAAACTGAGGCCCAGAAGGGAATCGTTATGCTCAAATTCCGTTAAACTCGGATCTGCCTGACTCCATGCCCCAGATTCCCTTGGTAGCTCTTTCTTCGGGGGCCCATGCTGTGAAGACATTTTCTGGACTGTTATCTCTTCTCCCCGCAACTCTTAGCTGTTCCTTCATGTGGTAATTGGCCTGGAGCTAACAGAATCCATCACATTGGCTCAGGCCTTAGTGTACCTCAAGGCCATTTCTCTGTATAGAGAAATGGTACTACCATTTGGAAATTCCCAAGCCAGAGGACCCATCACCAGCCCAGCTCAGCCTGACAAGCCAGTCTCTGCCTGGAGCATCCACATAAGAAAGAAAGAAAGAAAGAAACTCCTGTGTCCTCCAGCATCCTAGGACCTTGTCCTCTGCCCAGCGACACAGTGGCTGTGGCTTGCTTGATTTCTGGTTTCCACAGCTAAGCATAACCTTCCCGAGGTTTCTGGGTTTTCAGCCTGTATGAAACAAGTCTCTGTTCCAATTAAAGGTCCCATGGTATGGTGTTCTCATAACTGGCCCAGCGTCTTCTGTCTACATGGGTTGCCCAGAGGAGGGAGGAAGGGAGACGGGGAGCTAGGAAGCTCTTACATAGCACCTGCTACACGTCTTATATGCACGGTGCTCAGGTCAGTCCTCTAATCTTCCAAATATACCAGAGTATTTGAATCTCATGTACACATTAGCAGCATCTATGGAGTGCCTTAGGAGACCTTTCCAGAAGTATTTTGTATGAATTATCTTAGATATAACTGTATTGCAATCATATGAGGTAGATGTTGGGGACTTACTACCAAGAGGAATCTGAGGCCTGGAAAAGTAAACTCCCACACTCAAGAGCCAGTCTTGGAATCAATGACAGGATCCAGACAAGATGACTCCAAACTCTAGGCTGCCAACTGCTGTGTTTAGCAGCACTTCACTTTGTGCAATGAGTAGCCAGCCTTCTTCAGTAGAATTATTTCCTCCAGAGGCCTTGATCATTGGGAGCAAATTCAGTGTCAGGCACAGACACTGTTTAGTCCAAAGACTTCGGTTCGAGTCTGGGCTCCGCCTCTACTAGCTGTGTGGCACTGAACAAGGGCTACTCCCTGTGGATGTGTGCTCATCTGTACAATGGGGTAGCAACAGCTACCTCCCTCAGCTGTTTTGGAAGCTAAATGAGACGGTAGATTTTTAAAAAGTGGTACTCAGAAAGCTCTTAATAAATGCTTGCAAACAAAATTACTATTTTTCTAAACTGAACCTGAGCCGTGGCAGTGAAGTTCATGTTCATGCAGAAAGCCCAAAACAGCCATGTTGGAAAAATGGGGGCCTCCAGAAATGTCAGTGTAGAACTAGAACATATCTTTCCCTCAAGATCAAGGGCTGAAAACAGCCACGAGGCAGGGCGGTGAGGGGAGTAGAAAAACAGAGCCCAATATCTACTGGCCAAGTAAAAAAATCTCAGCTCAGTGTTGCAAGATCTCCAATTTTTCAGCACAATCTGATTTTCAGATAAAATTTCTTGATTTAAAAAAAAAAATGTTCATAACTCCTTGCTTTTCCAAGCACTGCATGGGTCAAAATAATGTGTGTGTGTGTGTGTGTGTGTGTGTGTGTACAAGAATGATATGCCATCCAAGGGATCACTCAGGAGGAAATGTCTCACCCTCACCTCCATCCCCAGGGATGCCAGGAGGTCCTTCTGCTACCCACCACACAGCCTTCTCCACACCTGAGTTGGTTATCAACTTAGGGAGGGATATCAAACAAAACAGGCCCACACTGAAACGTGTCTTGGGGTTCAATGGGATGGGACAATCTCCTTTGGATAAATCCATGGCTATTCTCTGCCCCCACCCCAACTCTCACACAATGATTTCTTTCTGTTGAAACAGCCTTGAGTAAAGCAGGAACCAAAATCTTACTCTGCGGCTCCATCAATAAATAACAGTAATTGATATTTATTATTAATAATTGATTTTTTAATGGCTCGATTATTATGTGCCATTTGCACCCAAAAACTTATTTCATTTACATAGGACAAAGTTGAGGTTCTAGACACAAGGCCACACTGCTAGTGGTATTTGGATCTGGGTCTGTGGCTGCCCGGACCATTTCTGGTCCTCAAGGCTGCAAGCCTCACTACCCCAGAGCTGGCTCTCCATAAGGGTTCTGCTAAGGCAACTTTTTAGTGGAAAGTACAGCTCCCAGCGGGCTATCCCTGTGACTGACATCTGCTTCCTATCAGTAATTTGTGGACAGACCTTTACCTTTCTGTCTCCTGCTCTGGTTCTCAGTTACAGGAGTCCAAGAATGTGTTTTTCCAGTAATTGCTCTGAATAGATGCTCCACCCTCTCCAAGCCCTAGCTGTCCTGGGTGCAGAAGGGAGATACCTTCTTCCAGAGAGCTTTCTCTATCCGGCCAAACTGGCAGATGCCAAAGCACAAAGAAGAGGTGGCCATGAATCCGATACCCAAGGGACACATCCAGCCTTTGCACTGGGTGATAAGAGAGGGGACAGAAAGGGTAGGAGAAGCTGCATCAGAAAGCAGCACTTCCTGAGAGGCAGGGCTGAAACGCCTACCTTCCTGCCTGACCCTAAGCAAATGCTACTCTACCTGTTAAAAGGGGTTGAGTTAAGCCAGAGGCTCTTCGCCCTGGCTGTGCATCCATACCACCTGTGAACGTTGCACAACTGCATGAGTCTCACTGTTCAGATCAGAAACGTCCTGGAGGGTGGCTGCCAGGTTGTCAGTGTTTCCAAAAGGCCTCCTAAGGTTTTTCAATAAGAAGCCAGGCTGGAGAAGCACTAGATGGTACCTAACATGCTGCCCAGCCCTGATGTCCTACAGTGTACTAGCTGTTTCCATGGTGACAGTAAGGCCAGCGACAACACCCAGCACTTATGTAGGACCAGTATGTGTCAGGGATGCTTTCATCGGCTTGGCGTATAGTGACGTAAACTACTTAAGTATTCCTCTTGGCATCATCTTTATGAGACATGCTACTGTGACGGCCGTTTTACAGACGCAGAAACTGGGGCACAAACAGGCTAGTTGTGTGCTAGGATCAGGGTGACTCCAAAGAGCATCGAAAATAACCTTGAAGGGTCAAGGAAGGTATCACAGGAAAACCCGGCCTTTAGGCCGATGCTGCGTGATGAGTAGAAATTAGCTAAGCAAACAAAGGGGCTTAGGGAAGAAGAGGAGGGGAGAGCAAGGCCATGCAGCAAAGCCCCTGCCGGAAGTGGGTTCCCCACCCCCACCCCACGTGTGCCTTCCACAGCACTTAGTATTACCTGTACTTAGTTTGTTTATTTGTTTAGTTCCCATCTCCATGAGCACAACAGCCTTCTCTGGCTCGTTCATCTCGTATGCCAAGCAGGGAGTGCCTTGCCCGGCACATGGCCTCTGTCAAGTGACTATATCTGCCCAAGATTGCCAGCTCCATTCTTTTCCAAGACCCATTCATTTGTGAGCTGGGCAACTTTTATCTGAGGGCAACAGCATGGAGAGCGTAGCTCAAAAGACAGTGGCAAGGCAATGCCATATCGCACACAAAGACACTAAGGATTTCTCATGCCCACACCCTAGGAAGGGGAGAAGGTAACACAGGCAGTAGATAGACAGAAGCACCTACTCTTCAGCCAGTACTGGGTAGGGCACTGGGGATATACCCTGGGATTAGAGGATGATGCCATTTTTAAATGGAGTGGCTGACTTGGGAGTCAGGCCTACCTGAATATGAGCCCTATTCTTGTAGTTTCTAGCTGTGTGTCTATGTGTATGTCACTTAGCCTTTCTGGGACTCTTTCTTTCCAATGGGGAAAATAAAAGCATCAGTCTCAAAAGAGTAGAAGTGATTCTCATAAGATATTTAGCAAAATGTCTGAGTGAATTAGTACCACTGTCACTGATACTAAAAACAAGAAGGAAAACAGAGAAGGAGGAGGAAGAGGAGAGAGAGGAGGAGGAGGAAAAGTGGACAGGCCCAATGGCCTAGACAAGCTCACGTCAAGTTTCTAGGAAGAGCCCAGGTCCCACTGGCAAAAAAAAGTCAGACCATCTCTTCTCACCCCTTCATCACCAAACCCTTCCCCATGCCTGCCGCACGCTGCAATGCCATCAACTTTTTTCTGCCCAATCCTCTCTGGCATCGGTGCCCCAGTGGGGAGACAAGGAGCACCGATCATGCCCGTGCACCCAGGGTGGGATTACTTATCTGGGCACCACTCCCTGGAATGCCATCCTACACCGTTAGCTGTGGCCAACCTGCAGCTGATGATTCATAGCAATTTTTCTTTTTGTCTTTTTTTTTTTGTTCTTTGTCTTGGAAACTTGCCAAGTACTTTCTCAAGGTGCAAAACTGGGTCCCTTTGACAATCAACTCTCAAATCTAAGTCCAAAATGAAAACCAACCACATCAAGTAGTCACATTGCCAAATGGAAACAACCTTGGAATTCACACGCGTGCGTGCACAAATGCATGCACACACACACACACACACACACACAGTTTATCTTTCCCCTTCAGTGTCCCTTCCCTC
>NW_022900924.1:10739912-10777578 GCF_012274545.1 Fukomys damarensis | reverse complement strand
CACACACACACACACACACACACAGTTTATCTTTCTCCTTCAGTGTCCCTTCCCTCAAACTTTTATCTAGATTAAGATATCTTAACCTAAGGCACTCCATAATCTCTCATACTAGAGTTTTATAGAGTCTGTAAGTCATCTGAAATTCCAAGCAAAGTTTTCTGAATGAAAACATCAGCATTTCAGTACAGAGGAATCCATACTTCCTACCAGTTTTCCAAAGGAATTTAATTTCAAGAAATCTTTAGCATGCTCTTGCAAAATCTATCTTCACTATCTCTGGACACGGCTGTTTTCATTGCATTCCCCAAACCATTCTTCTTTCATCCATGGTAGTAAAATCCTTCAGTCTTTAACTAAGTTTAGAGCTACCCAGGATAAGACTTCACTTCCCAGGCTCCTGTAGAGCAGGCTCTCCCCATGTGACTAATTTTAGCCAATGAGATGTAGGTAGAAGTTTTACGAGGTAACTTCCAGAAATTTCTAAAGAACATTTGCCCTGTGCTCTTTCTTCTTCCTTCTTTTGGCTGTCTAAAAGGTAGATGTGATGGCAGGAACTTGAAGGCTAACCTGGCTCATGTGGTGGGACTGGAAATGGAGCTCCTTGTGGGGCGGGGCATTATTATCCCAGCAATGGGCAGAGTGCCTCTGAACTTCCCCACGTAGGAAGAAATAAACTTTACTTCTGTTTCAGCTACTATTGTTTTGATGGTCTGTTGTGCACAGATAAGGCTGATTCGAATTCATATTCAGAGTGAGGCTAAAACAGCTGCCCAAAGCAGAGCACATATTCATATCATATCATATTCATAGCTCCATCTCTGTATATCCTCCCCCTCCACGCACAGACCCTGAGAACCTTCTTAAACTGAACCCTCCCATGAGCTGCCACCAGAACTAAAAACAAACCATTTCCAAAGCAGTCACCTGACATCACAGTCCAAAACTGGTCAAACCAGCTCCTGATCTAACCTCAGAGTTATCTGGGAGAGGGGCATTCAACACTGCAGATGTTCCAAATGTCTCCCAAAGAACTCAGAGCCACACTCCCTATATAAGGTGTGATTTAAATAGACAGTGAATGCTTAATTTTTTAAAAAAATTATCACAATCAAAGACACATTGGCATGAATATCCCGTAAAATACTTGCCCCTTTTCACTTCAAACACACATACCCCATTTTTCTTGCTATTTTCTGAGGCAGTTCTGGAAGTCTTGTTTCATGAGCCGTCTTTACAAGAAATGACAAAAAATACAGTGAATGTTGCTGCCAGTGCCAAACAATGCAAAGGTAGGCTAATAAAAACATTATGATGTTGGATCTGACACCATATAAAAATAAACACGATAGGAAAATGTCTTGAATCAATTCAGGACTTTGAGGACAACTAAAGAAGTTCTTGAACGGGGACTTCCAGAACTGCTTCAGAAAATTACAAGAGCAGTGTCATAAGTATGTTCAAAGTAAAGAGGAGTATTTTGAGAACACTGTGTCTTTTGCTGTAATAAACTTTAAAAGTTTTTTAAAATATTCACTATAATTTTTATTTGTGCCTCATAAGGGGCTTATAATCATATTCTCATAACATCCCAAGCTGAAAGAAATATGTATAGCTTTCCCTGCCGGGCTTCTGGCAGACCAGGCGGTACAGTGCTTTGTCCCTCAGGACAACATTAGCATGAGTCAGGCATGGTGGCACACGCCTGTAATCCCAGCACCTGGGAGGCTGAGGCAGGAGGATCGCTATGAGTTCGAGACCAGCCTGGGCTACACAGTGAGTTCCAGGTCAGACTCAACTACATAGTGAGACCCTGTCTCAAAAAAAAAAAGAAGAACATTAGCATGGAGAATGGTCTTTTAAGTACAACAGTGCCAACAGTCACAGAGAGACCCAAGTAGAAAGTCTATCCATCAGAATCGGTAGGTTATTCTGCAGTAACAAATAAGATCAAGTTTTTCTTCCCTTGAACGATCAAAGATTTATTTCTCATTCATGAGCACTGTGGGTCTGCAGGGACAGACTAGGTACCTGTGATAGTAATGACTGTGATGTTGAGGGTAGCAGCACAAAAGGAAAGAGAAATCACACGAGCCTTGCCTAGATGAGGCCAAGCATCTCCCTTCACAATTAAATAATGTGAACTATCCGAGACAGACATAATTTCTCCTTACAACTCAATGGCCACAACTACTGACCCAGCTCTTTAAACCACACTGCATCCTGAAGTCTATTGCCACCTATTCAGTGTCCAGAGAGTGGAAGAAAGAGAACCCAGAAATGCTTAGGAAACAACACTAACGCCAAGCACACTTCACAGATTTTATTGAACCCTTACTATGCGCTGGGCTCCATCCCATGTACTAGTGACACAGCCAGGAACAATCAGAATGAAATCCCTGCTCTCCACCCTTGTGCAGCATTCATGCTAATGGAGTGGCAGACAAGGCACAAAGAATCAGAGATGAAAAATACGACCAGCTAGTGACAAATGCTATGAAGAAAATTAAACTAGCTACGAGAGACCATGACTTCAGACTAAGCGGTTAGAGATTTCTCTAAGGCGGTGAAATCTAAATAGAGACACAAATGAATTAAGAGCCCAGCCACATGGAGACCTGGGGGTGAGGGTGGTTTCTATGCAGTGGGAGCAGCAGGAGAAAATACCTCTAACAGGACCATGCTTGACTCTTCTGTTTGAGGGACACAAAAAAAGCCCTGGTGACCGAAACACTATGAGTCAGGGGAAGACAAAGCAGCCAGAGGCCTTTATTTGCTTCATTAAATTTTTCTGTATCTGAAATCATTTTAATTGCGTATTTTATCTATTTACTGAGACGCACAAAACCAGGGACTGTGGCTTCAGACGTTGCTTCGTCTCTCCCCTCTAGGCTAATGCTTTTCGCACACAATCACTGAATAAACATGCAGTGAAGGAAGGAAGGAATCAACGAACAGACTGGTCTCCCACTCCCTGCATCTGCTGCTCTTCGGATGTGCATTGAGTAGCACGACCGTCCACCCACTTGCCTGGGTCTAAGAGCCAAGCAACACCCGTGAGGTAGACGTCTCCTCTCCTTTCTTCCAGTCACCCACTCGTCATGCGGGTAGTCAGTTCTTATCACTGTGACCAAACACCTGAGAAAAATATCGTAAAGCCAGGAAGGTTTATTTTAGTTCATAGTTTCAGAGGTCTCAGTCCATGGTCAGCTGGCTCCAATGCCTTTAGATCTGTAGCGAGGCAGAAATAGCCCAGTGGAAGGGCACGGTAGAGAAAAGCTGCCCACTTCAGGGCATCCAGGAAGCAGTGAGAGAAAGAGAAAGATCTGGGGAAGAAGGGGCCAGGACCAGATATAACACTCCCACAATGCACTCCCTTCAACTAGGTTCCACCTTGTTTCCATCACCTCCCAGTGGTGGCATCGAAGCATGTTCTCATCCACGGATTAATCTTTGAGGAAATGAGAGCCTTCCTCATCTCATCACTTCCCCCAAAAGCCCATGAGTGCAATTAAGCTTTGAGTGCATGAGCTTGGGGGCGGGGGACTATTTCAGATCCGAACCATAATGCTTGGTCTGCTGCTTTTTCTCTCCTCAGCCAACAACTTAGTCACCCAGGAGTACAAGCCCCCAAGATACAATCTCTTTCCCAGACCTCAGTTCTCATTGCCTCCTTCTCCTTCTCCAAACAGTTCAGTGTTTCCTCAGTGTGCTCAGGACAAATCCTAACTCTTAAATGGAATGAACAAGGCCCTCTGTGACCTAGCTGAAACTTATCCCTCTGACCACTTGCCCTGCACAATCCACAATGACGAACATTCTGTGAGACAGATGCTGTAACAGGCAGCTTTCCATCACTGCAATAAAAGACCCAAGATGAACAAGGATCCAGAGAGGCTAACTCACTTCCTCAGGGCAGCACAGAGGAGAGAGTTTAAACACAGATCTGTTCAATTTCCTACCTACCACATCTTACCTCCCTTTATAAGCAGCAAGTACCAACACCAGCACTTCCTGAAAACTCGAATTAGTTGAGATATTAGTTCCCCCAGATGGATGCAGATCTTAGGAGCCCTGAAAACAAAGGGACTCCTCAGTCTCTGCTCAGGATCAAGGAACAGTGGGCATCCATCTTCTTGGGTGGGGGCGGGGAGCAGAGCAAATGGATCCCTGACTCCCTTCCTCTAGTGTGCATCAACAGAGGGCTACCACGGAGCCTGCCAGGTCCCTGCCCCGGCTCAGAACATCTTCCCTGTTAGCTGCAAGTAAAGATCCCTTCCCAGTTCAGCTCAGTAGGCCTCCAGGCCCCCGAAAGTTAATGTGTCTTTTGCATCATTTGCTTTCCTAAGAAGATCTGGAAGGGAGGGAGAAGCTCTCAGGGAAAGAAGCCCAGGGAGCAAATGGGGGAAAGAGATGGCCCAGCCTCCTTCTTGGAGTTCGAGAGCCAGTGCTCTGGCCAGGCACATGGTGGGGGCAGGGGACAAGACCTCCCCACACAGCTCCAAGTGCAGGCTTTGGAGCCAGGCTGTGCAGAGCCGACTGTGTGTTTAATCTTCTCAATGGAACAGTGAGGTTAACAAGAGTACAACGGCCTCAAAGACGAAGAAAACTAAGTGGCGGGGGGTGACTCATATAAGGCATTCAGAAGGGCTTGGCGCATGATTTTGTGTTTGTCAAGAGCACAAAAGCTGGAGCCAGATTGCTCTGCGGATCAGTAGCTATGTGACCTAGGACAAGTTGTTTAATCGCTCTGTGCTTCCATAGTGCTCTTTGTGAGTAGGAGTTAAAAACACCTATTTTAGAGCAATTTAGGTGAGAATTGAATACATTGATATGTGTGTGTATGTGCATATATATATATATTACTTAATATTGTTACAGAATATTAAATAAGGTTTTGTTATTAGTGGTACTATTATTATTATCATTATTATTGGAGGTGATCAGGAGAAATAATCTTGGAGAAAATGATAGGAGGAAGTTGGAGCTCAATAAATAAGTATTGCTTATTTGAGATTATGAAGGCATGGACTTATTTAGGAAAGTGATATGTGAGTTGTTGTTTGTTCTCTCATTTTTATAAGAGTGTATGGCAGAGAAAAGAGAACTGGGCTTAAAATTAAGACAGCCTCAGATTCACAATCCGCAAGGTGGTGACCATGAGTAAGTCACTTCATGCCTTGAGACTCGGTTTCTTCTCCCATGCAGTGGGAATGATAGTAGTGCAAACTTCTCTGGGACAACTGCGAAGGTAAAACACGCGCCTTCTCAGAAAGCTTCCAGTGCCTTCTACTTCAGATGTTTCAGTCAACTTCTCAGAGTCATTCCTGGGTGTCCAGGGTCCCACAGTGGGGGGCTGGATGATCCACACCACAGGCTGTTGATGGGTTGTCGCCTTCTCTACCAAAGTCTGCCGGCCCCCGCAACACACCAGACACCCGGGGGTGCCTGTGAGCAAAGGTCTAGCCCTCAAGGGTGCAGAGCCCATCAGTGGCATCCTAGGGGTCTGAGGAAAGGAGGAAGAAAAGACCGGAGCACAGGTCTCCCTGGACCTGAAGCCTCCGTGCATGTGGGAGAATCCCAGGCTCCACCTGCTTCTCCAACCACAGCCCCACACCCCAGAAACTGTACATGACGCCTGCGGAAAAAAGACCCCAGAAAACCATGCCTCACTCTCACAGAGACCCTCACTCCATCTGGGATGGAGATACAGGTTGCCAAAGGAGCCCAGGGAGAGGGTCTCATGACTAGAATTCCCCTAGGAGAAGAAAGGAATTTCCTTTTTTTTTTTTTTCTATATTAGAAAGAAAAAGTACAGAAGCTTTGCAGCTGATAAGCCCATGTCTTTGTCCTGATGCTACCTGTGTGACTTCAGGTGACTGAATCTGCCCGCTGGGCCCCAGTTTCAAAAATGTAGGGTGATGTCACCCACTTCCTGGGCTGTTTTGAGGGTTAACTGTGGTATTTCCCATGTGAAAGCTTTAAGAAAATGCCAGCCAAGAAAGCAAGCCCTTGCTCTGGTTTCTGGGCTCTAACACCTCTTGTACCCTATCACGTACACTCCTCTCTCTCTCTCTCTCTCTCTCTCTCCCCCCCCCGGGGTCTCATCTTCCCTGGGAGAACCAAGTTTGTTTTTCTCCCTGGCCCCTTATTTTCACCCAGTTGGGTTCACTGGTTTCACCAGCAGGGTTTACTGATCACTTTCCACACGTGTTAGCTGACTCCTCACCAGGTGGCTGGGTCAGCAGGACTAGCAACTGCCTGCCTTCTCTACCAGTTTCCCAAAATGGAAAGCTGGTCTGACCTAGAAATGCAGCAAGAGCCCCAAGGGGAATGGGACACAATCAGTGAGGGGAAACTGCTGGGCCAGTCCTGGGCAGTATCTGGATATTACTGTGTGTCAATATCCCACTGGCTGTGTGGCCTGGGGCAGGTGAATTTACCTCTCTGACCCATAAAGATATGATGAGGTTGTGAATAAAACTGTTAAGCACAGCCTGTACACAGTCAGTGCTTCATAACTGTGAGCCGTGACTGATTTCAGAGGAAGTATAGCAGGGTCAAGGGCCAAACTGCTTAGGTTCAAATCCTAGCTCTGCCATTTAAACACGTATGTATACATAGGCAAGCCATATAAACTCTCTATGCCTCAGTTTCTTCAACTGTAAAATGGAGGTAACAAAAGTCTCTTCCTCACAAGATTTTGAGGAGGAATAGATGGTGAAGAATAAATTCAAAGTGCTTAGGCTTAAACAAGTCGGCACCTGGCAAGGGCCCCATAACGCCAAGGATCACTTTTTGTTTCCCTCCTGCACATCCTTCATCCTCTCCCCTCGGCCTTGAGAAGGTGGAGGAGGCCATCAAGGCTTCCTCACCTTTCTGGCCCCCTGATCCAGGTGGAAAGGTCTCCTGAGAGTTTCAGGGTGGAGTTGTGGAAGGAAGGTGTGGGGCGGTGGGGGATGCTTTCCAGAGCACGCTCCGCAGCAGGCTCCCAGTAGATCCTCACAGTCCATTCGCCCTGAAACACACACTCACCGCTCAGACCCACACACATGCTCGCTCCGGACCAGGCCACCCACACGGGAACCTCCCCAAACCACTCCTTGTCCCAGGCAGGGCCGGGTTTCTCCTGAGACTCATGCAGTGATTCTCCTAACTGGCGTCAAGCTCTCAGCCTGCTGCCCTGCCCCGTTGTAATTACAGAGAGAGCTGCGGATTCTGTGCCCAGCCATGACGTAAGCCTGAAGCTTCTAGATAGATGAGCTCACCCCACCTCACCCCGCAGCCCAGGCCCTCGGAACCTGTCACATGGAGGGGACTCTTGGAGCTCTGGAGGAGCTTTGGGCTCTGGAGGAGCGGGAGGTCAGGGTCTCCCCAGTCAGCTCAGGCCAGATCTGGGCTCCAGAAGCACCAGTGCTCCCACTTGGGCCCTGCCACCCACACCTATGTGTGAGGGCCAGGGCTCTGCACTTGTTTCCCAGCCTGTAATAAAGGTATCGCTGAGACGTTCAATGCCCTGTCTGCAAAGGCTCGCAGAAGTGGCCGACCCACGGGAGATGAGACTTGAACATGGTGGTTGTTGTTCTCTGTATTATTATTTTTAGCAGCCTCCCTCACCTCATGAAGGCACTGCTTCATATCACAGCAATTTCTAAACTTATGACTCACGAGATTCCGCAACACCTCCATCCCACTCCCACCACTTGAAGCTGACAGAGCTGAGACCCTGAGGCCCCCCGAGGCAAAGTAGTGTGCTCATGGCTCCCCACTTGCTGCAGACAGAGAGAAGATCAAACCCCAAGCCCAAGCCTCTCGGCCAAAGGAATATTTGTGAATTCATTTCTTGGAAGTACTGAGGATTAAAGCCAGGATCTTTTCAATGAGCTAGTTCCCCAGCCGTTTTCTAATTCTTTATTTTGAGACAGGGTCTCATTAACCTACTAAGTTGTCCAGAGTAGGCTCAAACTTAGGATCCTGCCTTATTCTCCTACAGTGCTGGGATTACAAGTATGCACCACCAAGCCTAGTTGAAAATTCATTCTTCTAGTGGCATAAAGGAGTAGGGGAATCTAGAAAATCTGTCCTGTCTGGGTTATGAGTTTCCAAACCAACAGCCTGGTTGGGTAGAGTCCATCTGATGATTACCATTATTAGCAGTCGTAATAAAAATAGAAGCTATCATTCCCTACACTTCCAATGGCATTTTCTTCGACTGTAAAATGGAGTAGTAGTTGGTAAACCTTGCCTTACTGAGTCATCAGGGCAGATTAAAGGAGTTAATATTCATAAAGTGCTTATACCAGGGCTCAGCCTAGCTCAGTCTTTATGTAGCTGATAACTTTAGGTTGAAAATATAAAAACACCGATTCCTCGTTCAGTGCCACTTGAGTTTGGTTTCATGTACCCTGAAGACACACCCACGAGGAAGCTACTCTCATATCCATGTCACAGGTGGGAAAGCAGACAGCCCAGAGATGCCTGGGAATAATGTTACAGCTGACCGAGATTCTTGGCTTGACCAGACTTTGGTCAGGCTCCTGAACCTTTCTGGAGGTCCATCTGTGCATTTTCTTATAAAATCCAGTTTTCACAAGAACCCTGTTAAGTCCGTGTCGGGACAACCTCCACCCCTACACATCTGCTCACCCTCCATATCTCATCAGCTTCTTCAGCCTCCACCAACCCCCAGGCCAACTCTGATAACCCTGGTGTCTCCAGCAAGAATCCTGCTAGGTCAGTTTAACCAGAATCCCCTTCACCCTCCCATCCCAAGCCCTAGGTTTCCATCCACTTACCCCATCCTGCTCTCCGGCTCCAAATGCCCACCATACCCATGCTGCACTAGGACTTGATCCCAATATTTCCCCCCACTGCAAAATCTGCGCTGCAATCACTATCTCTATCACTATAGCTCTGTCCAGTAGCCTCCCTTCCCTCGCTGTGCTTTAACCAGGGTCATCTAGATAGCAAACTTCCTTTGTCTCTCACTCTCAGATGACTCTAAACTGAAATTATAAAAGCTCCCGGCTCTGCTCCTAACCAGGTTGTGAGTGAGGATTCGAACCTCAACTCAGGTTGTCTGCCTCTAAGTTCACCCGGGTTCTGTCTCTGCCATCCCCTTCTGCGGGTCTCCAGGGGGAGGCAGGATGGAACATGCTCTGGGGAAGGTATTTCCAGAGGGTGACCTGAGCCCTCACTCAGCCAGGCAAGGGTTATTAATAGCCCGGAGCTTTAGTGCCCTGCTTGGGGAGGAGGCTTGGAGAGGAGAGCGAAGGCGGAGCTTCGCCGAGGCTGGGGGAGGAGAGTGTCCGGAGAGGCTGGCTGAACTTGAATGCCTTGACTTTGGCCCCTCCCAGGCCCCTCTGGGAGCCCAGCTGTTCCCTCAGCGGATTCTCTGGGGCTGGTTCATCACCTTGGAATACTCCTGTGACAGGAGGCGCTAGCAAAACCCGCCTCCAGCCCCCAGCAGCAAATAAATAGAAGGCTCCCCGCCCAGAAGCCGGGAGAAGTTTCTAGGTGAGTGTCTCTGAGGTTTATTAGGCTCCTGGCTCCACTCTCCACTCGACCTCCGCAGTTCTGGCTGGGAGCCTGGGCAGCCAGGGAGGACGGTGGCTTGCTGCTCTCTGCTGAGGCCGTACAGAGAGGGGCCCTGTTGAATTCTGTGGAAACAGCTGGGGTTCACCTTTGGGGGCCCAGACCCTAGCCTGGTGAGCACGGCTATTCTTGGCAGTGAATGGTTCTGCTTCTCCCTGACGGAAGATCAGCATTTCTCTGAAGCTGAAACATAAGTTCTGAAAGCCATCCCACCTACCTCGCTTTCTTGTGTGACCTTGGGTAGGTGGCTTCCTCTTCTGAGCCTCTGTTCTCCCTGTGAGCTCAGCATTTACCATGGCTGATGGTCAGATGCCTTTCTCCTGCCACTACCCAAGCCGGCTGCGCCGAGACCCCTTCCGGGACTCACCGCTCTCCTCCCGCCTGCTGGATGACGGCTTTGGCATGGACCCCTTCCCGGACGACTTGACCGCCTCTTGGCCTGACTGGGCTCTGCCTCGTCTCCCCTCTGCCTGGCCGGGGACCCTGAGGTCCGGTATGGTGCCCCGGGGACCCACTGCCCCAGCCAGGTTTGGGGTTCCTGCCGAGGGCAGGAGCCCCCCACCCTTCCCCGGAGAGCCCTGGAAAGTGTGTGTCAATGTGCATAGCTTCAAGCCGGAGGAGCTGATGGTGAAGACCAAGGATGGCTACGTGGAGGTGTCTGGTGAGTGAGAGAGCCTCTGGGGAGGGGGGTGCAGGCCTCGGCCCTGTGAATGGCCCAGAGAAAGCCCTGAGAGGGGAGCCGTGTGACTCCGTGACACAGGTGACTTCAGGGCTCAGGAATGCAGCCCACAAAGTTATCTTTATGGAAAAGCTCTCCTGTCCCAGGCCTCAGGAGGAGTCAGAACCTGAGCCAGATGCTGGGGCCTCAGGGTGCTGTATCAACCCCAGGAAGGAAGGAAGACAGAAACCAGACTGGGTATTTTGACAGAGACAATTGAACATATAAAGAGTAAGTTAAGCAGAAGCAGAAGGAAAAATGCAAAGAAGAAATGGGCTTTATAACATTTTTGCATCGCAGCACAGGGCCTAGAAGGACAGGTATAATGCTGAGCGATGATAATATTAATAACCAGAGAGAGTTTCAAGCAAGTCACCTCCCCTTGCCCCAGAAAAGCAAACGGAGGCTTAATAGCAATGATAATGGCACAGCGATACAATCGATAACCTCAGCTGAGTGTTTACCAAGTAACATCTCAATTAATACAACCAGAGGAGATGGGTTCTGCTTGTCTCTTCCTTTTACCCATGGGGAAATTGAGACCCAGAGAGGTTAAAGTAACTCACTCAAAGTTAACAAGGGGTCAAACCCACTGCCTGGAGGTTGGGAGGCCCAAACAGAGTTGACAATTGGTTGTGAGCTATCATTCTTACATTCCTTTTCCAAAACGATCCTCTTTCCAGCCCTGAGTAGCGTGGGTTTCTGATCCATTTTGCAGCTGAAGCGGCTGAGGCTCGGGAGGGCCTTGTCCAAGGTCGGGCCATGAGTCAGCAGCCGGAAGAGACCAGAGTGAGGCCTGTGCATGGTGCTAGGGCCCTGGCTTCCACACACTGGGGGAAGGCAAGGTGATAGAGACGGGAAGCTCAGGCCCTGTTACGTGGAGGGGACCAAAGCTTTGTTTCGCTTCCCTCCCAATTAACTCTCCAGTAAAAAGCCTGTGTTCCTGGCGGAGGACTGTCAGCCAGAAAATCAATAAAAGCCATTGCAAACATGAGCCAGGACAAGCCCTGGCTGGCAGGCAATGTTCAGGGGGCGTCTCAAAGTCGCTGGTGGCAGAATTATAAACATCAGAGGACCCACGTAGCTTCGGGTGTGGTGGGCCCAGGAGACACAGGGGGCACGTGCGGATGGGGGAGAGGAGGGCTGAGTTGGCTGGGGAACCAGGCAAGAGTCCCAGAGGCAGCAGCTCAGGCATCAACCAGCAGGATGTGCAGAAGACTCAACTTTGGGTAGCTATTTCCTTATCTGGAAATCAGTGTTCAAACGATCACAGTATTATACAGGCGATGCCCTTAACGTGTGCACAAACATGGTGCTGTAACCCCAGGAAGCAGGATTGTCATTACTGTTGTAAAAGCAGTGTTGTGATAACAACAGTGTAGCACACATGGGAAGGTTCCCAATATATAATAATGACAGGTGTTCTTTGGAACCTGGGTTCAAATCCCAGCAGTGCTGTCCATTAGCTGGACAGCCATGGACGGGAAAGTCTTTTCACCATGCTGAGCCTCAGTTTCCCCTACGACAGAATAGAGACCCTAAAAATACCTGTTCTCCAAGGCTGTAGAGAAGATTCAGTCTAGGCAGACAATATATGATAATGCAGTCAGAGTGGCTATGAAGCAGAGAGAGTAAGCGTGCCGGCCTGACACTCTGTACGCAGGGTGACTATTATCACCATGTGTCCTGTCCTTGCTTACTCAGAGTTGTTTCATCGCACGGCCCCCAAGTCTTCCACACCCACTGACCTCTATCTTCCACACGTAAGGCCTGGCAGCCTTACTCATTTTATTTGAGGGCTTTGGACACATGTTGGTGCCTCAACTTCCGCATCTGTGAAATGGAGTTTTAATAAGACCACGATGAAGTCTCTTACAGAAGCAATTGGTGACTTCACCTAGAGCACATTCAAGAGCCTTCTTAAAAGAGGTTTTAAAAACAGGAACGGTAACAGGGGCTCCATGTGAAGGCAATTTCCAAGGGATGTTGGAAGACAGATTGTCTCCCATGCTGCACCACGCTTTGATAACTCTGTTCTTCCACAAGCATTTTGTGGGGGGCCCTGTGCTAAATACCCACCAACACTGGCTTCCTGGGTCTTCACAGGCATGTTCTAGGAACATGGGTGGTCACCGCTCATTTCACAGATAAGGAAAAGGAGGCCCAGAGAAAGTCATTCACCTGGGACTGTCCATTTCTCAGTGACTGAGATTCAAAGGCAAGCCGGCCTGGACAGTTCTGGGTTAGGATGGATCGATGTTACCTCTGACTGTGTGGCCCAGGCCAAATTCCACCACCTCTAGGGCCTGAGCTTGTCTGTTGGTCTTACAAAGAGGTGGACTATGCCAGTATTTGCTGAACAACGCCTCTATACGGTGTTGTTAGATGTCTGAGTAATGGAGGAAGAGAAGTTTTAGAAGATGCCAGGTGAAACAGAATCATGAACAGATTCTTTCCTCCTGTCGAGACTTTCATTTGTTTATAAATCTCTGAAGGGCAGACTTACCTGAATACCTATGAATGTCTTGTTCCCGGGAGATGTTTGGAAAATGATGAACTAGATGATTGCCCCCATGTCTCACATTTCCTCACCTTTACTCTGAAGCTGCCAGCCACGAAATGTTCTCTTCGTGGGCCACTGGGCCAGGTTCTGGCTAAGGAAGGGACTGGAAAGCCCTAAGATCTTTTTCCACCCTTTCTCCTTAATCCCTCAGCCTCCATCTTCCCTGGAAACAGAGCCTTCCTTCTTTAGCCGGGCCAATCCCATTTGCCAGTCTTCTGCCAGCTTCTGACACCTACATTTCTCCAAGCCATGTAGGGGAAATGGCAGCTGCAAGGAATCGCTTCTTTCCCCAGACTTCAGGTGACACTTTCTTTGCAAATCGTACTTATTACTTTTCCCTGCCTACGAAAAGAAAATATTTTTATGGTATAAAATGAACACTGGAAAGCAAAATTAGAAATTAAGAATCACTCATAATCTAAAAACTGCCCAAACAATCAAAGTATGTAAATAATGTGCAGATGAACTTCAGGATAATCTGCCTCTCTTTTAACAAGATTATCACCCTCCCCAGATATGCCTACGGCAATCTCAGAGCCCTTCCTACTTAGATAAATTTCCTTTCTAAACTCCAAACCCCAATTTTAAAGCACGGACAGTGATGTTTGGCTTTTCAGGTTCAAGTCTTTCCCTAAGCATCAAAGAAAACTGCAAGGGCCACCTTCACACAGCCCCTTTTACCACTCACACAGTGATTCTGTGACTCTCTTTCAGTTGTCCTTTACAGCAATCCAGTAAGACATCTCCCTTATTTTAGAGAAGAATAAACTGAGGCTCAAAGAAGAGGCGAAATGTGCTAGGAAATGTCAGAGCAGGGATTCGAATCCAAACCCAAGGGTTCTGGAAACATCTGGTTCTGAATCTATGCTCCAGCACTCCCAAGTGATAAGATTCAAGCTTAAAGCTCACATCGCTTAAATCACATTACTTAAGCTCTCTGAACTTCAGTTTCCCCATTCACAAAATGATAATAACAAAAGTACCTGTTTCCTAAGGTGGTGAAAAGTAAAGGAATCACTCAGATAAGGTGCTTAGAACAGTGGCTGACACAAAATCACCTCTATACCAATGTTTCTTGGCTCAGGATCACATTATGTCCCCACAAACCCATCATAAACTGAAAATATTGTAAGTCAAGATACCTTTAATACACCTGACTAGCTGAACATCATAGCTGTGCTTAATCTGCTTTAAACATGCTTAGAACATTACACTGGCCAACAATTGGGCAAAATCACGGGACAGAAAATCTATTTTATAGTGAAGTGTTGAATATCTCATGTAGTTTATTGAACACTACTGAAAGTGAAAAAGGGCATCATTGCAAAATTGAGAAATACTAAGTTGAATCACTGTTAATGTCTGTATAAATTTGCTATTATTATTCTTACCATTGTAATCATCATCATCATCACGATCGTGATTCTCAGGGCACCAGACATGCAGAAGGATTCCAGGATACAAAAAGGCTGAGTCAGAGGTACTGGCCTGTCCCCAGGGAAGCAGGCCTTTAGGGGCCCAGGCTTTGGGGAGGGACCAGGGAACAGACAGTGCTTTCTGGCGACAGGCCCATGATAAAGCTGAGAAGTTGGTTGTCACAGAGTTGGCAGGATACGTTAAGCTCTTGGGGTAACAGCAGATTAACAGAATAGCACGCCCTGGTCACCAGACACTTTAGTTTAAAAAGGAATTCCCATAAAATGGAAACAAAGCCTTTGTAAATAGGGAAGGTTGAAGTGAGTGAAGAGAGGGCAGGGGGATGGGAAAAAAATGAGAATCAAGATCTATCGTGTAAAGGTACGAGATCCCAGTGATACATGTAACTGTATTGTTTGTTTTCAATGTACCAATAAACTTAATGGGAGAAAAAAGAAATTCCCACAAATGGACCCCTTCTCCCCTGCTAATGGGAGAATAAATCAGTAGTCTTTCCTAAAGGGCACTTTAGCACTATAGACTAAGCCTTAGACACCCTGAAGCTTAGAATTAACCCTCCAGAAGTCATTAGGCCTAGTATGAGAATCTATTCAGTTCCATGAAGTTCTTCCCTATGTTGGAAATCTCTTCAGTGCCTCAAAATAATCGGCTAAGTGAACTATTATATATTTCTACAGCTGGATACTGCACAGTGCTTAAAATCATGTCGTCAAAAGTAGTTAGTAATATGGAAAAATGCTTACTATATATTAGCAAGAGAAGAAAATGGGTTTTGAGCACAATTACATAGAACGATCCCATTTGATAAATAGGTGATATGTATCTTCGCTGTATAACATTTATGCATTTCTAAGAAACAGAAAAATTCTGGAGCATGTAAAAAATCATTTTTACTCTTTTTTTTCTATGGCTTCCTCAGGGTGGTACTGATTCTTTCCTTATCTTCTATATTTTCTAAATACATATATATTATCTTATAATCAAAAAGTTATTAAAGGAATATTACTCTTCCTAAAATAATTTGTAACGCAATCACCAATAACTTCTCAGTTTTAAAAAAATCTTGCATATAGACAAGGTTATTTATAATCCATGGGTTATTTGTAACCCACAAGGTTATTTATAATCTGGACTCTGCAGCCCCTCAGAAGGTCCCCAGTGTGTAAATGGGACTCTTGGGCTCTGGAATGTGGCCTCCCAAATGAAGATTTAAAAGAGATTGGAGCTGAGGGGCTCCACCATCTCCATGCGCTAATCCTGTTTGTTTAAAGAGAAACTGGAGACACCCGGGGCGGGGGTGGGGGCGGAATCTGAGTTTGCTATGTCGCAAAATAAAAATTAGTCTGGGCTCAACGCTTCCTGTAATTTCATCTTTTTCCTCCCAGAAGGGGTTAGCATGGCCCTTCCCTGCTACCCTGTAGGGGTGGGGTGATGGAATTTCACATCTGTGCTTTTGTGGCCTCCCTCTCTAAGGGAGCGTCTCTTGGGAGAGGATGGCTGTGTTTAGCAGATTGAAGCATTATTTCTGGACTGTTGGTTCACTACTAGGTACAGATAATATGGCTGAAAAAGCTAATCAGTAGTTGGCACGGACAGAAATCTGAGGACAGGGACATGAGGTCCCAGGACCTGACTCAGAAAGAGCTGATTCGAAGGTGGGAGCAGCCACAAGGGGCTGGATGACCTTGGTTGGACCCATCATGAGTCCTAACAGCAAAAAGGAGGAGGAAAAAGAAGTTCATCCTTAGAGTGAGGAGAGGGCTCTGTGCATGCAAAAGAAGCCTTTGCTATGTGGTTTTACTCTGCTTCTTTCTTCTAGCCCATCAGGGCTGTTAGCCCCAGGTTCTGCTGGCAGATTAGAGAAGAGTTAGGTGAGAAATGAGGAAGGTAGGATACACCACGTGGCCCAGCGCCTGTGATTTCCTAAAACCAATGTTTAATTGTCAAAAAACTCTGGTCAAAGCCTCATTTCCTGTCCATTGTCTTAATTCATCCTCACAAACAGCCTGGGAGGTGGGTTCAACTGTATCCATGTGGGAGTGCAATGGGGTCGCTGTGACTCAGACCCTGAGGTCTCTAGACCATAAGGAAGTCACACAGGAGGCAGGGCCAGAGGCAGGATTTGAAGCTCAGCCCCAGTCCTGAACCACCTCTAGGCCCCAGATGCTGACATGTCATGCTCCTCTTTCTTCCAGGCAAACACGAAGAGAAGCAGCAAGAAGGAGGCATTGTTTCCAAGAACTTCACAAAGAAAATCCAGTAAGTGACCTTACAGTGTGGATGTGAGGGTGGGGGTGAGCGGGGGATACCTGAGACCCAAATCTGGGATCTTTCTGTCTTGGGAGATACCTCCTGGAGGAAAGAACTGAACCCTCATCCCTAAAGGGGAGAAGGTGTCACAGCAAACCTGCAGGAGGGTCCCAGAAGCAGCAGTGCATGGGTGCTGCACCTCATCTGCCCAGTGCCCTGTGAGGTGGAACCAGCCCCATCGAAAAATAAGAGGGGCAAAGTGACTCATCTACAATGACACTGAGAGTTGGGGCACTCACCACCCCTGTGGCCTGGCTGAGGCAAGATGCATCACCCTCAAAAGAGACCCTCGCCTCATACCTCAAATGCCTTGGGAGGATCTTTGGAAGGTTGCTATGTGCTACCGTGGCCAGGAGACTGACATCTTCCCCAGAGCATCACACAAACCAAGCTGCCCTTTGTCCCAGTATCTCGACTTACTACCCAGTCACGGGGGTTTGGAGGCTGAGAGACACTGGGACAGAGGAGAAGTCAGTTTTGCTGAGAGGACAGAGCCTTAAGAGTCTCAGGTCAAAGAACAACCAGAAGACAAGCAGGCTGGCCAAGGCATCTCTCCTGTGGAGAGAAGAACTCATAGCAGGGATGACAGCTCCCCTCGTGGGGCAGTGGCTAGGTGCCATCTCTCTAATCAACATCACTCTGCCATGTGTGTTTCTGGCACTAAGGTCCTTTCACAGTCATCACCGCGTTTGGCTTCTGCAGCAAAGATGCCTATCAGGGAAAAGAGACCTTGTTCTCCCTGTATTAGGATGAAGCTAAGTCTCTCACAGGGAAAGGACATACTCAAGACCTTTATAATAAGAATGTAGCAGAGCCCCGTACAGATCCCTGACCTCTGAGTTCCACGCTCAGGTCTTGAGCAAGGAGTGCTCTTGCCTCATCTGCAAAAGGGAATGCTGATCCAGCCTCGCAGATTTACCAGCTGAGCTCCCCCGTGCACAGTGGGCCCTCCGAGTGGCAGCTTGACATTCTTCTTCTTGTTATTGGACCTAAACTCTCCACCGGCCCTGACAAAGCTGTGCTGGGTTGGAGAGATTGCACCAGCTGAGTTCTGGGGCTTCTTTCAGCTTTAGGCTTCTGCACTCCTGTCTCTCCCCACGCCTGCCCATTTCCGACCCTCACAGTTCTTGGAAGCCTGCAGACACCTCTGATAAGAAAAATGCCAAAGCCTTTTTTCTTCTCGGTCGCTGGCTGGCCTGCCATCCCGTGACCCTCACCTTTTCTTGGCACAGTCACCAGATCAAACAATGTTGATGGCAAAGGGAAAAGGGAAAGGGAGGGTGCTGCTGTGCCTTTCCAGAGACTCCAACAAGGACTCAGGACAGAATGACAAACAGGGCCTATCTGTGACAGGGACTGAGCAGGAAAGAAGCCAGGCAATTAATCATTTTTAAAAATGGCCATTTTCACTGATTTCCCCAGCTCTGAGGCCTTGGAGGAGTCAGCTCCCTGGGAATCCCCTGGCCAGATACAAATGCTTATCGTTGGCCCATGTCGTGCTGCTGCTACTCAGCTGGTGGTGGGCTCCTTGTTAAAATTCCTTCTAACAGTTGCCCTGAGTACTCCCCTCAGTGCACCCGATCTACGTGACCCTAGCCTCCCTGACACTGTCCTCGGGCCCATGCACACTTCCCCACATTGCAACAACGAAAGGGTCCCAGGGTTGTTCTCCATCACTGTGACAGGTGTCCGTCCCTTCTGATTGGCCAGTGCCCAGCAGTAGCAATTGTTAAATATTTCAAATCTCAGCCCTGGGCATAGGCATAGGAGGTCCTGGCTTATGATAAAGTAAGTGAGCAACTTGCTTGACTGCACTGAGCTCTGTTCCTGCATCCTCTCACTGGTGGAGTCATAGAGAGAAGTGGCAGGGTGTGGACAAAGCTTTTAGTGTGGGGGGCAGACTCCATGCTTGGTCTATGGGAACTAATATTAAAAGAGCCCACAAGGCTGGAATCATAGGAAAACGGCTGGGACTCCTGGGAGCTCCTGACTCTGGCCACACTGGAGACATCAAGGGGCTGGGCTGGAGTCTGTGACAACCCTGAGCCAATCTCAAGGGACCTCCCTGCCTCTTCCAGGAAAAATGTCAGTCCTTAGAGGACAGAGGGGCTCCTTCAGCTAGCCTGGGATCCTTAGAGAGTTCCACCAAGGCGGGAGGCTGCAGCTGTTTGCCTTAGGCTGAGAAATTCATCCAGAGGCTCTAGTTTGATTGCATGAAGGGGAGAGGAGAGGTCTTGGATTTCGACTTTCAGGCGGGTGGGGGGCAGGAACTGAAGCTGAGCTCTTTTCTATGAGGAAGTTGGAGCAGAGAGCAAACAGGAAGCAAGAAGTCATTAGTGAAGGATGCTTGGAGCCAAGGCAAACTTTATTCTCCTTGCTCCATACCTTCTTAGGTATCTGTTCTGGCATTCCCTGACACTTACGATGTACCGAGAGCCATGTTAGGAGGTTTGCAGATTGAATTTTATTTCATCTTTGAAATAATCTTATTTTGTGGCTGAAGACACTGAATCCCAGAGGACATTCATCCAGTATAAACAGCAGATCTAGAATATTATATAGCCTTAAAAAAGTAGAAGAAAATCCTGGCACCACAGGGATGGAGCTGAGGAATGATGATATTACACTAGAAGAAATAAACAAGACAGGGAAAGAGAAATGTTGCATGCTCTCGCTTTTATGGGGGATATAAAATATGCAAACTCATAGAGGGAATGATTAAGATGATATGTGCCAGGGGCTGTGAAAGAAGGGGAAATAGGTCCAAGAGTTATAAACGTTTGTTTCTTTTTTAATACTGGAGATCGAACTCGGGAACCTTGTGCTTGTGAAGCAGGCAGTGGAACCACTGGGCGAAATCCCCGGCCCAAAAAGTTATAAACTTTCAGTGAGACGAGGGTTTAATATACAGCACAGTGACCTTAGTCAGCAGTGCTGGATTACACATGTGAAGTTTTCTAAAAGGCTGCATTGGAAATTGAATCTTCACAACACACACACAAAATCACTATTTCAAGGTGACAGATAGGACAACTGGCTCTATTTCACAATGCATACCTGTATCAAAACATAGAGTTATACTCCATATATGTGTGCATATAATTTTATGTGCCAAATATATCTCAGGAAAACAGTTTTCAAAAAAAAGAACAGATAGAGACTTTAAAAATAGCACACTATGTTAAAGACTAAGGAATTTCTCATTTGGTTAGGGGGACTGAATTACAGTCATCTGCAATACAATCATTCACGTGCCATCCTTACTATTTTTTGTCTCATATACTTAGATCAACTCACTTTTGATAAAGTTAAATTCTCATCATTAAAATGTTCACTGAAGAAGGCATTCGTGAAATAAATCCAATGAAGGCAAAATGTGTTTAAATCCTAACTAGATAATATTGTGTGCCTGAGGGGCTAAGCATTAGATCGACCAGCTCCTTGTCAAAAAGGGAAAGTTAGTGACAGAGCCTAAAGGGATCCAAAGCTTACTGACACTTAGCTGAGCCCCACTCTGAGATGAAAGTGGAAAGGTTAAAGGGGTCTTGAAGAAGAGTAACTTTCCTATGATGTGGGTTCAACACACAGAACACCTGGGTGCCTGAATGAGTCTCAGGGCCTCAGTTTCTCCATATGTAAAATGAGAGCACTGTCCTGGACAAACGGGCAGACCCTCTTAGGCTCTGACATTTTGTGGTTCAATGACATTGGGGCTTGTGTTAAAATATATTCACAGCCATCAAGATGCCAACAAGTGGGACTGAGGACGGCAAAGTAATATTCACGCCACTCTCAGAAAGATACGATTATTACATGATTTTTCCTACAAGGATATAGGTTCAGAAGGAACAAATCATCAGGCCAAATCCTGACAGTCAGGAAGAGCCCAAATCTGAATGCAAATCTGCCTGCAAAGCCCAGGCTGTGCCATGTTGGGTGAGGTGCCTGTTGTTGGGGTGGCAGACAAATGGTCAGAGTCAGCCCATCCCCGGGAGTGTGAGGGTGGTTCATACTTTCCTTTTGTCTCTGCTTTAAAACCTTGGTTTAGCAATTGTCCAGCTTTCCTCTCTTTTTCACCCCACCCACCCACCACCAGCAGCGATATGCTTGTTGATCTCTGGGGTTCCAATTCGGAAGGCGTCTTTGGATGGATGTAGGGCTTGGGAGTTCAGGTTGCTGTTTCCAGCAAACAGCTACTTAGCCCTTCCAGGAAAGGCCCTGCCATGGTCAGGAATAGGTCCCTACTTGTGTTTTGGTTCATTCATCAAGACCCTTGCATTTATAACAGGCAGATCTGGCCTGGACCAGTGGAAAGGTCTATGATGATTCACCCTCCTGCCCTCCCCACTAAATAGTCCTTTCTCCAAAGATTTGAGCCAGTAGAGCCAGTAGGGCATCGTGGTTTGCTACTCCACATTTGGAACCCAGGGTTCCAGTTCCAATTCCCATAATGCCCTCTGTCATACACCAGATGTATGACCTTGGGCAATCAGTTCCCCTCTCTGGGCCTCAGTTTCCTCCTCTATAAATTGGGGATGGTAACAGAACCTGCCTTGTGCGATTACTGTTCACAACTAAACGAGATGAAATGATTCAGTTAAAGTATGTGACACAGAGTGTTGAAACGGTCATGGTTCTCATTATTTTTTATTAATCGTGGCACCCCAGTGAGACCATTAACGTGTCCGCACCATTTCAAGTTTGTTGAAGAAATCGTATCTGAGGTAGTTTCAGTTACGTTTCAAAACTCATCAAAATAATAAAAAACAAGCTCTTATCATAGCTATTATCAGATCTGAGTTCAGAGGTTCCATTTTTAATGCTTCCTCATTCATTCACCTTGTCTTTTGGTTTACCCCAAGTCCCCATTTAGTTGTGTGTAGGATGGGCATACTAATTCACACCTTTTAATCATACTAAACGCTCAAGAAGCCTCAACCACATGATGCCTATCACTGAGTTTTGGGAGCAAAACGATTACAACCTTGATTATTGATCAAAACGTAGCCCAAGCCAAGTCTCATTCTTAGCGTCATGGACCATGCTGCTGTCTGAACCTGTCCACGTGGCCAGCCTGACCATTTTATCTGCCAGCCTGCCTGCTGCACCACGAATGCATTTTGTAGTAAAGCACTCTCCCCTGGGCACATGACAAATGAAAATGTGTTCCCTACTCTAATATTTCCTGGTGCTTTCTACAGGAATAGGGTAGTCATCGTTTTGCCAGTTTATCCCACTCTGCTAGGGTGGAAACCTCAACACAGAACCAAATGCATGGGCTGACAGCCCATTTTTAAGTTAAGAACTACCTCCAACTAGCATTTTACCAGTGGCAAAGCGTGTTCAGACTCTGACTCTTTCTGGATCTTCAAATACTGTACAAGTTCAATATTATTATCTCTCTGTTGCAGAAGAGAAAACAAGATCAGAGCAGTTGAGTGACCTTCCCAAGGTCACACAGCTCCAAAGAGGTAGAACCACGGTTCAAACACTGAGCACGATTTGCCCAAAGCCTAACCTCTTATTCAAAATATTTTCCCTCAAATGAAGAAAAGTATTTAAGCCATATTTAAAATGATGAATAAAATCTTGTGTTTTTTCTAGGCTTCCTGCAGATGTGGATCCTGTAACGGTGTTCGCCTCACTTTCCCCAGAGGGGCTGCTGATCATCGAAGCTCCTCAGGTGCCACCTTATGCACCATTTGGAGAGAGCGGTTTCAACAATGAGCTTCCCCAGGACAGCCAGGAAGTCACCTGTACCTGAGACCCCGGCCTGGGTCCATCCTCATTCCCTCCCCAACCCCAGGGCTTCTCTGACTCCAGGGTACCTTACTTTAGCTGAACTCAGATTTAGTGCAACTAAAATGTTGGGGAATAGGGGGAAGGGAGAATGACCACAGATTTCCTGGCTACCATAGCAGTAGATTTCTCCACAGGATGACGCAATAGGTAAACCATGATTGTTGCGTTAAAGCCAAAGTACTGGTTTTTCTTTCTTTATCTTTTCTATCTTGATGAAAACATTGCACATTCTATAGTTGCGAAACAAAGAAACGGGGACTTAACATTTCACGTTGCATCTTACCTTGCAAGTAGTGCGAGGGTCACTTTTCTCTGGGGACCTCCCCATTACCCTGCTCTGGGCTTGCCGTTCTCATGACTGCCTCATGGTTCCATCAGTGGAGCCCTTGGCTCAGCCCACTGTGTTTCGACCCCGCTGGCTCACAAAGGGGAATAGACAGGTCTTATATTCCCAGATGGGATTTGTCCACCAACCATATCAAATTAAACAGTGCCTTCTGCCCTCTGCCCCAATGTTTACAGCATGTTCCCACGGTTCTCAAACTGGCACTCCCCAAAGACTCTAGAAGCCCCTCAGTTAATTCCCTGGCTGAGGTCCCCGCCATCTCGTGTCCCCTACGTCCCAGCTGGGATTTTTACAGAGGGGGCTGTTTCTAGTCAGCCCTGCCAGGAACCAAGCAAGGGCCAGGTAGTCTGGCAGATAAGCTGGTGGTATTGTGTATATGGGTATGGGACATTTGTGTCATTGTTGTTTGAGTTTTGCTGTTGTTTTGGGGAAAACAGTAAATAATAATAGTAATAATAAAGGAGCTGATGTTCTTAGCCTTGGGTCCTTCTTTTGATGAGAAACTAGATTCGGTATCACCTAGATACATGTACTAGATAGGAGTGCAGTGGCTTCAAGGAATCATGCCTAATGACTGATGGCTTAAATGCGATAATTAGCTATTATCTCATTTCATAAGAAATTCAGAGGTAAGTTGTTGCAGAGGTAAGTGGCTTCTTCAGCTGTTGTACCACCAAGAACTGAGAACATTTCCATTCTTTTCCTCCACCACTTCTGAGAAGTCACAGTGTATCCTCATGTTGAAAGATGGCTGCAGCAGCTCCATGCAGCTCAACCTCATATGAGACTGTATGGGAAGAGAAGGCAGACATAAATAGGCCTTCTCATCTGTCTTCTTGTTTTATCAGTCACAAAAATATTTTCCAGAAGCTACAAGTAGATGTCTTCTTTTATCTCATTGGTGCAAGTAGATGTCTTCCATTACTTCATTGGTCCAAACTGGGTGGTGCGTCTGCTCTGAGACCAGTCCTTGGCCAAAGGAAATGGGGTGGTCATGATGGGCTGAGACTTACAATGATTCATCTTCTGAGAATTTAAAAAAAGTGGACAATTCCTGTTCTTGCATCGCTTTGTAAAGAAAAAAAAAATCACTCTTTTGTAAATAGATGAGCTTTTTGCAATGTTTCCCCTTGCTGTAGTACTTGGTGTACTTATATTCAAATCGGCACATTGGTAATTTTAAAAAATCTTTTTGTCTATCTTTTTAACCCTTGCCTTCTGAACAACCTCATACAGCCCATTGACATAATGCTGGCTGTCACGGCATTCTACTTTTATCTGATTTTCTTTCCTTTAAATTCAGCTTCTCAGTGATATTTAAAATTCAGCTTCCCAGTGATATTTAAAATCTTGTGAAAATGTTAATTTTTTACACAGACCCTGCTATAAAACCTGTAAATTAGGGTCAAAAGGTAGGAGCAACAAAATTCTGCCATATTGTAAATTTCCAGTGTAGGCTTTTTTTTTTTCATTACTAGCACTGAAAAAACTACTATTGCATGGTTATGTTACACTTCAGTTTTTAAAGTTTTAAAGGCTTGAGGCATACCTCACTGTTCTGCACACTGGTAATTTAACAATGCCCCTAAATACTCCTTTTCTCCTGCACGTGATGCAGCCCAACAAAGTTTTTATTTTGAAATAAATATAACTGTCCTGTCCATAAAAAAATTTTTTTTAATTGCCACCTGGATAACACCAGATTCTGTTATGCAAAAGAAAGGGGCACAGGGGCTATGACGGCAGACTACCTGAAAGGACTACCATAGATTTCGTTGCTGCTAGAAGCACAGAAGCCTTGGCAGAGAGTGGGAGGGAACAGCACTGCTGAAACAGTGCATGAGTTAGAATTCTTTCTGTGCTGAGTACCAGGAGCCCCAACTCCAACTGATCTAAGTGAACAGATGTATATATTGGTACACAGAGCGGAAAGGTCCATGATAAGGGCTTCTTTCAGGTACATCTGGACTCGGGGCTCCCATGGCATCACTAGGACTCAGTTTCTCTCCACCTGACACGGCAGATGTTGTCTCCCCACCTCCCCTGCTCCCAGCCTTCCCTGTCCCCATGTCCTCTTATCCTAGCCATAAAGTAACTGCAGTCACTACAGCCCCATCATTTTCCCACATTCTTGTCCTGGTGGAGAAAATCCTCTCTTCTCATATCTTCCGCCACATGCCCAAGAGCTATTCTGATTGGACCAGCTTGGGTCATATGACCATTCCCAACCTAAGCAAGACTCGAGACCTCAGCGTTTTGACTGGCCAGGCCGATCACATGTCCCATGCTTGGACCCAATCCCATATAATTGCCATGACAGCTAAAAAGTAGACATTAACTTTATAGTGAAGATGAAGAAGCTGAGAGAGAAGTGACTTGGGTAAGCCACCATGGCGACAGCAAAACTCAAACCTGTATGTTTGCTTTCGGAAACATTAATAAAGAGCTGCTGGACTGGGATTTCCCAACCACTGCTCCCCCTCCCCAAAGGTGGTAAGATCTATGAATACTTCCTGGGCATCTACTCTGCTCAGGGCTGTGCCAGATATTAGTAATATAGTACACAGCCACACCTCTGTTCAGAGTCTGGTAATAGATGCAGAAAATAAAAGAATGCCTGACCCTCTCATTCAGTGCTGAGTATTTCATGTGAATTAATACAGTCCCAGGAGGAAAGTCCAACTCTTATCACTTCTTTACAGATAAGGAAACCGAGGCACGGAAGGTCTGAGTGCACTACCCCAAATCCCACACCTGGTGAACAGCAAACCCGGGCTGCCTGACTTCAGGGCTTTCACTCTCAGCCATTACTCTCTTCTGCATTTCTCCCAACAGAACAAAATGCAAGCATGCCCTAAATGAGTTCGGGTATTATTGTAAGCTGGGGCTCACCAGAGAGAATTAATCATGTCAGGGTTGGGGATTAGGAGATTGAGCATGATTGTAAGACTTGAGCAAAAACAGGGACGGAGGTAGAAAGTCCCTCACAAGCGTAAGAAAATGCATGAACCAAGGAAAAGGTATGTTCCTTGTAAAACCTTTTAATGGGTGTAGACTGTTCAGAGGATGGAGTCCAATCTTCTTTGTTAGATGCACCAGGCTGCTGGATCTGTCCCTGGGTGACCTTTTCCCACAATGGTCCCAACTCCTTCCTCCCCTCCCCTCCCCTCCTGGTCCACCAACTTGCCTCTGTTCTTGCAACAATACAGGCCCTTCCTTATAACAGAACTTTGACTATACTTCTCTCTGTCTCTTCCAAGAATTATTCTCCTATCCTCTTCCTTGGCTGATTCCTTAGGTCCTCAGCTGAAACTGCCAACCAGGCAGGCCAGAGCCCCCTCTTGCTTACTCCTGTCCCAACACGGTACACCCTATGGTATTTATGCTGGGTGTTTATGCAACAGAATTGATGATGATGGTGATGATAACAACAAAAATCGATCCTAGTGCTCAACTTTCAATGATAGGAAGATAAATTATTCAGGTCTAGTGGGAAATCCTTACCCATTTGATATTTGATTTATTTGACAAATATTTACAGAATACCTATCTTGTACAAGATTCTAGGCTCAGTGTCAGATACCAGTTTTTTTCATGGCAGCCTGGTAAGAGAAGAAAGGCAAGTTTTTGTTTCCAAGTTCATCAGTTCTGGACCCCCGAATCGCAAGACCCCAAGGAAGTAGAGTGGAGAATCTATCTTCAAGAGGCACCCAGGTCAAGGGTATGAAGGACCACAGAGATCTACCCCAAAATGAGCAGGGTCATGAAGGCACTGGGGCTGTCACCATGGTGAACATCTGGACTGTAGCAAGAGGTGATCAGAAGGGAATAATGGGTGCTGAATGGGCTTAGAAAGGAAAATTAGGATGCACAATCTTGTATTTTAAACTATTTGCACAGTAATATGAAACTCATGCCAGTCCAACCTTTGGGGATCTGTTAGGCACCTATCAGTACTCTGTGTGAGTGGTCTTAGGAGCAGAGAGTACATGAAGTTTGAGGACAGGGCAAAGTAAATAAATGGAGAAGAGAATTCTTCCTGGGCACGACCTGGAAGTGAGAAGGGATCTCATGAGACATCACGGATCTCTTGAGGAGGGAGGGATTCAATTGACAGCATAAGACATTTTTATCTACATATCTCAAGAGAATATGGCTTTCCTAAATACCTAGACTGCTCTGGCTGACTATAGGTCTCATGAAGGCAGAGGCCACATCTTAGTGCTACTCCACTGAATCCCTTACTCTGCACAGCACCTACAGGGTAGGAAGCATTTTGTACTTCCAGATATGCAGAGGAATGGATCGAACAAGTAAAATCCAAGCTCCTTTCTACTGCCTTCAGGCCCCTATCGCCTCTCCAACTTCATCTTCCCCAGATCCATCTCTTGCTCCCTACCCCCGGCCTCCTTTCTATCTCTCAAGCACACTGCACTCATCCTCCTCCCAGGACCTTTGCACTTGCCATTTCTTTGGTTATGAACACTCTAATCCTAGCTCCTTGGGTGGCTACCTTCTTATTTTACATCCTCAGATATCCCATCAAGTTATATCTCCCCATCCCTACCCTTACTTGCTTCAGTCCTTCAATATTGCAAGAAGCCTTGTAATAGCTTTATTTTATTACATCATAATGCATTACTTCGTTCGAAGTACCCTTCAGAATTTTCTTCACTTGGTTACAAATGCACACATATTAAAAGGCGAGCTTTCCTCAGTGTGTACTGCTTACAGAGATACATCCTAGAATGTAAATTAAAGTCCAAAAGGGTAGGAATCTTTTCTGTCTTATCCAATACTGTCTTCTACGTAAGCGCAATGTTTAGCACATTGGGCAATAAATATTATTGGGTGAATGGATGAATGAATGAACAAATGCTGAGTGTGAGTCCCTGGAAAATTAGGCTAAAGGTACAATATCTGATTCTAGAAGCTGGCTCAGTTCTGAGAGCTTCCAGCCCTAAAGCACAAGACTTGGCATAGAAATAGACGACAGGGCCCTTCCTTAGAGACCTCCAACCAAATGACTGGGAATATTGCTCCCAGCCCCTCACTACCATGATGCTGGGACTGGGGATGACTCGGACCTGCTTCCATCCTCTCCCTTGACCCAGCGCCCAGAAAGTTTTATCTGAAGAGCACCTCCACCCCGCCCAACGGGCCTTCCAACCAGACAGCTGCCCATGGTGATATATG
This sequence comes from Fukomys damarensis, assembly GCF_012274545.1. Lineage (NCBI taxonomy): Eukaryota > Metazoa > Chordata > Mammalia > Rodentia > Bathyergidae > Fukomys > Fukomys damarensis. The sequence continues at coordinate 10,749,612 of NW_022900924.1, read as the reverse complement.
GAGATGACTCGATTTGACTTTGAAGGAAAGGAACACATCAATGTGTCTGGAAGTACATTCCGGGAATCAGTGGCTGGCTCCCCCCGCCTCCCCTTGGTGCCTCATGACTTGTGCATGATAATGTGGAAATCAATACTGTTTCTTAAACGAGCCAACGCCTGGTGCTGGCGGGGAGTGGGGCTGCCGGGAGTTCCCACACTACTGCGTGTCCTGGGCCCAGGAGTTGTCAGAAGGTGTGAGGGCCTCAAGGCTTGCCGTGGGCCCTCTCCGCTGGTTGCTGAGGGCTGGCTAAGTCTTCCTGTGTACAGTGCAGTCAACCCACCAACCATCCAGCTCAAAGACCTCCCATCTGTAAGCAGATATGGTTTAGGGTCAGGAGGGTCCCAGAGGAAAAGGGAAAGAGCAGCCATATGCAGCAGCACTGTTCTTGCCATCTGCAAAGCTAGCTTAAGTAAGGGGAGATGCCCTCCAAGACCAGCCCTTTGATTCAGCAATTCAGTGTGTATTTACTGAGCCTTTTTTGGTCACCACTCAATTCAACTGATGTGAGCCGATAAAAAGATGCCAGGTGTCCAAATATTTCAATATTTGGTATTTTAGTACCACTTGGTAAATTTCACTGTCTGAGTCTTTAAAGGTCCCTCCAATGTGTAGTAAGCCTGTATTAAAAATGTCTTTTTATTGTGATGCCTGGTGGAACTTTGGAGATGGCCCAAACTAGGCCTAACCAATTTTTTCATACAGCAAAGGATTCCCCTGTGACTGCCTGTCATACACAAGGCCACACAATGCAGAACCTGGCCCTCAATCAGCTCTTTTATTGTGGTTTTACAATCTAGGGCCACTATCCATCTGTCCTAATCATTCCAGAGCCAAGACCAGAAAACTAACTCCATGGGCCTCCCAGGGCCTGCCCTTGTAGGCTTCAGCCCTCCTGAATGTAATGGGTGGGGTCTCACGCAATAAATATATAAACAAAGGAAATACTGGGGTACAGGGCAGGACTAAATGTGGGCTCTGAGATCAAGGAGGCAGTAAAGCTGTTAGGAACCTGATATCAGATCCCAGCTCTATTGCTTCTCACGTGTGATCTTGTCTTTGACCTTTATCAGGGTTCACAGAAGAATAGGGTCAGAAGCAGGGCTCATGTGAGGGTTGGAAGGTATGCATTCAAGGTCTTGGTCCACAGGTGATAAAGCAGAGAAATACAGAAGCCAAGAGTGGCAGGCTTCTCCTTGGCCTCTGATAGAGTCTGCTGGAACCAGCCTATCTCCTGCTGGAAAAGCTGAGCCCAAAGTTTCCCATGAAAGAAAGACAGGCTATTAAAACAGTGAGCCTTGGAGTCTGTACCTGGAGTTGAGGGTCTCTCAGCATCTGTTTCCCAATTCATGTTGCCTCTGTTTGTAAGAAGATTGGGAACTAAGGGAACTGAAAGAATTTCCCAGTCTTCAATGTCGGCGGCTTAGTATTAACCTTAACACTCTATCTCCGCAATTTTAGTTGTCAATCTTCAACACATGGACCAGTGAAGGTAAATTAGGGAAAATTGGTAAATTCTATTTTGAGATCTAAATTGCGTGTGTTTCAGGAAACAAGAAGATGGCCTCAACCCCTCAGTGGTCACAGTCATTCCCAGAATATAACAAGTTACTCAGACTATCAGCTACTACTGTCACTCTTGTGTTGTTGCCACTTCTGGAGAATAGTGAAGAGGGTTGTCTCATCACACAGAGTGAGGTTCATAAACAACAGAAATGTCTGTCTCATAAATCTGGAGGCTGTGGAGTTCAAAATCAAGGTGGTGGCAGATATGGTGAGAGCCTGCTTCCTGGTTCATAACGGCACACACTTATTGTATATTCACTTGTCTGAAGAGGCAGAGGAGCTTTGGGGAGGGGGTCCCTTTTATAAGAGCATCAATCCAGTCCAGAAAGCTCCAACCTGGTGACCTAGTCTTCCCCCGAAGGCCCCACCTCCTGACACCATCGCCATATGGATTAAGCATCGAAAGATAAATTTGGGAGAGGGAGAAACACACAATCAGGCTCCAGCAAAGATTCATTTTTCAAGGGACTGCCTTGGAAAGGAGGGAGCCAGAGAGCAGGCCGGCTGCAAAATACAGCATCTCCTCCCTGAAAGACTTGACAACTAAGGAAAATAGCCTGGCAATTTTGTTTGGCTGGGTTCACACCTTTCCGTGTTGAGCAGGGGCCAGGACTTGAACACAGGCGTCTGAGTCCCTATCACACGCTGAGTCCAGACGTCTCCTTGCTGGCCGCTCCCCGGGGGAGTGGTGGGGGATGGATTAGAAAACTATTAGGAGGCCAGGGATTTAGCTCAGCGGTAGAGCCACCCGCCTTGCAAGTGCCAGGTCTGCAGTTCCATCCCCGGTATCAAAAAAAATGAATAAGAAAACTGTTATGGAAATGTCACTTAAAATCTTTTCCCTCAGGAAGCTCATAGTTCAGAAAAACTCTCCAAGGCTCTGGTAGACTTGCTCTGGGGAGAGGCCTGAGCATGAGTATTTTTTAAAAGCTGCCCTAGCGTCAGTGTCCTCAGTTTCAGTCAGGATTGAAAGACTCTGGGCCCTCCAGCCCACACTGGGTAGTTCCTGGAGGCTTCTAGGAAGAAATGATGTCAATTTGGAATCTAAAGAATGAAGAATGAATGATATCATTAAGAGTTTATTAGCTGCAAGGCACTATCTGCGCTCCTCACGTTCTTCTCACTTAATGGGGAGGAACTCGGTAAGGTGGTAACAAATGTACCCAAGTTCCTACGGCTTGGAAGGGGCAGAGTAGCTGAACTAATTCCAAATTCAGGCAGACTGGTTAGCTAGGACAGGGAGCAGGCAGGTGGGAAGAAGGATTAAGAGTTCCCGGCAGAAGGAAGAATGCATGAATTCAGTGAGTGTGTGGGTTTAAAACAATACAAAAGCACATCAACAAAAAAGAAACCTTTAATCCTCGGAGCTTAAGTTTCTTCATCTGTAAAATGGGAATCATTAAAACCATCCCGAATATCCTCCCAGAGGACCGCAGGGGAAATCGGCAGAAGAGTTTGCAAACTAAGCGGGATGATTGCTTAGTCATTATCAGCACCCCCGCAGCTCAGGGAAGCAGCGAGGGCGGAGGAATGCTGAGCACCCGCTGTCTTGGAAATGTTGCCTAGTGACCTGATATCATGGGACGAGCTGCAGGACACACAGGCTTCTTCTGGATCTGACAGTGACGGCTTGCAAAATCCACAGCAGACAAGGTGGCAAAGCTTGTTGTCAACAGACTCGTAAGCACGCACGCGCGCGCGCGCCCACATGCACCTCAGAGCTAAGCCAGCAGAGGACAAACACGCCTTTCCAAAAGTGACAGAAACTGAGACTTTCTGCGTGTCCCAGATTTCATCCTAAACCTGCAGCACCCACAAGGGGTTGTAGAAAAAGAAAAGGGAACAAAATGCTGGTTTCGACAGCGTTACCGGCACGGTGTGGGAACTGAGAGCAGATGCAGCAGGTCACCGCCGCTTCACAACGGTAGCTTCAGAGTTACAGGTTTCACACAGCGACCAGTTCTGCTGCACTGCAGCGCCTGAGACTTGCCGGGTTGATCTGTCTCAGGGTTGAACGCGAGGGTGCAGTTTTCCAGCCAGATTGCCACCAGCGGAAGGCTGGCCTGGCCTGAAGGGTCTGCTTTTTAGCTCAGTCTTGCAGCTGTTGGTAGGAAGACAGGCTCACCATGTGGACCTCTAGCTGGGACTGCTTGAGAATCCTCAGTTTATGGAGCCGGGCAGCTTCTCACAGAGCAATGATGCAACAGAGAGCGGGGTGCAAGACGCCGCCGACAGGTCGTTTGCGATCTGTGCTTAAAAATGGCAGAACGTCGCTTCCGATTCATGCTATTCGGCGGTGCTGATGTGCAAGAGTCCTAGAGCAGAAGGTCTGAATTTACTCCTAACTGAGGCAAGAGAGCTGGGCTTTAATATTTCCAAACCCAAACATTCTTTGGCTCACACCTGCCCTGCAGACGGAAGCGGGTCCTGCCAACTTCCTCGTGAGGACATGAACAGCAAGCTCTTAGATCCTGTTCGCAAGGCGGCTGTAGCTGCACCAGGACAATACGCCAAAGCAACGTCACAGAGGCAACTCAATAAAACAGTAAAAGGGACCTGAGGGGACCTGTGTAAAGCGCCAGCCAACACAGTCTGCTGCCTTATACTCCTGAGTAATTAGAAACGACAAAAAGACTCCATGGTAAGGGCCGAGTTGGACAAGGAGCACAAACAGTATGCACTCGTTAACGTCATGTCTCTGAGGATGATTTATTATGCGGAAATTACATGAGAAAAGCCAACCTCAATCAGTATGTATGACCCACATTTATAAAGGAAATAAAATAAACTGCATTTATATTGTATTGGTATGAAAATAGCACTTTTTAAAGAGAAGGCGGATGTTCAGCATTTTTAAATTTTGGGCTGATTGTTGTCAGAATGTTTGTGACCCCTCCCTCCCCCAGATCCGTAAGTTTAGATCTTAACCCCCACTGGGATGCCATTAGGAGATAGGGCTATGGGAAGTGACCAGTGAGGCTGGAGTCCTTGTGAGCAAGATTAGTGTCTTTATAAAAGGGACTCCACAGGGCTCCCCTTTCTACTTTGCGATGATACAACAGGATGTCAGAAGTGTGGAGCCCAGAAAAGAGCCCTCGACAAAGCCCAACCATTCTGGAACTCTGACTTCAGGATCCCAACCTCCAAAATGGTAAGAAATACATTTCTGCAGTTTCTACACTGTCAATTCATGGTACTGTGTTATATCAGCCTGAACTGACGAACACAGTGTTCTTTTGTGATTTGAAATGTTCTTCAAAAGGATCAGTGCATTTAAAACAGGAAAAGCAAACATAGCTGCCGAGCCTAAGAGATTTTCCTAAGAAGACTTGGGATGTAACATATGATCTGGTGCAAATTTCATGTCCCCTCCTAGAATACGGCCCCGGTGTAGGTGTAGCTGTCAAAGTTATACTACACGTCCCACAGCAGGGACACTATGGTTGGAATTCTGCTCTGTCATTTATTCGCTGGTGACACTAAGCAAATTGCTTAACTTCTCTGTGCCTGAGGCACCCTGTTGGCAGTCACACAGGGGTGATGATAGACTGCTTTGTAGAGCGGTGGTGGGGAACAGATGAGTGAAGGTGTATAAAATACTTAGAGCAATTGCTGGCAAATACAAAAGCACTTTGGCAATGCAGCTACCCTCTCCCCGCTCCGCCCTCTCTCTAATTAGTCTGAATGGCTAAGTCCTCTTCCTTGTTTTTCTCCTCTGCCTCTCATTAGAGCTGCCTTGTTCCACCTTCTGTTGCATTCCTTGGGGATCCTGCCAGGTAGAAGTGGGTAGTGATGAATTTGTCAGGCTGGCCAATTACAACCACCTATGCTCCTGCCTCACCTCCTTCAGGGAATGCCCTTTAGCCCAGTGTCCCATGCTCCCAAGAGCCCTGTACAGGTCTGGGGGTGAATACCCACGGCCTCTACTCCACAGCATCTGGGTCCTTTCTCCTGGTCACAGCCCCTTAATGTGTCTTTCAAACTTCCATCTCATAATTGTTCAACTTCACTGGGAATTTCCATCAAACCACCCCATCTTTCCTTCATACTCCAGAGTGAGTATGAGGTCCAGACTAAGCCACCAGGGCCGCTGTCAGGAGAATTAGAACCTTATGCAAAGAGACCTGGGAGTGGAAGCTGATCCACCCCAGAAAGACTGCCTGAGATGCCCATTTCTCTTGCTCCTCGGGTCCCCAAAGCAGGCCCATATCTTCCATTCCTGAGATACAATGTCTAGTTTTTCTTGAAATTCTATGAACTCCCCCATACCCCTCCCCTGTCAAATGAGGCAGAATCTTGGTTCTTTCCCTTGAAAGCAAAGAAACAAAACAAAGGGCATTTGCTTCTAGAAGTACTAAGAGAAAGTGAGAACAAAAGACACAGGGGGGCAGGGTGTTAAGTGGCTGGGCCAGGCAGAACTTCCTACGCTGTCCATCAGGCGACACCTGAGTTTTGCTCCACTTTCACCATTAACGTATTCCGTGACCCTGGTCACACCCTCCCACCTCTGTGCTCCCCTTTAGTTTCCTATGCAGGGCCCTCTTCCTGGAATAATCCTGTACACATCCCACACATGCAGTGAGCAGCACTTGGGGTCCTGCCCTAGATCCCTCATGTTTCTCCCTAGAAGCATCACCCACACTCCATCATCCCAGTGGCCACCTTTACGCTCACACCCCCAAGTCCCCATTCCAATCCAGAGGTGCCCTTCAAGGCTTCAAATCTCTCTTAAACATCTCTATCCATGGGCTTCTCTAATTCCACATGGCCAAAGCAACAAAGTACTCCCCGGCTTCCTTCCCTAGTTTGGTATATGTCATCAACATCCCAGAACCTTACCCCCACCCCAGAAATCACACATTTCTGCTAGGTTGCTTGTCCTTTGTCAGCCTGTCCTCAGATACCATCCGTACTTTTGACATCCTTTGTCATATGAGCCTTCCTTATTTGTCTACCAGTTGTCACTTTATCATAATATCGATTCATTCTTAGATCTCTTAAGCCTTACAACCAGTCTAGGTGGTGGGTGGTATTATCTCAATTGGAGGAAATGAGGGATGGAAAAAGGGAAGCTATCTGCCTAAGATCACACAAGAAGTAGGAAGTAGTGTTGGGATTTGAACAGGAATGTCTGAGCTCAAACACCGTGCAGGGCCAGGGATTTAGCTCAGCGGCATGGGCACCTGTGTACGAGGTCCTGACTTTGATTCCAGGTACAAAGGGGGAAAAAAATGCTGATTTCACCATGATGTCCTCTGTCCATGGTGCCCGGATGCAGGAGGAGCAAGATTTGAACCCATTTCTGGCCGGTTACTAAGGTTCCAGGTACAAACAACAACAGTATTACCCATGACTTCATCGGCTCCACCTTGCTGCACCCTGTTCCAAATCAGGGCTCCTGACATTGGAACTCATTGCCCCAGCAACCAGAGTGATGCAACAAACAGAGGGGAACCTGCCAACCAGGAGGGGAGCTGCCAAGGCAGCCCTGGTGGTGCAAGCCTGGGACGATGGCTGATGTCCTCAAGGGCTCCAGCCCAAAATGTCCCCTTGCTAAAGTTAATCCACGTGCCCCTAGCAAGCCAGAGGAATCCAACACACAGCTCTGGCAGGGCCATCAGGAGCTGGAAAGCATTGGGGGAATGGTGATCTCTCCTGATTATGAAATACTTGCTGCCTGGTTCTGGGAGGCTTGGAGGATGCAAAAGACCTAGATTCTCTGGCTCTGAGATTTGATATCTACCATTCTTTAGGAAATCCTTAATCTCCCCAGTGTATCCAGACTCCGACCAATCCTCTCCCCTGCCTCTGCTTTGATAGAAGTGTATTTTATAGCAAGGCAGCTTCCACCCATGTCCCCACGGTCTATTACAAATGTGGTAAAAGATAGAAAATGTACCCTTTTCACCATTTCTACACAACAACTTCATGGCAAAAATTACATCAACATTGCACAGTCATCACCATTATTTCCAAAACTTCATTATTCCATAGAAGACCTCTGTCAGCATTCTGGTCAAAAGGACGTCACATCTACTTTCTGTACCTGAATTTGCCTGCTTTGATATTTCACTTACTGGAATCACATATTGGCCCCTTTGTGAATGGCCTCTCAGGGTTTTCAAGTTCCACTGGGTCGTGTGGATTTCATTCCCTTTTCTGGTTGAACAGTAATCCGCGTGTAGGACTCACCACATTTCCTTTCCACATTCTTCTGTTGACAGACATGCCCCAGTCAATTCACGCCTAGCAGCCAATGTGATCTTGGGAAACTATTACTCAGATCATGACTGTAACTTTACTCCCATTTTCCTATGGCCCCTCATTGAATTCAAAGCAAAAGCTGTAGCCCCTACGAGGGTACAAAGCCCTGAAGAATTTTCCTGCTGTTCCCCTGATTTCTCATACACACTCGTCACTACCTCCTGCTTATCACTTCCCATTCTCTCCATTGGCCGTCCTGCCAATGCCCCAGGCATTTGGGGCCTTTGCGCACACAGTTTCCTCCACCCAGGACACGATTCACCTGCACATCGGCGGGCTGAGCCCCTGACATCCATCAAGTATTCACTCAAATACCATCACAGGGAGACTCATTCTGAACACCCCACTTAGCCCTGCAGCAGCTCCCCACATTCATTATTCCTGGTCTCCCTAAGTTTTCCATTGCTCCTGCTAATTTCTAACATATTACATCATTCATCTATTTATTTTTTCTTTTAACTATTTGCCTCCACCTCTAGAATGTGAGCTCCACGGGGCCAGGGAGTTTTCTTACCCATGTAGTTCATCCATGCATCTGAAGCACTTAAAACAGTCCCAAGTATGCAGCAGACACTCAGTAAATATTGGTTGAATGACTTAATTTGAGTTAGAGTTGTTGCACATCTCTGGGACTCTGTTTCCCCATCTGTACATTAGGGCTTACGATCTGCCCCTAGGGTGGGGGGTTCATGATGAGAAGTGTCAGATATGGGCTGTCACCACCCTTTATAAACCCTAAAGCATAATACAATTAAGAAGGAGTGGAGCTGAATGTCCTTGAGGCCAGATACTTTCTTTAACGTACTTCATTCCGTCGTCTCCATTTTATAAATAGGGAAACTGAGGCTCAGGAAGAGGAAGTGGCTTAAGATCACACAAAGTGTAAATGTTGGGGAGTCAGAGCTTCAACCCAGCCTTCAGGCTTTCTCTGTCAGTTGCTAATACTGGTGTCCCATGAACCTAAGAGACATCTTTTCTCTGGGGACCAGCTCTGAGCCCTAGGGAATCATAATAAGGACGATGATATGAATAAATGCTGCCTTTTATTAAGATCTTCCTGCATGAGTCAAGCTCACTTTGCTGTGTGCCAACCAGGTCCTTTCCATATTCAGTCCTCACAAAAATCAGGGAATTACTGCTCCTCATAACTCCAGAGGAGGTCAGGCGATTGGCTTGAGGCCACACAACTGAGCAGAGCAATGTGATTCCCACTCCATTTGCAGAGACACGTGATCAAGAAAAAGTGGTTTCTCTAATGCCACGTGCGCTCCTTTCCCCCCAGGACCTCCCTAGAGGATGCAGATCCAAGAGGGTGCTTGCGTGGGTGGGAAGGCAGACACCACACCGACCTTCACATCCACCCTCCCGGTATAAGCGGCAGGATTCAGGAAAGTATAGCACTGATGGGAGCTGCGATGAGGGTCTCAAGAGCCTGCACTGCCAACAAAGATAAATGAATGAACTACTCAGCAAACCAGGGCACTTCCACCCCAGAGCAGAACTGCTAGTGGTAAATAAATCATTGAAGCTCCACGCCAATTTCAGCAGGACAAGATGAGTGCATTTGTCTGCTTTGGTGACACTCTGGATGTCTTCAGGCCGTGAGAGGGTATGAGATATTCCCAGCATGCACTCTGCCCAGGGCTGGTTCCAGGGCTGGGTGACAGGAGCAGGGAGAAGGTCTCATTCCAAGAATTGTATTTATCTTCCACTTCTCATAGCTGCATTGATACAGAGTATTGTTTTTTGTGACTTTTAAAGTAATCACAATCATAAGAGCGTGTATTGAGTCCTTACTATGTGTCAGGCATTGTGGTGAATTTTTAAAATA
>NW_022900924.1:10720942-10739821 GCF_012274545.1 Fukomys damarensis | reverse complement strand
ATATATATATATATATATATCTCATTTTATTAACTGGTAAAACAGATTATTGTTGCAAAGTCTCTGTTGCATTGAAAAATGACTCCTGTAAGGTTGTCTTTTCTTTATAATATTCTGAAGTGTTAAATAATGAACATCTATATATTTTTTTTCTAATTTCCCAGCAACATGCATGTGATGTGTTTTGTAATTGAATCAACAAGAACAAAATAAAAGGGTTTAGTCTTCAAAATAAAGAATAAAGTGAATATTTTAGAGCTTACAAAGTTGCTGCTGAGAAACGCTGCCCACATCCACACTGGTGGCCAGCAGGTTCTTCCACGGTTTTGTGTTGACAATCTTTTTTTAATATTCCACAGAACATAATACAGTCTGACCTGAGCTCTTACTAATCATGTGACCATGAGACAAATTAATAAGCAGATACATCATCAAAATTTCCATTATTTTTGCTTCTATATGGAAGAGAGAAAGGAAAGGGAGCTTGCATTTCAACTCACAATTACCTTCTCTTGCTTGGCCTGGTCCCTCGACCATGCAAGTAGAAATCCCACCAGATTTCTTCATGGCTTCCCCAGAGTCTCCACCCATGCAGTCTCCACTGGCAGGGCTCCAGCTCATCATCTAGTTCTTTTTCCACTGGTTCCCCAAAGCTCATAGAGCATTATCCTTGTGGAGAGAAAATGCAGCTCAACAGTCCAGACCATGAATTCTCACCGCCCAAGTTCAAATTCCCCTCTGTCTGCCTTAGTTCAAGTGGAAAAAGCCAACTCTTGGGGAGGTAAAGAATGCTGAACCCAGCACACCAAGACAAATCCTGAAGACAAATCCTACTCTACCTAAATTTCAAATCCTTGGTCTGTCTCAGGTTGAATCTACTCTGCCCTTGATAACACGATGACCTTGGATAGGTCCCTTCACCTCTCTGAGCCTCAACATCCTCAGTAAAAGGTACTTCTCAAGACTCACTCCTTGAATGGCTCGAGGGAGAGAATTCTCACAATGTCCTGGGCAGTGTATTGACGCTAACGTGAGCTCCCTCCGCCCCTTTTCTCCTCGGCCTTTTTCTGCTCACAACAGTGGCCAAAGTGTCAAAGTGGTGCTTGGGGACACAACAATGTTTTCTTGTCCTTTGAGGCTCTGAGGGCAACTGATAGCCTTCTGTAAGGACTTGTCAGTCCCAGGATACCCACAGCATTTGCGAGATGCCTGATCCCAGACTGTCACCTGGCTGAAAGCCAGACCTCCCATATACCAATCTGCTGAATGTGCCAGGAATGTTCTTGAAGACTAGCCTTCTTGAGCATATTCGATGAATATGAATATGGCCTTCTTCTTAATAATTTAGACATGAATATACTCAGTGAACATTATTCTCAGTAGCATTTTAAGCTCAATTTGTCTGAAGCTAAATATCATGGGGGCTGTTTAGCTTTCTTATGACTACTTTCTAGTGAAGAATAGTTCTTGAATATCTTATTAAGCAGGATCTTGAATATAATTAAAATATCTTGAATACATTTTTGGATAAGAGTATTCAAGAAGCATAAATTCATTGAGTATTATCAGTGAACATATTAAAATAGCATATTTTAAGAATATAGTCATTGACTATACTCAAAAGGAATGTATTCATATTCATTAGCTATATTCAATAAAAACCTTCTTCAGGGGGTTTTGGAAGACTGACAAATTTAACCAATTTGATTAATTTATCATCAATATCTTGAATTTTTAGGGAATTGTCTATCATGGAAAGAATTCTGGTGGATTGGCCAGATTCACTTCAAGACTGCTGGGGAAGACACTTAGAGCACCTCCATGAGGTCTCAAAGTCCCCCAAGATACACCTCCAACTTTCCTCATCTCCAGTTTTGGCAAGATGAGGAGGGGATCCCCTACTCTCTCTGGGCCAGGAGGAAACCCACATTTTAAGAGGAGTCTTTCCTCTTTATTCTTTTTAACATAGAAGCATTTATTTATGCTCCAGGAATACAGATTATGGACTAAGAGGCAAAACAGAAACACATAACTGCATTTGGATCCCAGTTCTGCCATTGACTAAGCCGTGGGATACTGGAGAACCTATACGTAGCCCACACAGCCTCCTAGTTTCTTTTGTAAACACAGGTCAAAATATTTCCAACTCTAGAAAGCTATGTCAAAGATGCCCTGAAACAATCACATGAAGTTCTGATCCTAGTGCTCAGAGCATAGTAAAAGCCCAGTGCATGAGAGCCTGATCTTATTACTAGTATTGCTATCTGAGACGTGCTCTTCTAGTTTTGCACAAGTTCCACCATGCCTCTAACCTTTCATTTCCCCGTCTGAAAAAATACAAGATGGTCGAGGTAGATCAAATCCACCATGCTCAAAGAAGGGGTCCAGAGATATCAGAGGGCCTTGCTACACTTACAGAGAGTCCACAAGATTAAAACTATTTTCTAGTGAACTGCTGTAGCATTATTTACCCTTTTCATTCTCATGCCCTCATGAAGTGGGCAGGCAGAATTTTCAACTTTACGTGACCTGTGATAATGTGACAAAATGAAGGCAGAAACAACCATGAAAATCCAACCATTTCCTATTACTGAACATTCCAGAGATGTATAAAAACATAAAACAGTGCCCTTCACATTTTTTTCGTTTTTAAAAGTATAGCTATTTTCATCAAAATACATTATTTTTGTTAATATTCTATGGGTCTCTTACTGTCGCTTTAAAATGAGTTTAAATAAATATTTTATAATTTTTCAGCTTCAATTTGTAGCGTAGTAAATAATAATAGATACAGCCATACAAACACACTCTTTGAGATCCTCAGGAATGTTTGAGAGTGTAAAGTGTCCAGAGATCAATAAATTTGAGAACTGCTGGATTTGATTATGGTATTTTATAGGCCCTGAGAGCGTGGGGTTGTCATGTGCTGGTTGCTCAGTATACTCAGCGCCGGTTCATTTCCATTCATTGTACAACAGGCACTTAAAGTATGAAGGACAAGACCCAGCTCCTGATAGGGAACTGACCAGTACAACTCTCCAGTGAGCAACACAGATACACACAGCCGTTAGGCAGACAGGGGACTGTGTGGGCTGGGAATAGGGAAACAGGAAGAGGGTGACACCGCAGGCATGGAAGCCAGGGTTAACAGAGCAAGGAAGCAAGGGAATCCAGTTCGGTCTGCCAGGCCACACCTGTCACTAATAGGGAGACTGGGGCCGAGAGGGCAGAGAACCTGGAGGGAGAGGGGGTTTAAGAGCACTGGGAATGGGGGCTCAAATATTCCAAATATTGATGCAGGGAAACGACACGTCTGCTCCCTTGGGGCCAGTGAGATAGTGTTTCACAGAGAGACACTAGAACACAGGTAGGGTCCCACGGAAGAAATCCCATGTCCTCTGTGCCAGCTCTTTTTTTTCCTCCCACTTTCAACACTAGGGCCCACCCTTGGCTTTGTTCATTTGGCTGCCTCTCCTCATCCTCCTACATTCTGTTTCCTTCTGCCTGTCTCCTCTAAAACCTGGGGCTCCTAAGAAAACCAAATAACCATCAAAGCACCTGGTACTGTGTGTGTCACACCTACAACCTACTGCTCACCCCTGCCCAGTATTAGGCCTCTTGAGCAACCAAACATTGTTCTCTCTGCCATTGGACCCTCAGACTATGGCCCAGGGCTTTGTGTATAACTAGTACCATCATCACCATCATCTTCATCCTTATCCGCATCATTTGGGTTCATACTGGGAGAGCCCTGTCATCGCATGCTGAACATTTTACAAATTTCAATTATTTTAATCTTTGTCAGTCTCTGGAAGTATTACTATGCTATACATGAAATGGCCATTTTTAAATGTCAAAAAAGCAAAACATATGAGCAAGTGTGTCTTCAGTTGACCACTTACTTCAGTATCCCCATTTGACACATGAGAAGAGGGGTGCACAAAAAGACAACACTTAGAGCAGCAAATAGATGAATGAAGGAAGAACACTTGGAAATAAGGGAACTGAGTACCCACTGTGTGCTGGCTACTTTGTATGCATTATTTCCATCTATGAAATATGGCTTCACTGGAAGAGGTTTTTAAAGCAGCAAGTGGTGTGATCAAGTTATGGGTAGATACATTTCTGCATCTAATTTTCTCCATGTCCGTGGAGATTAAGTAGGTAGCTATTGCTATTGATGTACGGATGAGAAAACTGAGGCTCAGAGATATGAAGGAGCTGGTCCAAGTTCTCACAGCCAAACAAAGGCAGAAATAGGATTTGGACCCAGGACCATCTGACTCCCTTCCCTATGTCAGATAATGTATAAGTGAAATCTGTCATTCTTTGGGTAACAGGTAGGAGACTGAGCCCCTTCCCACAGAGGGAGCCTAACTAAGTGAACTCAGGCTTCCATAACAAAATACCACAGCCTGTGTGGCTTAAACATATATATTCATTTTCTCACAGGTCTAGAATTGGAAATCTAAGATCAAGGCACTGGCATGGCTGATTCAGTTTCTGGTAAGGAGTTTATTCCTGACGTGCAGATGTCCACTTTGTTGTAGGGTCCCAAGAGGGGAAGAAAGACACTCTCTAGTGTTTCTTCTTGTGAGATCACTAATCCTATGGAATCAGGGCCTTATGACTTCATTTAACCTTAATTACATCCTTAGAGTTAAGGGTTTCAACACATAAATTTGGAATAACAGAAGTATCCATCCATACAAAGCCTTTTCCATCCATACAAGTTATTCCTACCTCCTTGCTCCGAATTCTACTATCCACACCTCACTGAGAGAGAAACTGCTGGTGGAGAAAGCCAAAGCTTCCTCCTTGTCAAAGAAGAGAAAGAGTGAAGACAAAAGAAAAATACATTTACCCAAGCAGCAAATATTTACAAACTTGGCAAAGCCCTCCCTGATTTCCCACATAAATGCAAAAGATGCTGGAAATTTCCACTGCTGCCAGTTCAGTTTATCCAATTAAAGATATTTGCCACCGAAATGCTCTTACTAGTAGTATAATTAGATTTTCTTTTCTTTCAGTAGACAAAGTCATTACTGCAAAAGGAGCCTGTGACAATGTACGGAGATTCCGTAGAAAAGGCCTAACCTGGCAGCTTTTCCTTATTTTTGTGGACAGAGACTAGCAATTCCTTTTCTCCCTCTTCAGCATATTGTTTTTAACTCCCTAAAGCACTTTAATGGAAAGAAAATCAGAAAATTCAAAAGTAAACAAAAATCATGCACTTTCCCCTCATTCAGAGGAAATAACTACTATTCCATTCCAGCTTGTTCCCCATCAACATATATACATGATTATTATTTTACATAAATAAGGTAAACTTCGTTTGTATCTTCATCTTCATTATTATATTTATGAGCATCTTTCCAAGCTCATAAATATAAATTAATCCCATTTTTAATGTCCCCCTACCATTATATTATATTATATGGATGTCTTATACTTTATTTAGTCCTATTGATACACATTTCAATAGTTTCTAATTTTTATTCTTATAAACAAAGCTAAGATAAATATTTCAGTAGCTAAATATTTGTACTTATTTAGTCTTCATTTTCTAAAACTAGCATTTATTAAAAGAATCATATCCTATGTTTATAGTGGCCCAGTTTGTAATAGCTAAAACTTGGAAACAGCCCATTTGCCCATCAGTTGGAGACTGGATAAAGAAGATGTGGTTTTTCTATAAAATGGAATATACTCAGCCAGAAAGAATGAGAAATTAGTCATTCATAGGAAAATGGATACAAATTGAGGATATACTACGAAGTGAAATAAATAAGTCACACAAGTATAAATACTGAATAGTTTCTCTGGCGTGAAAAACTATAATGGTACAGAAGATCCTAATGGTATATAAGACAATGTGAAATAGGAAGAAAAGGGCTAAAGGTGTAGGGGAAGTGGGAAGGGTAGGGGAAAGGAGATAAGAGAAAAGAAAAAAAAACATAGAAAATGAAAAAAATGGAAATAAAGTATTTGTAAATAGGAAAGGGAGGAGGGGGGTGAAGGGAGGGCAGGGACAAGGGGAAAAATGAGAACTAAGACCTGTCATGTAAAAGTAAAAGATCCCAGTGATGAATTTAACTGTGCTGTATACCTACAATGTACCAATAAACTTAATGAGAAAAAATAAAAATAGCATTTATGAACTATATATATATATATATATATATACACACACACTTTTTCTGTTATTACTGAGTGTCCATAAAATTCATGTAAATGCACTTCAGTCCCAAAATGGAGGATTTTCCTTTCTCCCTTTGCTTCCCCTTTATTGGGAGACACCTTTGGGAAGACAGAAGTAAAAGATAGAAGTATTTTAAAATGTAATAATACGTCAACATTATAATGTGAAAGCTGATCATTAAATTGCAATTGCCTTACATATATTTGACTTAAAATCAGCAGGCTTTCATTAAATGTAAAACATTGTCAATTTTAAGATGCACCGCTATTTTATATAAAATTATGAGAGGAAAAAATGAAAGCCTTCCAATGATGTTTCAACCAAATGTCTTAATAGTACTGCGCAATAATACCCTGATTGTTCACACCATTCCTCGTTTGAAATTCTTTTCATCTATTCTGAAAGATTTGGCGATTTCTCTTGCTTCCTGTTTCCTAGCTTAGGGTGTAATAAGAAATTCTTTGGCATATATCTCAGGAACAAAATGTAATGTAGTTTCATCTACTTGTTTCTTCCTTTTTAGGGGTTCAGCAAAGCCCTGGTTGTCACCTTGCAAGAAAATAGGAGACTAGAGTCATTACCCCAAAGACAAAAATTAACTTCACCAACATCAAATTTCCACATCATTGCTCTGTTTGGGGATTTTCTGTCTACAGAGACTTCCAGTTTCAATGCCAAATCATAGAACAGCATAACCTTTTTAAAGACATTTTAAGTGGCAATTAAAGTGCACGATGCCGCTAAAATGAGGAAAACATGAACCTCCATGACACATCTGCTTGGGTCTGGGGAACGGAAGCTCCATCCTGCATGCTAGCAGGCTGACAGTGAGCTGTAAAACCCATCCCAACTCCAGGGAGCTTAAAATTAGAAAACTGTGCATGTTAAACTCAATGAAATATGATTAGTAGGAGTTTCAACTAATTAAGATAAAAATGAAAGGATTATTGATACAAGTATGCCAATAATTATGCTCCTTTATTTCAATTAGTTAAGGCTGTGCCTCAGAGTAGGTAGGAGATGGGACAGATGGATCTACTGAGCCATCAGCTGGTACCTATTCCTACCTGCCCCTGAGAGAGAGGACACACTGTCAAATATACACAGAGATACACATAATATAGAAGGAAGATAGATAGATAGATAGATAGATAGATAGATAGGAACTCTTCAATATAATTTCTAAACACAAACCCAAGAAATTATCACCTCCAACTTTGGAGGAAGACTTAAGAGTATGCGTAGAGAGAGATTTCTAATTTTGAGATTGTCATCTTATATGTGGGTGCAGGATAGAGCTGGGAGAGAGAAAGGGGGGAGAAAGAGAAGGAGAGGAAGGAGAGGAAGAAGGAAGAGGAGGAGGAGGAGGAGGAGGAAGAGGAAGAGAGTATGAGGAGGAGGGGTGGGAGAGGGAAGGGAAGATGCAAATGAAGGGAAGATGAAGGAAAAAGTCCACATCTCACTGGACTTCATTGGAACAGGATTCTAGAGGGACTGAAAAGGCTTTAGTGAGTCTTATTTTTGCCTCAGTGTCTGAACTCTCTATTTGTCTAAGGCCAATCCTGTGTATAATTACTTCACTCTGACACCTATGTGTCAATATTGGGAGAGGGAAGGGAAGATGCAAATGAAGGGAAGATGAAGGAAAAAGTCCACATCTCACTGGACTTCATTGGAACAGGATTCTAGAGGGACTGAAAAGGCTTTAGTGAGTCTTATTTTTGCCTCAGTGTCTGAACTCTCTATTTGTCTAAGGCCAATCCTGTGTATAATTACTTCACTCTGACACCTATGTGTCAATATTAGTCACCTTACCATCACTGGGACAAAATACTCAATACCTCTACTTAAAGTAGGCGAGGTTTTGGGCTCATGTCTTTAAAGGGTTTAGGCCATGGTTAACTGGCTCTAAGGCATAATTGGCATAGTAGAGGAAAGCTGTTCAATCAGGGCAGCCAGGCATAGCTTCTAAGTTATGTCACCCAGCCTCAGGTACTGTGTCATAGCAACAGAAAATGGACAATACATTTACAGCAAGGCTGGATTAGGTATTGCAAGAAGAGGTTGTTATAATGCAAGGTATCCCTGGTGTTTTGTTTCTTGCATACTTTCCCACTTGTCCCTCTACTTTTCTATCATGTTTTGGTCCAACATGATGCCTTTGCCAGGTGTGGCCCCTTGATCTTGAACTCCTAGTTTCTATAATCATGAGTTAAATAAATGTCTTTCCTCTACAAATTAGTCAACCTCTAGTATTGTGTTACAGCAACAGAAACAACTAAGACAGTCACCATACTTTATCAAGATCCAGGCTCTATGCTAAGTGAATCCCTGTTTGTTTGTTTGTTTGTTTAACATACATCCCCATAGCAACCCTTTGAATTAGAAATTATGATGATTTCCATTTTATAAATAGAAACAGTAAGACTTTGGGAGATCGATTAACCTGATTAAAGCCACACCACTGGGAAGCAGACATTCAGTAAAGTACAGGCAAGGGGAATGGAATCTTGAGCTAGCATGCTTAGTTTAGATGTAGGGGTTACCTCCCTTTGCATAACACAGTACCAAAGACTTATGGTCTTAAAATAATACATTCTATTACACCTGAAAGGGAGCTCTTGTCATGGTTTAACTAGGGCCTCTGCTTCAAATGTTCTACAAGCCCGCGAAGAAGATGTGTGGCAGGGCTGGGGCATCATCTGGTTGTTCAACTGGGCAAGGATCTGATTTCAAATCCTTGTGGCAATATTCTGCCCACAAGGACCTTAGCTCCCTATTGGCTGTGGTCCAGCCCTCAGTTTTTGGTCACACGAGCCTCTCCAAGATGGTGACTTGCTTCTTCAAAGTTAGCAGATGAGACAACACGCTAACAAGATGCAATTTACAACCTTGAGGGGAAACAAGACACCGGTCCTGCACATTCAAGGGGAGGAAAGCGCCCCAGAGTGTGGGCACCATGAGAAAGGACCACTGATCAAAAGACATCATCTTCAAGTCTGTGTGCCACACTTCCTGACTATACCATTCCCTGGTACTCAATTTCTGTATCTCAGTTTCTCCATTTGTGAAAGGAGATCCTATTTCCATAAACCAACCCAATAAAATTGTTATGAAGATGAGATATGCTCATATTTATAAGGTAACTCAACCAATGCCTAGTACACAGTAAACATCACACACTGTATCTGTTTAATAAATACAAGGATTAGAACTCAAACCTAGATTTGTCTGGTTTTAAGGGCTATATCCTTGTTCATGACATTTTTGAAGAAATATAGATAAATGAAAAAAAACAAAAAATTATTGTCCCCAATCAGAATCCTAGCATGCAAATCAATCTATTTTGATAGGTATCAAGAAACTCACTAAAGTTATACACATAGATCCCATATTGCCAACACAATAGTGAAAGAGAACAAAGTCAGAGGATTGCCATGACCCACCTTCCAGACTCACTTCCAAGCTATAGTAATCAAGAAGATATTATATGGACAAAAGAAAAGACAAATAGATTAGTGAAGCAAAGTAGCAAACTATAAATAGACTGACACAGATATAGCAACTCATCGTCACAAAGTAGAAAAATCAATGGGTAAAGAGTAGCACTGGAAAAACTGGATACTGTGTGACCTAATGAATCTAGACACAGACTCTAGGTCCCTCACAAAAACTTACTCAGACAGATCACTGACCTAAATATAGAATACAGCATTATACAATTCCTAAAGACAATGAGAGAAAAATTTAGGTGACCTAGGATTTAACACTGACATTTCAGATTCAACACCCCAAGTATGATCCATGAAGAAAAAATGGGTAAGGCAAAATTTATAAAAAGTTAAAAAAACATCTGCTCTATGAAAGATAATGTCAAGAGAATGAGAAGAGAAGACAAGCCACAGGTGGGAGAAAAATCTTTGGTGGTCATATACCCAATAAAGGACTGGTATCCACAATTTACAAAAGACTCCTAGAAACTCAACCATGAGAAAACAATCCAAATTTTTAGTACATGTGCTACCAAAGTTAGCACAACAATCCACATTTTTAAACAGGCAAAATATCTGAGCAGACACTTCACCCATAAAGGTACACAAGTGACAAGTTAGCAAACGACATTCTGCTGTGTTATTAGAGAATTACAAATTAAAACACTGGCGCGAGACCGCCATCCACCTATGAGAATGGCTAAAACCCCAAACACCAACAGCATCAAATATGCTACTGAGGCCATGGAACAGCAGGAAATACTTGCTCATTGTTGGTAGGGATGCAAAGTCAGCCACTTTGGAAGAAAGCTTGGTGGTCTCTTTGCAAACTTAAACATACTCTTACTGCAGACTCTGGCAGTTGCATTTTTCAGTGTTTACCCCAATAAGTTGAAAGTCATGTTTACAAAAATACCTGTGCGTAAATGTTTAGAACAGTTTTATTTATATTTCCTAAGACGTGTGTCAATAAGCTGCCGTATATCCAAGCAATGCGCTGTCGAACATGAGAAGATATGAAGGAACTGTAAATGGATATTGTGAAATGAAAGAAAATCATCTGCTATGTGCTGCATGATTCCAACCTTAAGACATTCTGGGAAAATTTAAACCATGGAGACGGTAAAAAGAACAGAGATTGCCTGGGGTGCTGGGAGAGGGCGGGAGGGAGGACACAGTGGAGAACAGGAAGTTCTGGGACAGGGAAAGTGTTCTGTCCAAAATGGTGGCGCGGATGCACGTCACTGCGTATTTGTCAAAACCCATAGCATGTCAGGTGCAAAGAGTGAGCCCAAATGTAAGCTGTTTGGTTAGCGGCAATGCACCGATATTAACTCATCGGCTGTCATAAATGTACTGTGTTATTGAAAGATGTTAATAGTTGGAAAACTGTCATGAGGAATGTGATCACTATGTACTGCAAACAAGTACTAATAAAAGATAAAAAATAATGGGGAAAACTACAGAGGAGGAATCAGGGAACTTTACTTTCTATCCAAATTTCTGTAAACATAAAACTGCTCAGAAATGTCTAAAGAGACATTATAGAATACATAGTCTCTAATAATAACTAATATATAAATTTAAAATTTTATTATATATATATGGTGCTAGAGATGATGTTTTAAAACCACTGTTCAGTTGTTAAACTTCACATCTTGTTTCCACAAACATATTATTTAGGTGTTTAATTCCATGAGCACACTGCCAATAAGGTCATGTATAACAGAAAGGCTTAAATACAAATGTTCAAATTTGCCTCCAGAAAGGCATTGATTTCCGCCAGCCACAGAAAGTA
The DNA here is from genome assembly GCF_012274545.1 of Fukomys damarensis. Classification (NCBI taxonomy): domain Eukaryota; kingdom Metazoa; phylum Chordata; class Mammalia; order Rodentia; family Bathyergidae; genus Fukomys; species Fukomys damarensis. The sequence continues at coordinate 10,728,330 of NW_022900924.1, read as the reverse complement.
CCCCTGCTCTTTTCCCTGCCCCACCTCCGACTAACACTAGAGCCCCAGCTGGGTTTACAGGCAACCACGTGGCTTCTTCTGTTTGTACCACTTGCTGCAGCAGAGGAGAGCCTGCGAGGGAAGTCCTACCGGCTGCCACTGTACCTGGCTGTGCAGAGAACGGGGAGGTGGAGCTCACCTTGACAGTGGTTTCTGAGCCCCAGCATGGCTGTCTCTGTAGAACTCAGCTGCCCAGAGTCTAAGGAGCAACAGGACCTCACGGCAGGATATGATCTGGATTTTTGTCCAGAAAAGATTTGTCAATGAATTGTTACAATCCGGTCAGCATAACTTCTATCCCCTCAGGCCTGCTGTCTTGGGATAATATCAAAGTTAATCTTTCACAGCCCCACACAGGATTCCAGTACCAAATCAAGACAGCCAGAGTTTAGGAGAGCAGATCGTGCATGAGACTGAAGTTTTGGGATTGCAGATCTAAGCATATGCAACCCTGAATAAATAATCTTCCCCCTAACCCACATCAAAGCCTTAAAGCAGAGCAACTGAAACTCAGGCTCTGCTGCTGACATCCAAGTGTACTCAATACTGCGTAGCTGTGTCACCTGAAACAGTTATGAACCCTCTCTGAGCCTTAACGTCCTCATTTGCACAATGAGTGTAATAATGCTCACCTCCTAGGATTCTTCCGGGGATGAAATGAGGTAATCCCTGTAAAGTGTACTTCACATCACAAGCTTTCCACAAACAGAAGTCCTTCTGAATGTTCATTAGAGGACACCCAGTAAAGCCCACCCTCCTAAACGTCTTGCCTTTGGAGTCCACAGTCCCCCGTAAAAGAAATGTCTTGTCCAAAATTACACGTTGAGACGCTGATCACGCCCAGAGCTTCCATCTAAAAAGGCTCCAGATAATGCCCTTTCTGCTGAAACCCCAGGGCTCCTCTTGAAGGACAAAATACACTCATACCACAACCTCTTTCCACTTTCTTGGCTCTCTTCTGCCTCTGGGGGACCTAATGAAATCCTGGGCATGTGCAGTCGGTATCTCACACGGAGCTCTCTAACAGGAACATTATTTAAGACCCGAGTCAGTACGGCACAAAATTTAATCACTGGATCAATATTGTGACACAGCTTGTCAGAAAGCTGAGGACTAGCTGGGAGGCACATAGTTGCCAAGAATGGCTCCTTTGGATCTTAAAGAGCCAGTCCTGAAGTGTGTGAACCAGGAAGTTTCCATTCCCTGGATGGGGCATCTGGTCACGAACTAACTGTAAATTCCCCAAACCTTCACTCAGTCTCATCTGTCTAAAATGAAGTTCAGCTCTTCATATTCTCTGATGACTTTTTATGTAGTCATCCCTCCCCATTTTTGCCTACTGGGGTCCCCACAGCTGGAGAGTCATCCTTAGCCAGATCTAACTTCTCCCTCTGCTTCCACTAACTCTCTTCTCCTGAACGCACAGCATGATACCAGTGGCTGACATTGACCAATCCTCCCTTGAAGAATGAAGGGCCTCTTTTCTCAGCTGCTGTAGAGTTGTCTTATCCAAGGTCACATTCCCTATCCAAAACAGCTCGGACACTGTTAAGGGAGTAAAGCTCAGCCTTCTTCTCCCAGTGTGGGAAACTCTGAAGGTCCATCCTATGCCGTCAGTTTATCTCTTCAGCAGTGCAAAGGCCCTCAGGTAGGAGTATACCCAACAACAAGCATGAAGAATGAGGAAAAAAGCTACTGTGGCTGGAGGGAGTAGTCAAGTGGTAGAATGTGGGGTAGAACTAGGATATGGGACTGCTTTGGGGAATTTTGTGGAAGGAATAAAACATGTCAGCAGCACTGTTATTTCAGGCTGATTGGAGCAAGAGTATCGTTAGAAAACTACGACATTGATCCAGTTAAGAAAGCATGATGGTTCAGACCAGGTCCAACACCTGCTACTGCAGTCTTCCAACAAAATCAGCTCTCAGTTCCTTCCACATTGATGGGAGAACACGTGGTCTCTCAGCTGGGGATTACATTTCCCAGACTTCTTTGAGGCGAAGTAGAAGAACCACGTGACTAAGTTCAAACCAACAGAATGCAAGCAAATTGCCTACGATACATTCAACATGAAGTCACTAGCTTAAAAGGAAATCGCGTACAATGTTATTGTTCACCTTTTCCACTTATGCAAAGACACAGGGATGTGCCTAGTTGAGATAAACACAGAGAGGAGGGCAGTACTACAAAAAGAGACTGAGTCTCAGGAGGAAGGCGTGGAGCAAAGTCTAGTATTCCTGGACTAATCGCCTCAGGACCATTTCATGAATATGAAATAAACTCCTGTCTTCCTTAATCCACTGTACTTGGGGGTCCTTTGTTACAGGAGTTTAACCTTTGCCTCAACTAACACAGAGGCTTCTAGGGAAGACTTCACAATTTCAGAAGTGAACTACAGCGTAGTGTGGACATAAAATGTAACACTCACCATCTCCATCCTTAAAGCTCCCTAAGCAAACTCCGGGGGGAATTTTCCAGACTGTCTTTCCCTTCAGGCCCCTGCCCATACCTATTCTGTTCAGACACCCTCGCTCCCTTCATATGCACACTTCAACTCCCAGTGCCTGTGGGCATTTGCAACATTTTAAAATCTCATTTTATTTAGAAAATGAAAGATTTCCCAATCTCTGTCACAGACAAGCTCTGGGAATTTCTTCTGCATTACTCAAAAGGGTTGCTAGTACATCCTCAGAAGAGAAAGGCACATCTATCTCAGGCTACCATCTTAACACAAAGAATTAGCAGAACCTTTCAAATCACAGTGATTTTTTTAATGTAAGTTTTTAAATATTTCTCCCTTCTCTAAAAATATTCTCAATAAGCAGAAATGAAAAGCTGACGTTGCAAGAGAAAATACACGTCCCTCTATCATGAGCAAACCTTCTTATTTGCTCCTGAGGTTTTAGATTCTTCCTCCCATTTACTTAGTCAGGAATATTGACACAAAAGGTACCCAGTACACATCACATGGTTCTTTCTCACACACATATACTTAGCTCCTACAGACATACGGACAGCCCCGGGCTGCTGGAAGATACTGGGTTATCCCTTCTTCACTTTGCTGCTTTGTAAGCTCAGCCTCCAACAGTATTTCCTTGATCTTTGGCTCTGAGCCCTTGTCACTCACTGATTCTTTGGGTTTCTCACCAAAATTCATAGTGGAAATGCCGTGCTGCCTCATTTCCTCCCAGTTTTTATGGTCTGCTGTATACATTAATAGCACCAGGAAGCAGGATGCAAAATGCATTGGAAACAAGGTTTCCAGAAGCTGAGACCAAGCATGGCACAGTCAGGCTTTGCAGACATTTCCCCTGGATAAGACAAGCTATGAAATGGGCTCGCCTAACCCTGGGATGTCCACAACCTGCTGAATGTTTACAGCAACACAAATGGAGAAAACATCACCCAGGATCTTGAAGAAAGTCCTCCAAAGCCTGGATCAGAATAAACCCTTCTACTACCTCCTGGGGTTTGAGGAAATGCAGGGAAATTACTGAGGGAACTGTTGTTTCTTTGTGTCTTCACCGTTAGATGTGTGTGCATATTGTGTGCTGATTGGCTGAGCTGTGTATGTATACAGGCAAGAGTTATATATGGGTTAATGTTAGTGTGTTGATCTCTCTCTCTCTATTTTTTCTTTTTTGGTTTTGGGGTACCAGGGATTGAACTCAGATCCCTCTGCTTGCGAGGCAGGCGGTGGAACCACTGAGCTAAATCCCCAGCCCTCCTCTCCCTGTCTTTCCCGCTTCTGATCTCTCTTCCCCCTTCTCAGATTACATATTTTATAGCCGACTACACATCCCTTTGCCTGCGTAAACAGTCCTCTCCACTCCTCCACATAACCAACACTTTCCAGGCCTGAGCTGCCTGGACAGCATCAGCTTCCTTTGGATGAGCACCCACAGCCCCTTCCATGACTCAACAACTACACTGCTGTTCCCCATTTCAATCTGTCTTACCAGTCCACAGCGGCTCTGCAGGATGTTCCAATTGTTAAACTGACTTTCCCTGCAGGCTTCTACCTTAGAGTTGACCACATCAGAGATTAGGGTGAGCTCTGGAAGGTGGGTGTAAATCAGCAGCAGTGGTTTATGCTCCAGTGGAGGGATCGGGGTGATTCAGTTCTGTCACAGCTCACACAGGTTGTCACAGACCCAACGGCTGACTTGTTGAGGATCTGGGGACATCAGTCAGGCTCAGGACTCCTTCACTTCCTGCCAGATCTCCTCTTTTTCCTTCTCCAGCTCCTGACCCCTCTGAAGACCATCACATTTCTGAAGCTGTACTCTAGAGACAATGAGTCTGTCCTGAGGTCCAGGGAGAGACAGACACACATTCCGATCTGTGCTGGTGCATCCCAGCTTATTCTTGGGGCATCCATGTAGCTCTTGCCCTCTGTCATTTCATCTCTATGATCACTTTCTAACTAGTAACCCTTCCAACATCAGGCTCAGCACCCTATGCAGGGACAACAGACCTTCACAGGCAGCTCCACCAACTCGCATTGTCCATCCGGTCTAAGCCCTTCCTTATATAATCCGCAAAGGCTCTGCTTCTGTGACTCAATCAACAGCCTGAAACTTCCCTGAGGACTTCAACGTCAACCCAACTCTGGACGAACTGCTGAATTTACAGGGTTCAGCATTCACCCACCACTTGGAAATAGCTTAATGAGAATGCTCCGCACTCAGGCACAATACTGATGCCCCCACAAAAGGAGATACATGTATGTGCATGCACAAAATTTCTATAGTGACTAGATCAGTGGTTCCAAACTGGTAGCCCTGGGTTAAATATGTTCTATTTATGGATTTTCCTGAGTCCACAGCGCTTTGAAATTTTTGAATTTGTTGTCAACATTTAGAAGTCAAATGCAGACTTTTAAATTTTTCTTTAAAAAATCAATAGCTCAAGCACCATGGAGCCCAATTCTCCATGGCAACAACAGGATGAAGCCAGCTGACAGTTGCCCCCTTTGGAGGGGTTTGTAGCCCTTGCTTCTCCCTGGCACCTATCTGTGTATTCCCCTCATTTATGTTACTTCTCAACTTCAGCGGAACTCTGAGTCTAAGATGTTCTTCCTCGGAGCTTTTTTTCATGAATGAATACGATTCTGTCTTGTGCCAGCCAATATTTTGGTGTCTCTGTAACTTGCAGCTGAATGTAATTCTAAGTGGTACAGCAGGTGCCACCATATTCCACAGAGAAGAGTAGAAAGGGAAGGCGTGATGGATTCACCTTTCCGTGGGTCAGAGGAGCACACATCCTGGACAAAATTAGTGTCCTCTGTGATGTTTTTCTTTACATCACGGATTTCCAGGAACTTCCAAGGGAAGGGAGATAGGGGGCTGTCTTCCTCTGTTCAGCTTATTCCAGCTCTCTGATGAGCTGGTGGAGCTTTCCATTACCTCAGCAGCCCTTTCTTCTCCGCTTCACTGATGTGTCGGTATCCTGTCCACCCCCATCAAAGGCCTCAACATGTGACGTCTCACCATCGCTCAGCCTCTGTGCTAAGGAAGTTCAAGGCAGTTGAGCCCATCCTGCTGCACAGTATCCCTGCCAGCGTAACAGTCCACAGCCCCTTGATTAGTGTGCTATTATTTCTGCATGTGTATATTCAGCCCTCTGTGCCCAGGGATGCTACACACACAGTCTCAGACTAAGCACAGATCAAATGTATTTGAAAAATTATCTAAGGCAGTGATGTTTACCTGTAATCCCAGTTACTTGGGAGGCTGGGGCAGAAGGGTCACAATTTCAAGGGCAATCTGGGCTACACAGTGAGAACTTGTCTCAAAATAACACCGTAAAAGGACTGAAGATGTAGCTCAGTGGTAGAGCATTTGCTTAGCAAGCACAAGACCCCGGGTTCACTTCCCAACACACACACACACACACGAAATAAAGCCAGAAGTTTCCCAAAAGTAAAACTTGAAACTCCCAGTCCTAGCCCCATTCTGAACCCACTTAATGCACTGATGCTTGGTCTCTGGCTCTTATTTAAGCACTGTTGGCTTGAGCCACATTTGTCTAGCAGTAGCCCATAATGGTTACATCTGTACCAGACAAGTACAGACTTGGCCTTGTCATCATCCCCTGAGCAACACTGAACAGCAACTATTTACACAGCATTTACACTGTAGTTGATTTTATAAGTAATTTAGAGATTATTTAAAGTACCCAAGAGGATGTTGCAGGTTGCGTGCAAACACTATGCTATGTTATACAAGGAACTTGAGCACTGGTGGTTTTTGGTGTCTGCAGGAGGTGCCAGAAGCCATTCCCTGCAGATACCAAGGGATGACTGTATTTAGTTCTAAGTACACATTTAACTCTGTATGCATACGGGTTGGAATTTCCCATGGTGTGTGTATGATGTCATTTTATAACATATGTGCACACACGTGATGCTGCAGGCATGTGGGCATGCTGCAGTTATTTTGACACCCTTTCCCATGGTGCCACGCTCTCCCCACCCATAGTCTCATAGCCAATGCTCCCTCACCCAACCACTGCAAATGTTTGTTGGCCAATAGCAGCTCATAGCTGTCAGCCTTGCCCAAGGATACCTGGCAGGCAGGTTGCATCCCTTCCCAAGGGAGACTCTGGGTTGATGAATGACTGACAGAGGTCAGAGAGCTAGCCAGGTGTTACCGTCTAAGGAGCAGATTAGGACAGGGAGAAGAGGCAGGCAAATGTGATTCCAGGAGACATCTAGTGTGAATCCTCATGTGCGTCTGTTTTTCAGGGACCTGATCTAGACAGGATGGAATCGGAGCTGGAAGCTAAGCTGTGTCTAACCCCAAAGCCTGGGAATTTTCCTCCACACCACCCTGCTTCCTTCCTGGGTGTTGAATGTTACAATTCATGCTCATTTGAGATGAATCTTCTACACCTTTCTCCAGAGGTAGCAATGAATAGGAATTGTTTGTTTGTCTAAGAGCAGAGTGGAAGCTAACTGTTTTAGACTACAGAGTGCATAATGGACACGGTGCCTATTACATTACATTTTATGGTTTTATAGCAATTACATTGCATTTTATGGTGTCATAATATATTACATTTTATGGCTTAATATCAGCTTTAATACAAGACACCATGGCCCAGAATTTTAACTGGGGAGAAGCTTCTCCTGGTGGGATGGTAATGGGTTTTCTGCCTGACCACTTGCCTATCAGCAAGCCAAGGGAGGTGATGCAGGGACCAAATGCCCTCAGGCCCCTCAGTTAAGACTTTCTTGCCAGGTGCCCTCGGGCAGACGAGTTGAACAGATGCTTCTCTGCCCCATCTTCCACCTCCCTCACCCCCCTTTTCTTTTCCTTACCACAGAGGTTCTCTCTCTCTCTCTC